>NW_012104209.1:1950324-2049007 GCF_000951045.1 Mandrillus leucophaeus | reverse complement strand
GAAGGAAGGAAGGAAGGAAGGAAGGAAGGAAGGAAGGAAAAAGAGAGAGAGAGAGAAAGAAGGAAGGAAAGAAGGAGAAAGAGAGAGAGAGGGAGGGAGGAAAGAAGGAGAGAAAGAGAGAGGAAGAAATTACGGGTATTTAGGCAATATATTTCTTTTTTCCTATAAAGGAATGTCTGAGACTGAGTAGTTTCTAGGGAAAAGAGGTTCCTTTGGCTCATGGTTCTGCAGGCTGTACAAGCATGGCACTTCTAGTGCCCTAAAATCTTCTAGTGAGACTCAGCTTCTACTCAGCTTCTCAGCTTCTAGTGAGACCTCAGGAAGCTTTTACACATGGCAGAGAATGAAGAGGGAGCAGGCGTGTCACATGGCAAAAGAGAGCAAGAGAGAGAGAAGCGGAGGTTCCAGGCTCCTTTAACAACCAGATCTCATGTGAACTAATAAAGCAAGAACGCTCTCATTACCACAAGGGTGGCAGCAAGCCCTCATGAGGGATCTGCTCCCAAGACCCAAACACCTCCCACTAGGCCACTTCCAACACTGAGGATCACATTTTAAAATGAGATTTGGAGGGGACAAATATCCAAACCATATCAGGCAGAATAAGCAGAATGAAGAGAATCAGTATAAAATAGAGCGTGTTAGCCCAGTTTGGATGAAGTATACAAGTGAACATTTTGAGCCAGCTCTCTTTCTCTCAGTAGCTATGTAACTCTTTCACTTTCCTGAGCCAAACTTTTCACCAAATATCTATATTTATAAAAATAACACCTAGCTCAGGCAGTCGTTATGTGGATTAAATAAGGAAATAACAGAGTGGTGCAGACTCAATAAATACATATTGTTTGTTGTTAATGGTGTAGTCATATGAGTTCTCAACCAGGGACAGTCTTCTGCTCCCTTTTCCAAAATTTGTGGACATGTTTATTATTTTATAATGCCCAGAGAGTTCTCCTGGCATTTAGTGGATGGGCTCAGCGTGGCTAAATGCTCTATAATTCCTGGGAAGTTATGGCTCAACAAATAATATTCCCTCCCAAAGGCCAATATTGTTTGCATTAAGAATCATGGGTAAGAATGGTAGAAGAAAAAGCTAGAGATGTAAAATGAGACTAGGTTACAGTAAACTTTGAATACAAGGCTACAGAGTTCACTTTGATAGATAAGGAGAAGCCACTGAACTTAAGCAGGAAGTAATAACACCAATGCTTTCAGAAGGCTAATGTAACAGGGGCTGGCAGCATAGACTGAAAGTGAGGGAGGCTGCTGGGAATGTTATAAGTTAGCAGGTGATCACCATTGCCCCTGCATGAAGCACTAGAGGATTGCAGTGAGCCAAGATCATGCAACTGCACTCCAGTTTGGGAAACAGAGCAAGACTCTGTCTCAAAAAATATACATATAAAATGAAAATTTAAAATAAAAAGGCTGTGAGGACAGAGAATATATTCGTCTCCTGCACTTTAACTTCATCACCTTCTGTGGTATCTGGCACCTAACTAGTATGCAACATTTGCCAAATAAAGATATAACTGAAGCTATAATTGTGAAAAAAAATGGGATCTCAATAATAACTATTTTAAAAACATGTGAAAGAAAAGCATATTCAACAATAAAAAATTATTACTTATTATTATTATTGCTGTTGCTACCATTTGCAGAGTACCTGTTACCTAATCTTCACAACCACACTGCAAGGTTGTAGATCTTATTACCCATAGTTTTAATAGGAGGGAAGTTGTGTCTCTAAAATTTACACTACTAAAAAACTTCAGGGCTAGCGTTTAGCCCCCAACCTTTTGACTCCCTATTCCAAAATCTTTCTAGAACATCAACTTCTCTTCAGTGAGGGAGGGATGAGGAACCCTGACTATTGCGTTGCAACCTGGAAGGAGAGAGAACACATCAAACAGTTGCAGAGATAAGTCAGGTGGCTTGGCAGGTTTAGCTTTCTAGGGTTACTTTGGTGAACAAGCAGATCTGCCTGAGAATCACAAGCCACCCCATATAGAGCCTGCGTTGAATGTCAACTTAGTTGCTTCATTCAAGGAGCCTTCCTAAGAGAGATCCCAGCTGTTGCTGCTGGCCTTAGCTTGGCCACTATCTTGCCTTAACTTTGACTCTTCTGTTTCTGATTGAAACTTCTGGCAAACAATAGCCTATTACTTGTCTACCTTCTTCAGCAGCCACCTCTGCTGATGTCACATAAATGCCATGTACCTTTCAACGATAAGGAAGATGGGTGCCTCATCAAATTAGGCTTTTGCCCATACTTCTAAGGTTCACTGTGTGAGAACTCTAGAAATTTTCCTATTGATTTTATCTTCTAAAAATCTCTTGAACCTCTCTACTTATCACTTTCTCTCCACTGCTACTATTGACAACTCTCCCCTGCACCATTTTAATAGCCCCTGATACGGTTTGGCTGTACCGGACCCAAATCTCATCTTGAATTATAATCCCCATAATCCCCAGGTGTCATGGGAGGGACTTGGTGGGAGGTAATTGAATCATGGGGGCGACTTCCCCCATCCTGTTATTGTGATAGTGAGTGAGTTATTAAAAGATCTGATGGTTTCATAAGCATCTGGCATTTCCTCTGCTTGCTCGCATTCATTCTCTCTCCTGCCATCCTCTGAAGAGGTGCCTTCTGCCATGATTGTAAGTTTCCTGAGCCCTCCCCAGCCATGTGGAATTGTGAGTCAATTAAACCTCCTTTCTTTATAAATTACCCAGTCTCAGGTATGTCTTCATAACAGCATGAGAACGGACTAACACTGCTCCTTATCTGGCTTTCTCTCATCCACACCTATTTCCCTCTCTAATTTATCCTCCACGATACAGCCAGAGCAATTTTTTAAATGCTCATATGGTCTTTCTCCATTTTTTCTTAAAATACCTTAAAAACTTACTTTGGGCTTAACATAAAATCAAAATGTTTAGCACAGTTTCAGATCCAACAAGATCCAGACCTGGCTGAACTCAGGGGACACATCCTCCCTCACCTTCTGTGCCCTGGGCACATTCACCTTCCTTCAGGTCCTCACAGATGCTGTGCTCCTTCTCATGCCAGGACCATGGTGCATGCTGTCCTGGTTTGCTGTGTGCCTGGTTGACTCCTACTCATCCTTCACATCACAGCTCAAGGGTTACTTCTTCACAAGGTTCTTCCCAATTTTTCAGCCTCAATCAGGTCTCTCAAGACTCCCAACTTATTTCCCTCATCATACAGATCGCAATCTGTGATTGTAGAGTTGTGTGTGATTATTTCATTAATGTCTAATTCCTCCACTATTGTATTATCAGTACCAGTATAGTGCCAGCTGGACCTCGATGAGTATTTGTTGAATAACTAAATGAATGAGTTTACAATTTCAGAAAACAGAATGTGTTTCCTTAGGAGAAAATCCACACCATGTGGAATGCTTCGAAAGGACGTTCAATTCTGAATGATTTCATAATATTACTTCGTCTGTTACTCCATGAGTAATTTTATGTTAAGTAAAAAAATTTCTGTGGTTGAAAAATCAATAAATTAGTATGATTCGCAAGAAGAACAACAAAAATTTAACTTTCCAGTATCGATGAGGTTCTTTTCCGAGTATGTAACTTTAAGCTACTTTCTATTTATTAGTAAAAAGATGATATTTTAAAGTGCTTTTCTGCTTATCTAGATTTACAATATTTAAAAATCTTTGCTCTTCAAGTTTCATTTTTTCCTTTAAGGATTTTCAATCCAAAAGTTTAGTAATGAAGCATATATACAGTTCATGAACATGAACATATTTTAAGACTTTCGGGAAACACTCAAAACAAAAGCTATTTTGAGAATTAGGAAATAGCTTGTCTGAATATTGCCAAGTGAATTTGGAATAACCTTTTTGTGGGATGCAATAAAAAAGAAAGACAAAAACTTCAACATTCTCAGTTAGTTCAAGGTTACAAGAGAATGTGAACAAAAAGTATTTCTCATTCTGTTAACACTTGGACACACAGAACATAAAAACAGTGTCTTCTTTCACTTAAAAAAATTTGAAACACACACAAGGAAACTTTGACCTTCTTGCCTTTTAGCTTCTCTGGGAGAGTTCTGCATAGATTTTGACCCCTTTTTCTCCTGTCCAACTTTTTACTGTGTATTTAATGAGCCTTGGATACCTATGCATCCCAATATATCCATAATGAGTTGGCAGTGGGAGAGGAAGAACAGGCCTGCAGATGCTGCTTGTATAATGGACAATGCTGTGGTAATGTCAGGACTTCCCTCTCAGTTGCAAATGGAAGGAGAAGGAAAATGTTTCATTCATGACACATTAAGCACAAATACCATTTTTATTTGTTTGTTTGATCGTTTTTATTTTTGTAGAGACAGGGTTTCCCTATGTTGCCCAAGCTAATCTTGAACTTCTGTTCTCAAGCGATCTTCCAGCTTCAGCTTCCTAAAGTGCTGGGATCACAACTGTAAGCCGCCATGCCCGGCCAAAATACCCTTTTTAAAAATAGATGGGTGCTGGCAGAGTCAGACTAAACAGTTGCTCAGGACAACAGCAAGTTTTTAGGCAAAGATGATTCCAGCTCTTAAGAATTAGGAGCCTTATTCTGAACATCTATATCTTAATCAAATGTTTTACTCTATAATTAAAAGTCGGAGCCTCAAGTACTATTTTGTTCCTACGCAATCTGCTAACTAATGTAAAAGTGTTATAAGGACTTTAAATAAGTAGGTAAAATAAATTACAGATTTAAAATAAAATAAAAATGTGTTTCAGGAGTGATTGCAGAGAGAAAGAACGTTACACAATATGCACCCCAGACCCAAAGGGAATTTCGAGTTTAAACCAAACATAGTGTGGCTGGCGCCCCTACTGGACAAGTGAGGCTCTGTACACGCAGCCTGTTGGGCCTGGGCAATACCTAACTACCTGGAGAAGTACACTTGGACACAAGAAAGGGAACATCACACACCGGGGCCTGTTGTGGGGTAGGGGGAAGAGGGGAGAGATAGCATCAGGAGATATACTTAATGTAAATGACGAGTTGATGGGTGCAGCACACCAACATGGCACATGTATACATATGTAACAAACCTGCACGCTGTGCACATGTACCCTAGAACATAAAGTATTAAAAAAAAAAAAAAATTCTCGCATGCCAGTGGTGTGCGTCTGAAGTCGCACTACCCCAGAGGCTGAGGCGGAAGGGTAGCTTGAGCCTGGGAGACGTAGGTTGAAGTGAGCCGAGATTCCCCCACTGTGCTCTGGCCAGGCGACAGAGTGACACTGTCTCAAAAAAAAAAAAAAAAAAATGCCAGGACCTGGGCCCTAGAGTCAAGGTATTTCCTAGAACCACAGTGCCAGCATGGTGCAGTAGAACAGCACAGTTGCAGAGGGGAGAACTGAGAGTGAAGAAGAAATCCAAAAATTGTTGCTATGTACTGGATTAAAAGGAATTATCCCGTGAAAGCAAAGACTCCCAGCTTGTGTCTGTCTTGGAGCCGAGTGGACAGTCTGCCTCTTCTTTGCCTAATGCTTCCCTTTTATAGCATTTCGGTAAACTTCCTCCTGTAAAAATACATCTCAGTTTTTAGAAAAGAACCTTACAGCAAATAATCCAGCTCATTCATTATGACCTAAACACAGACATGAGGAAAATGCGTTTATTCAATATGGTGCCAAATATTATTAAATGTATTTGTATTAGTCCATTTTCACACTGCTGTAAAGAACGTCCCTGACACTGAGTAATTTATAAAGGAAAGAGTTTCATTGACTCACAGTTCCACATGGCTGGAGAGGCCTCAGGAAACGTACAATCATGGCAAAAGGGGCAGCCAGCAACTTCTTCGCAAGTCCGCAGGAGAGAGAGAGAGAAAAGCCCAGGGGAAACTGCCATTTATGAAACCACCAGATCTCTTGAGAACTCACTCACTCTCATGAAGACAGCGTGGGGGAAACAGCTCCCATGATCTAATCACCTCCTACCACATGGGGATTATGAGGATTACAACTGGAGATGAGATTTGGGTGGGGCACAGCCTAAACCACATCAGTATTAAATATGCTACTGAATAGAAATAAATAGATTTATTTAGCATACTATTAAATGTGTAAATCAATACATTTATTTCATGCACTATTAGTTTTATAAATTGAAAAATATACTAAAGCAAGAAGCTGAAAGTAAACTAAGTAATTTTTTTTAGAAAACCTGATGACATTTTACTTATAATTCACAAAGCATGAACACTGTGTACAGCAACAGAAGCAAGCTGTGATAGGACAGAGTTAATAAAAACCCAATGATAATCTCAAATTGCCCAAAAAACTATGGCAACTCATCAAAAATAGAGTATCTTCCCTAATTTTAGCCTTTTTGGAAGTAGCAGTAGGTTAACCTCTTTCAACTGATGAGAAAACCATAGCCCAGCCTCCTGGGATCACAACTACTTAAGCAGCAAAACAAGGAATAGAACTCCAGTCATGTTAAGGCACCAAAAATCAAGATCTTTACTCAACATACAGTCTCCATCCTATGAGTTTGCTCCCAGAAATCTCATTTTTCTAAAATCTTTCCCATCTTTGAAAGTGGTCACTATATCAGCTACTTTTTCAGACTTTTGTAGTACATAGCATATATCTGTTTCTACTTTAATTATGTATTAGTATTTTAATGATTGAATAATTAATTTTCATGTAAAATAAATAAGTTAAAATCTGTACTGGTTAAAATAAACTAAACTTATGTAATCAATAGACCTGGACATTTTAGTGAGTTAAAGCAATAGCAGTTTATTTCTCACATATGTAGTAGCAGAGGGCTGGTATTCATACTAGTGGGCCTCTCTCCACAACCTACCATGTGGCTCTCCTATCTTCTAGTGATGCATCATCATCCGTATCTAGTGGGCAGAAACTGAAGAAGAGCATGGAAAACCACACAGGTACACTTATAAAAAGCCTCAGCCAGCCCAGATCTGACACAAGTCACTTTCACTCAAAAGCCAAGGAAGAAGTCTTAGCATTTGCCTGGCAATATTCCCTTCACTAAAGCAGAGAAGAGACTGGACTCAGGTAGACAGCTGACGACCACAGTCATTCTCTCAAATCCAGTACGTAAGGCTTATGTCTTAGTCAATAAGGTAAAAAGAAAATTAATAAGGTAAAAAGTCAAATCTCAGAAAAATGCTGAGGTTTTACCCTTGTACTTACTGAATCCACCCATTATTTATTAAAAGCTTGTGCTGAATGCCATAATAAATCCCTGACTTCACACAACTTATATAAATTAGCAAAGAATATAAGACTGTACAATTAAAGTTGCACAAATAAAATTTTTAAATCGAAAGCATACTCAAATTGAAATGAACTTTCAGTATCACCCAAAGCATAAAATTACTACTTAAAAAAAAGTAGTCAATAATACACATTCCCTGAACATATGATTTGCACAAGACACTGTGTTCTGCAGTGCTCTGAGTACACACAAGTACAGTATTTGCATCCTAATAGTTTCTCTCTAATTGTGGAACTTATCATTGAAGGCAGTCTACGATTTCTTTTTCAATTTTAAAATCGGCAATGCTGCTGCCACATCTGAGCTAAGGTTATTTCCTTGTTATATGTAATCCTGCTCTCTTTTCACTTTTTGCTTCTGTTTTTGATTATTTTTGTTTATAGAGTTCCCCTGTCCCGAACACACTACTTCTTCATCAAATATATCAGGTATATATATATAATTCAGTCTTTGTCCCTTCTATCACCACATCTTGTAGACAAAGCAAGAAATGCCACAGTCTTGGTCTAATTACTGCTTAGCCAAATGAGTACATACTGAGCCATGTAAGCCCAAATCAACAGGCCACCCACCAAGAGAGTAAAAAGAAGACCCTGAGTCCTCCCACAGAGACCTGGAAGAGCTTTTGATGGAAACAGGAGATAATTGTGTTTTGCCATTGGCAAATGCATATAGTACCTAGCACAGCAACACATATGTTTAGTGTTTAATATATATTACTGAAAGTGTGATAATGAAAAGAAAAATAGTGGTTTGACAGACATATAGCCCAGTGTCTTCCTCCAAACTTTCTCCCCACATTTCTGAAGGAGCAATTCTAGGAAGAAACTAGTGGAGAAAAAATATATGGTCATTTACATTAGGCCACTTATATTTGACTGAGGCTTTTCAAACTAAGATTCAAGACACATTTAAATTAAAAGGTTGTGAGCCTGTAACTGGATTTCAAAATATTTAAAAATGTATACCTTTTTTCTACTAGCTTGTAATACTCTAGGCAGTTTTTCACTTCACAGAATTCCTAGTTTGTTTTTAATGTTACATTTTGCCAATTGGAAGCAAGTAAAAACTTGCGGATGTGCTACAGATAAGTAAGTCTCAAATGTGAGCTGATAAAGAATATCAGAATCTCTGCAGAGATAATGGAGCTAGGAATGTGTAGTTTGGAAAAACTCCCCAAAATGATTCTACAACTCCCCCACCCTCATCCTCATGTAGAACTACTGTTTGAGCTGTTACTTCATAATGAGATCAAACTGCTGTCATAGATGTGGAACACCAAGACAAATGGCTAGAAATCTTGTACATGAAAACAGTGGGCCACCCAAAGTTTGTCTTTCCCTAGGAAGTTATAGAGAAATGAGGAGGTATCAGAAGATCAGCCAATAAAAGAAAAATTTCTTTAAAAGACATATGGGTGGGATGAGAATGAATGATTCTTACTTTATCTGTAGAAACTGAATTTTGCTGCAACTAAAAGAGACCTGGATAATAGTGATTTACACAAACAAGATTTTGTTCTGTCAAGAAAACTGATATTCAGCAGTCCAGCCTGATGCAGTGGCTTCATGAGCTCTTCAGCAACCCAGACACCTTCCAGGTCTTCTTTGCCAATTTTAGTGCTGGTAACTCCTTCATCTCATCATCCAACATGGCTGCCAGAGCTCCAGACATCACGTGTATATCTGAGTTCCAGGAAACTAGACAGAGGGAGAAAAGAAGGGCATGCATGCTCACTTTAAAGAAGACTTCTAAGAAGAACCACCTAAAATTCCCCAACCTAGTCCCAAAGCTCACTGGGCTGCTTTCAAGCCTGGAAAATGCAGTCTTTAAGCTGTAAAATGCTATGACAAAATCAGGTATTTATATTAAAGAAAGGAGAAGGATAATTGGGAGATAACAATTTCTGCCTTAGAGACCTTTAACAACCTCAGAATCAGTCATAAAATAAAATTTATATAACATATATGTAAATTAGAAATACATATGAATTTGCATTCATTGGAAATCATTTGGAAAAAAACTAATCCAAAATTTGGGGTTGTATGAGATTTATATCAATCAAATGTCAATGTAAAAGACTGATATAAAATCAGTCAGGTTAGGATCAATAACCTTATCTTCTTCTTAGCAATAAGTCTCATTCTTAATCTCAGACTTTAAATTGTTTGTAATTATTTTTTCATATAAATTCAATGATTACCATCAAGTTTTTCTAAGCATCCAAAATTGACCTGCAGCACTGATGCTTCAAAGTTAACTTATATTTCTGTGATTTCACAAGTATAAAACAGGACTTTCTCCATTGTTTAAGATAAACAATACATTCACCTTTTTGAATAATTAGGTATCTCCTATCTGATTTTCACAACATAACAATTAGTGATTGCCCAACACTAAACAATATCTTAAGAATATAAATAGTTCAACAGATGATGGTAAGAAGAGTGATATTAAAGATAATAATTTATAAAGGTAGCATGAAGCCATTTATTAAACAAATAAATAACCAATTTTTAACTGTCTAATATATTTAGAGACTTTAATGAGTGATTAGGTCATCTTTGATATAAACACATCTTAATTATTGAAATAATACTCAACAAACTCCTTCCTTATTCAATTTGGCTTTGTCCATTTTCATTAGATTTGAAATCCGTATGGATGGAACTCACAAGAAATATGAGTTTAATTGAGGAATTTCAATGAAACAAAATGCTTAAGAAAAAAAAAATGAATTAAATAGAACAACTTCAGAGTAAAAGACTTCCAGGATCTTGTCCTACACCCTACTCATTTCCATTGACATACCCTAGCCTTTGCCATTACCAATTGCAGCCTTTCTAGAATCTCAACTTTAAGCAGCCCATTCTCTAACAGCTTCTGTTTTTGCAATGTATTCCTTCTACTTCTCCAACTTCACCAATCCATTTACAGTACCGTCTTCTCACTGTCTCTCAATGCCCCCATTTCCTCACATCTCTCCTTATCCACCTAAAATTCCATGGTTGTTAACTGTAATTGCTCCCCCGAATATACCCCCAAACACTTCATCCTCCTTTGCCTTGCTGAATTTTCTAGGAAAACCTCCAACCATGGTTATATGCATCTTTCCATCACTCCACACCTACATTACATCCAACTGAACATAGATGGAGAAAAACACACAACTATGTCAAATCTTTAGCAGCTCTTTCCCCATCCTCGCACTCAGTGGATGACCTGGCTTCCATTTTTAATGAGAATAACAGAAGCAACCAGAAGTTCTACAAGCTCTCACCCCACACCCATCTATATCCACATACTTTCCTTCCCATCCTCTTCCTGTAAATGGACTGTATGTGGTCCTTCATCTCCATTTGTGTACCACATCCCATCTCTTCTGGCCTATTAAATGACATGTCTCCAGCAATTTTCCCTCCCTCATCTGCCTCATCAATTGTCTTTCCTCTCTTGGATCATTTCATTAGCAAATCAGTAAGTTTTCACTTTACCCATCTCACCAAAAAAAAAAAAAAAAAAAAGCAAAACACAAACACCTTTTTGCCCCATTTCCTTCCTTAGTACATTAGTCTGTTTTCATGCTGTTGATAAAGACATACCAGAGACTAAGACGAAAAAGATATTTTAATGGAGTTCCATCTCCACATGGCTAGGGAGGCCTCACTATCATGTCAGAAGGCAAAGAGGTGCAAGTCACATCTTACATGGATGGCAGCAGACAAAGAGAGAGCTTGTGCAGAGAAACTCCCATTTTTAAAACCATCAGATCTCATGAGACCCATTCACTATCACAAGAACAGCACGGGAGAGACCTGTCCCCATGATTCAATCACCTCCCACTGGGTCCTTCCCACTGGGTGCCTCCCACAACACATGGGAATTATGGGAGCTACAAGATGAGATTTGAGTGGGGACACAGAGTCAGACCATATCACCCAGCTATCACTTTCTGCTCCATATTACAGGAAAGCTCATTGGAAGTGTTATCTATATTTGATGACTCACTCTTTTCCTACCATTCCCTCTTGAACCCATTTCATTCAGGCTTTCCTACAGACCACTTTGTCTAAGCTGTTCCTGTTATGGTCATTGATGACCTCCACATTGCTGCATCACAAAGTCAATTCTCAGTCTTAACCTCACTTGATGTATCAGTACCATATGACAAGCTGATCATTCTTGAGATACTTTCTTCACTTTGCTTAAAGGATAATATGCTCTCCTAGTCTTCCTCCTCTTTTACTGCTGCTCCTTCTCAGTCTCATTTATTCATTGTTGGAATACTCCCAAGCCCAGTTCCTGGGCTTCTTATACATCTACACGCTCCCTTGCTAATTTTGTTCAGTCTCAGGCTGATGACTCTCAAATGTAGATCCTTACCCACGACCTCTTCCTTGAACTCCAGCTCTTTATAGACAACCAGCTACTTGACAGCTCCACTTGGATGTCTAATAGGCATCTCAAATCTCACTTACCTAAACTGAGACTCCTGGTCTCTCCACACACATCCAACACCTGCTCTTCCAGCAGACATCTCATCTCAGTTAATGCCCACCCTATCTGTATTGGTCAGGCTCAGCTGGATTCTGCTGCAGCAATAAATGAACTGAACACTGTACCAGTTTCCAAAAGCAAAGGTTTATTTCTTGCTGCCTGTCTCCTGTAGTTGCCATCCACATCAGCTTTACTCCAGGAGCCGGACTGACAGAGCAACTTTTATCTGGAAAATTGCTGGGTTTGTGGCAAAAGGAAAAATGACACATGAACCAAGTGCTGGCTCTTAAAGCTTCTGACCACTTCCATTGATCAAGCAAGTCAAATGGTTTCCCATTTTCCACAGGGAAGAGGTGTATTGTCCCCTTACAGGAAGGGAGCCTACATGGAGTAAAACTAAAATATTTGGTAAACAGTAAAACAATCTAGCACACTGGTCCCCCAGTTGCCCTGGCTAAAACTCTTGGCTCCTCTCTTGTTCTCAAATCAAATCCATCAATAGATCTGCCACTCTAGGTTCAAGCGCCCTGGTCCAGACACCATGTACAGGTTTCTACCCTGTCTTCCTGTTTCTACCCTTTCTCCACTAGCCTATTCTCCAGATAGTGGGCAAAAGTGAACATTTTATTTATTTTAATTATTAAAATTTTAGTTTAATAAATTATCTTCTTTTGGAATTCTACAACACTATTTGATAATTATTTTCAACTTTTATTTTAGAATCAGGGATATATGTGCAGGTCTAATCATACCTTTGTTATAAAGGTATGATCCGAGATTTGGAGTACAAATGAATCCGTCACCCATGTACTGAGCATAGTAGACAATACGTGGTTTTTCACTCCTTGCCCCTCTTCTTCCCTCCTCCCACTTGTATTCCCCAGTATCTATTGTTCCCATCTTTAAGTCCACGAGTACCCAATATTTAGTTCCCACTTATAAGTGAGAACATGTAATATTTGGTTTTCTGTTTCTGTGTTAGTTTGCTTAGAATAATGGTTTCCAACTGCATCCATGTGGCCACAAAGGATATGATTTAATTCTTTATGGCTGCATAGTATTCCATGTTGTACATGTACCACATTTTCTTTATTCAATCCACCATTGATGGGCACCTGGGTTGATTCCATGTCTTTTCTATTGTGAATAGTGCTGCAATGAACATATGGGTGCATGTTTTTGGTAGAACCTGTGGGTATATGTACAGTAATCAGATTGCTGGGTCCAATAGTAGTTCTTAGCTCTTTGAGAAATCTCCAAACTTCTCTCCACAGTGACTGAACTCATTTACATTCCCACCAACAGTGTATAAGCAAGTGTCAAAAGTGATCATTTTAAAACACAAGTCAGATTCTGTTATGCTTCTGCTCAAAAGTCTCAAATGGCTCCCTCTCTCACTCGGTAAAAGCCAACATGTCTCCAACAACCTTGTAAATTCTGACATGATCCTTTCATCCATCACCTCCCTGACTCCATTGCTGCTTTTTCATCTCCAGTTCGCTCTCTTCCAGCTATGCGGACTGCTCTGTTGTCCTCAAACAGACCAAGCACATTCCAGCCTCAGGACATTCACACTTGTAGTTTCCCCTTCCTGGAATGTACTTCTCCCAGAATTCCACACAGCTCACTCTCCAATCCTCTTCAGGTATTTGCTCAGATGCCACTTTTGAAGTTAGTCTTTACCTGTCAATCAATTTAAAATTTTACCTCCATGCCTCACCCTGAAACTCCCTCTTCTCTTCCTTTCTTGTTTCCATAGCACTCATCCCTATGCAATTTTCTGGTGTATTTTCACTTAGTGTCTCTCTGTTCCACTAGAACATAAACTCCTTGACTGTATGGATTTTTGTCCATTTTATTCATTATTGTAGCCCTAACATACTTTATCTGGATCAATTGACAATAAACATTTATTTAATGAATAAATTCGTGAATGATTCAAACTATAGAAAGCTTTGAGGAACTCAAACATAGAAAGATGTAACTTAAAGAAACAGAAGAAAATACAGTAAATATTAGTAAATATTGTGCATTCACACAAACCCAAGAAGCTTGCTGGGTTATCTGCCCCAAACTGGAGAAAATGAAAAGAATCTGAGTGGGGAAATAACACTAAGAAAAAGCATTAAAAGTGTTATTTCTAAAATTATAATATTAATGACCAAGGCAAAACTCTAAAGTTCCCTATTTCATTTATTACAGAATGCTTAATTTAAATTCCAATTTGAAAGTATATATATTTTAACTATTTATCTCTTGCCAAAAGTCTACTACTTTTCTTGCCAAAGCAAGAAAGTAGTAGACTATCTCATAAATAGCTGTGCCACTCTAGGTGGTAAATCAAAATTTACTTTACTTCTGATTCCAGACTAAAAGGAAAGCCTTTTGGCTAGATTAATTATCTGCATCCTAGGCTGGTATTGTCTTAGTGCAGGATTTCTCAACCTCAGCACTATTCACATTTGTGAGCTAAGTAATCCTTGTAGGAGGATACTGTTCGCATTATAGAATGTTGAACAACATACCTGGCCTCTACCCACTAGTTGCCAGTAGCACTTCCCTAGTTGTGACAATAAAAAATGTTTACGAACATTACCAAATATCTTTGGGGTGGAGGAGGGAAAGGGACATCATCTTCTTTTCAGAACCCTGCCCTAGAGTATGACAATGCCCATCAAGTCAGCACTCTCATATGGTTTCAAGTTGTGACCTATAAAATGCTCTGTGGGATTATTAGAAATTACTGCACCAAACTAGGCAAGCAGATTCTAGAAGTATGATGTGGGGAAACAATGAAAAGGCTCCCTTTCAAATAAAGCACTCCTGATTTTTTTTCGTTAAAATTACTTTGCCTTAGAAGTATAGAAAGATGTTGCCTGGAAGGCATACCTTATTATTAAGGCCTATTGGCCATTAATGCTTTAATGATGGTCTAGGAACAGAGCTCAAAACCAAGAGGAAAGACAAAAGAAGTTTTAACAGAGAAAATGAAAGAAAATTCTAGAACATGAAATGGAGTCTCTACAGTAGGTAATCTTAATTAAGGAAATACATAAGGTTTCTGGCTTCATGGTAAGAAAGAGAGGATTACTTTCTGAGGGAAAATTCTGCGTGTCAACAATGTATTTAGAAATGGCTCTGCTAGTAACCTCAACTGAGGAAAAAATAAAACTGAAATGATCAATTAAAACTACCACGATAGCTTTTAATCAATATTAAATAACTAATTTTATTATTTTTATAGTCTGTACTAGCATTTCAAGTTTAAATGAATTGAAAATGAAATTATTCAAAACTGATAAGAACTCTGACATAAGTACATTAGTCAAATCTGAAATACTTTTGAAATCTTTTAAATGAACTCATCAAGTATTAAAACTTTTTAAAAATATCTTCTTAAGATTTTTATGTCTAAAAAACTTTTGTTTTCCTTTTCTAGCAACTGTTACATTCTCAAGCTTAATGTTAAAAAAGGAAATGAGTAAAATAACTGTTTATGCCAGAGAGGAGCCCTTACTGTGAGCAGAACAACCAGCGATACTGACTCAATTCTTCTTCTGGAAACCACAAATAAGAGTTATTAGATATTTAAAGCATTTGAAGATTTTAAATAAATCAACTTTTAACTCTTTATAAAGTATATTATCAACGTCAGAGAAATGCAAATTAAAACCACAATGAGATACCACCTCACACCAGCAAGAATGACGCTTATTAAAAAGACAAAAAGTAACAGATGCTGGTGAGGATGCAGAGAAAAAGGAACCGTTACACACTATTGAGGCGAATGTAAGTTAGTACAACCTCTATGGAAAAACAGTATGGAGGTTTCTCAAACAACTCAAATAGAACTACCATTCAATCCAGCAATCCCACTACCGGGTATCTATCCAAATGGACAGAAATAATATATCAAAAAGTTACCTGCACTCGTATGTCTATTGCAGCACCATTCACAATAACAAAGATAGGGAATCAATCTAAGTGTCCATCAGTGGAAGAATGGATAAAGGAAATGTGGAATATATACACAATGGAATACTATCAGCCATTTAAGAAGGAATGAAATCATGTCCTCTGCAGCAACATGGATGGAAATGGAGGTCATTATCTTAAGCTAAACACTCCAGGAGCAGAAAGACAAATATCTCATGTTCTCATTCATAAGTTGGTGCTAAAAACAAACAAAAAATGTCTTAACATGGATGTAGAGAGTAGAATGATAGATAATAGACACTTGAAAGGGTGAAGGGGTGTGAGGGAGAAGGATGATTTGGAATTAGTTAATAGGTACAATGTACGTTATTTGGGTGATGAATACCCTAAAAGCCCTAACTTGACCACTACACAATCTATGCATGTAACAAAATTGCATGTGTAGCCCATACATTTGTACAAATTACAGGAAAAAAATAAAATATGCTATCAAATTATTGACTCTGTATTTCTTTCTCTCCAATGAAGACATTCTAGCATTGAAATATGTATGGTTCCTATCATTTAAATCCATTTTTCAATTCTACATTGTAACTGGAAGAACTGGTGTAAATAAATCTAAATGTACACGTCATTAGAAACTTTATTCCAGTTTCCAGAGTAATTTAAATCTTCTCAACTCCACCTGACTTTGTACTAGAGCTATATTCAAGGAGCAGAATTGATTTGCTTCATTTTTCTATCCTCATCCTGAAAAAATACACAAATTAATTACAACAAGACCAAAAGTAAAAAGTTAATGACATTTTTTAAAACTTCATATAGCTTTGAGTCCACAAATTGGATAACTGTTCTCTAAAATTAAATACTAGTCACAATTATATGTACTTTAAAGTACTCTTAGACTAACATCTAAATATAAATTAATAAACCAAAAGAATATTTGCCTTCATCTGTTTTAAAAACTCTTAAAATATGCTTTTGTTTAATATACGTCACTTTTATACGTGTACTTTTTTTTTTTTCTTTGAGATGGAGTCTCGCTCTGCTACCCAGGCTGGAGTGCAGTGGCCCTATCTCGCCTCACTGCAACCTCCACCTCCCAGGTTCAAACAATTCAAGTGCCTCTGTCTCCCAAGTAGCTGGGTTTACAGGTGCACACCAAAATGCCCAGCTAATTTTTTTGTATTTTTGGTAGAGATGGGGTTTCACATGTTGGCCACGTTGGTCTCGAACTCCTGGCCTCAAGAGATCTGCCCACCTTCGCCTTCCAAAGTGCTGGGATTACAGGCGTGAGCCACCGCACCCCAGCCTATGTTTACATTTTACACTACAATTAGAAATCAGTTTTAAAGGGAGAAAATATATGGCTCATCCATCAGTAGTGTGAATTAAGGCTTTCAGTTTAAGAAGAAAATTATGAACACAGCCCAAGTTCTCAAGTACTCATTTACAGAGGATCTTCCATTCTTCTGCCAAAGCTGATTTTTTTTGTTTTTTGTTTTGTTTTGTTTTGTTTTGTTTTTTTGAGACGGAATCTTGCCCTGTAGCCCAGGCTGGAGTGCAGTGGCGCCATCTCGGCTAACTGCAAGCTCCGCCTCCCGGGTTCACGCCATTTTCCTGCCTCAGCCTCCCAAGTAGCTGGGTTTCACCGTGTTAGCCAGGATGGTCTCAATCTCCTGACCTCGTGATCTGCCTGCCTCAGCATCCCAAGTAGCTGGCACTACAAGAGACTGCCACCACACCCAGCTTTTTGTATTTTGAGTAGAGACGGGTTTCACTGTGTTAACCAGGATGGTCTCGATCTCCTGACCTCATGATCCGCCCTCCTCGGCCTCCCAAAGTGCTGGGATTACAGGTGTGAGCCACCGCACCTGGGCCCAAAGCTGATTTTTTAAGAAACTGTGTTAAGAAATAGAGCAAAAACAAACACGCAGCGGTTTCCTATGAAATGGCTTACAATGTGCATATTCTTGAGTGATTTTTAAAAGTCTCAGCTTTTATTTAGTTGTATTTGCAACTGTTTAGTTAATATTTATTGACTTGTGCATAACTCTCAGGAATAGGAATGTATCTGTGAGTGGAGAGAAGTTTCCTGGTGCACTCAAATGAACTGTTTACTTCCTTTGCTAACTCTCATGTCTGGTTGGGGATCTAGAAGTTTCTAAGGCCCAAAACAGTCACCTGGAATACTGTGCCCAGGGGCATGGGTTACATTGTTGGGTATGTGTCCTATTTGAATCATAGAGCTTTCTTTGTTTTATTTTAGTTGGTACTAGCCAATTCTATTCTTGTCACTAGCATTAAAAACTAAGAGCCCTGAAAAAGGTACACAACATTCCATAAGAGATGAAAAATGAATGAGACCAGCCATGAGATGCGTGACACAATGCAAATACAAGTTAAGAGGATGCTGTGACTAGCTGAATACCAGAGACAGTAAGGCAAAGGTAGTTTTGGTTGCATGGTGACAAAATATTTAAACTCAAAATACTTTAATCTGAATTAGCAATACGCACATCCTTGCCAAGCAAAAGCAAAGCATAAAACAAAAATAAACTTGTGCTGTGTTTCCTATCTCAGATAATATTACAAACTCAAGCCACTTTATCCCCAATTTCTAGCTCCCTAGACCTTCACAGTCATTAGTCACCATGTCTTGTCTATCATACCTCAAAATGTTTATCAAGTAAATACTTTCCTCTCCATTTTCATCATCATTGCCTTGTTTTCAGCTTTATCCTTTTTCCAGTCACATATCATGACAGTCTCCACCACGCAACCTACACTCCTGCTTCAACAGACTATTTGCATGTACCAGAAACACCAAGTATTCTCTGGCTGCTCTTTGAGTTGACACTGTGTTACCTCTGTTCATCCTTCAAGATCACCCACACCCCTTACTTCTAGAAGAATTAGCCCTTGTCTTTTTAGCATCCTTCTGATCCTATATTCTCATAGCATTACCATGTGCATTACAATTAAAAGATGATAACTTCTATCTCTTCTAATACAAAATGACTTCTATTAAGGGCAGGACTTGTCTTATGCGACTTTTTATATCTAGTCGCTTTAACAAGGTTCAGCACCTGATTTTTAAAAATCAGTAATTCGTTTAGTTTAAATAATCAGCTGACCACAGAACAACTGATTAACCAATAAAGCACTTAAAATTAGCAATTTAAGGTAAATCTATTCATTGATAACTTACATAGGATTTACTTTGGTTTCAATGCTTTTCACAAGCTTTATCCATACTTTACAATGCTCTCATAGGTATCAATTCATGTTAGAAGAAATCAAGGAAGAAATTGCAGTAAAATCTTCATTCTTATCAGATGTGCTTGATAAACTACCACTTTCCTCATCTTAAACAGCAGGTAGTTCCTGGGGTTATGGACCTTACACCATCTCAGCATTCAAATGAGTGTTATTACCAAAACAAATAAATAAATAATTTTAAAAACCTTCACACAACATTTGGACAATGTCAGAAAGAAAAATTGATACTAAGAAAACTTAATAAATTCACTTCCTAAATGTTGAACCTGCTCTTAATTTTATATTAACTTTTATTTCACCAAATAGAAGGGTTTTTCATATGCCATGTACATTTATATTTTCATCAAGAATAAGAAGCATCATTTGACTAGAACTGTAATTATGTTTTCTTTTCCTCAACATGATAAAAGTGTTGAAGTAGTTTTCCTAAGTGCTGTATAAAACCAGTTAAGAAACCAGTTTTCCACCCCCTTTAGACTTTAAACGATGAGTAGCCAATATGAAGTTCCAAATATGTACAAAAATTATTTAAGAATTTACAGAGTAAACAGACAACCTACAGAATGAGAGAAAATTTTTGCAGACTATGCATCTGACAAAGGTCTAATATCCAGCATCTATAAGGAACTTAAACAAATTTATAAGAGGTAATAAACAGCCTCATTAAAAAGTGGGCAAAGGACATGAACAGACGCTTCTCAAAAAAAGACACATGTGGCCAACAATCATATGAAACAGAAGCTCATCATCGCCGATCATTAGAGAAATTCAAATCAAAACTACAATGAGATACCATCTAACACCAGTCAGAATGGCTACTATCAAAATGTCAAAAAATAACAGATGCTGGCAAGGTTGTAGAGAAAAAGCAATGCTTATATACTTTTAGTGGGAGTGTAAATTAATTCAATCATTGTGGAAGACGGCATGGTGATTTCTCAAAGACCTAAAGATAGAAAGATCGTTCAACCCAGCAATCTCTCTCTATATATATACACAAAGGAATATAAAAATACACAAAGGATGTATATATACACAAAGGAATATAAACCTTTCTATTATGAAGACACATGCACGCCTATGTTCATTGCAGCACTAGTCACAGTAGCAGAGACATGGAGTGAACCTAAATGTCCATCAATGATAGACTGGATAAAGAAAATGTGGTGCTTCTACACCATGGAATACTATGCAGCCATAAAAAAAAATGAGATCATGTCCTTTGAAGGAACATGGATGGAGCTGGAAGCCACTATCCTTAACAAACTATCACAGGAACAGAAAAGCAAACACCATATATTCTCACTTTTAAGTGGAAGCTAAATGATGAGAACACATGGACACATAGAGGGGAACAACACACACTGGGGCCTATCGAGGGTGAAGGGTGGGAGGAGGGAGAGGATCAGGAGAAATAACTAATGGGTACTAGGCTTAGTACCCGGGTGATGAAATAACCTGTACAACAAACCCCCATGACACGTGTTTACCTATGTAACAAGCCTGCACATGTACCCCTGAACTTAAAAAAAAATTGTAATGTCTGCAAATAATAGTAATATTTAACATTTAATACTATTTTATTATGAATGTCCTTTAGTTAATTATTTTTGGCCTCATTTTACAAATGAGGAAAATTAAGGAAAATAAAAGCTAAATAATGTGGGCACTATTACACAACCAGAAGGTGGCAGAGCCTGGATTGAAACGAAGCTATGAGTTCCAGAGTCCATGCACCTAATTGCAAAGTTTTGTATGGTAAGGGTGGGAAAGGGTAAGAAAGACAGGGGAAGAGATGCCACCAAGCAGCTTAACCAAATTGTATTATTCAGTAACAACATGTGTTCTCTTTCAGTGTTTTTGTGTGTGTGTGTGTGTGTGTGTATAAAAATACACACACACACATTTATTTTACTCTGAACTATCTAGGATCTTTTTTCTAGAAAGGAGAAATATACAAATATGCAAAATGTACGAATACATTTTGAAGAGGAAAACAGTTTTCAAAGACTTTTAAGTATTCTAGAAATCTTAGAAATGACAAGTTTAGATATCATGAGATTAAAGAGAAATAACCATGATTTTTTTTTTAATGATCCTGGGAATGAAAGAGGTGGGTCTTCAATACACTAACATTTAAATTCTCAGCTTCAGGATAAATTGAGTTTTCATTCATGCTCTGAACCCTCTTCCCTTAGCAATGAAGCCTCGGCATCCTTTTGCTTCTTCTGTGCCCTCGAGTGAGAACTGAGTTATGGCTGGCTGTCTCAGGAAGAAAATAACTATTACAAGACATAAGATGGGCTGGGGTGGGGGAGGGCTAAGGAAAGGCCTGCCATTTAGCTTGTAAAGTGCAGCAGCTGTGGCCTGTTTTCACTAATATCTGACATGTTTCTTTGGCCACTTGCCAAATTGAGCTGTACCCAACACTTCTCCCATCCTTCCTGTGCCTCCAGGATCCTTTGTAAATGCTACTTGAGACTCCAGTCTACACCAAATCAATCCCCTTGGTTCCTTCCTCCCCTTAATGCACAGGCATCCCACCCTAATTAATTAACCCAACACCAGCTTCATCCAGGACCTTCCCACACTTCGCCCCTTCACGCAGCCCAGAAACATCAGCACATTCCTGACTTCATCACTTGTCAACTCCCTTTCTGTTAAAGACCAGTGTCCCCTTTCCCTGACCTGGCCTCTGATTTGATCTCACTTTAAAGTATCCCACTTTAAGAGACAGTAACAAATGCTGCCTTTTTCCTGTTTGGTTTGTTTATTCATGCTTACCCAGTCTATTATAATTAAAGACCAAGGGAATTCTAAGAAGAGTCCAGGAAGATGGTTTATGTGTTTGATAGGTGGATAAATCCAATACTGGATTTGTAAGAAAGTTCACTTCACCTATTGCTAACTGTGTGAACTTGGGTGAGTTTCCTAAGCTCTTGTCATTCATTCGAATACTTATTGAGTGCCTGTTACTATGCTACATTCTATTGTAAATGCTGATGCTGCAATTTAAACAGGGAAGCAAAATTACCCACCCTCTGTGATGTTTATATCTTAAAGAGGAAGAATAACTGTTAATAAATAGATGGATTTTAAAACACAGACATTTAAGAAAAAATATAAGGAATGACAGAAGGATAGGGAATGTCAAGATTAGGAGTAGAAAGGAAGGTAGCAACTTGGAATAGAGTAGTCCCTAACTTCCTGATGTGATGCTTCACCAGACCTGAGGTCATGCAGATAGCTGAGAAAAAAGCATTCCCAAAAGAGGAAACAGCAAGTGCAAAGGCCCTGAGACAGAAGAGTGTTGCCTGGCATGTTGAGCAAAGAGACAGCTATGGCTGGCAGAGAACAAGAAAGCAGTAGCAGGTGATGTCAGAGTAACAGGGAACTAGAACTCAGAGGGCCTTGTACGTGATAATAGAGAATGTGGATTTTACTTTGATAGAAATGGGAAATCAGTGAAGGATACTGAATAAGAGTAACATGATTTGATTTACCTCTAAAGAATCTCAACTAACTCCTCTGTAAAATAGTGTAAAATGTATAATAAATAGAGCGGCGAAGACCAGTCTGCCTGCTCAAATCTCAGTGCCGCCACTTACTACCAGTGTGACTTTAAGCTAATTATTTAACCTTCCTAAGCCTTGATTTTCTCATTTTTCCTTTTTTTTCTTTTTTACAGAGGTAATCAAAAGTGTTCTCATTTCTAAGGTGGAATTGATAGCAGTTCCCATTTTGTAAGGTTAAGAAAAAATAAATGCACTGAAGTGTTTAGTGCAGTGGATACTGAAGTGTTTAGTGCAGTGGATACCACACAGAAAGCCTGAGACACGCTGGTATTATCAGGCTGGAGAGAATCAAGTCCTATAATGTACGTGCGGTATTTGCTTGTGTTGCCCAGCATAGTGGCATAGTGAGCACTTACATGTCATCTACTATTAGCTACTAGCATTACCAACTACTAACCCACTGGCTGTTTTAAAGTAACTTTGTACATTTAAAAATTTTATAATATACCACCTTAAAAGAATCAGAATAGCAAAATTTCACAGATAATGTTCAGATGTCTCTGAACCTTCTTATTCAAAGTACTCTGCAAAGCACTAGAAAGCCATAGGTACTTGGGTAAAAAAGAGAGTGCACACGCATATGTCTCTCTCTTTCCCTTTTGTTTTATCAAATATATAAAATAAAAGTTATATATACATAATTATCTATATAGTAAACATATATATCTTTATGTATATATCTTCCCCTTTAAAAATTATCAATGTATGTAGAGAGAGAATTTTATAGATAATTTTTAAAGCAGGAGAAATTATCTATATATAGATAATATTTTAAAGAAGGGGAAAGAGTTAGTTAAGACAAGTTTCTGTGTGTTGCTGACCCCTGTTGGGTGGAAAAATTAAAATTGGTCTTCTGAATGAAAGAAAAGTGAATTCTCAACTCCCTGGTCATGATCCTGACCTGGAACCTACTCTCATCCATTTCATAGATTCCATGCCTATGGCCATCAATGGAGATATTGGAGGCCTATTGGTTCTTCACAGCCCTGCTTCATTACCCAAATGTTATGCAGCTCATACCTCATTTCTTTCCTGAGACCTAGGCTACCTTAAACTGAGAGGGTGGATCTCATCTTTCTTTCCCTTGCCCACCATACTCACACACACATACATACTGACATACTCCCAAAACAAACACACGTCCCCCAAGCATAGGTCTCTTAGGAAACAACCACATATCCTAATCTGGTCTTGATAGTCGGCTCACAAGAACAAAGGAGAGAAAGATTAATGTAGAAACCTGCACTAAAGGCTGAGTACGGTGGCTCAGGCCTGTAATCCCGGCACTTTAGGAGGCCAAGGCAGGTGGATCACTTGCAGTCAGGAGTTCTAGACCAGCCTGGCTAACATGGTGAAACCCTGTCTCTACTAAAAATACAAAAAGTAGGTGGCCGTGGTGGCGGATGCCCATAATCCCAGCTCCTCGGGAGGCTGAGACAGGAGAATCGCTTGAAACCGGGAGGCAGAGGTTGCAGTGGGATGAGATCGCACCACTGCACTCCAGCCTGGGTGACAGAGCAAGACTCCATCAAAAACAAAAAACAACAAAACAAACAAACAAAAAACAAACCTGCACTAGAATAAGTGCTAGTTCTTTATTTGCTTTAAAGACAGACAAAATGCGATGTTTTAATTCTCATTTTACCTAATAATAAAGGATGTACCATTAAAAATCAAGTAGGAAATTATCCTTGTCTTATTGTCACTTTTTAAAAATTGTGCTATTCTGCACAGGACCAGTTTCTCTAGAATGTTCCCTTGCTGACTTTTCCTCTAGTAGTATCAGTTATACTGAAAATCAGTCGTACTCTTACTTTATTTTGCTGGGCACCATCAAACTAACAGAAGAGGTATACAAAGGCAGGGAGAACTACCACTGATACAAGGCCTCTTCCGGACCGAAACGCGCAGCCGCACCTCTCTGTTCCGGCAGGTGGAATAGGCCCCCGACCTGGGATCTCTACCCAAAAGGAGGAGGTTAGAACACAGGTGTCCTATTCCGTTGAGTCCTCCATCATTTACTAGACAAAGCTGCGCAATTAGAATAACAAAATGCAGTCGGGAGAAATTGCTAACCCCTGTAATCCCAGCATTTTGAGAGGCTGAGGCTGGAGGATCGCTTGAGTCCAGGAGTTCAAGCCTGCAGTGTGCTATGATCGGACCATTGCACTTCAGCCTGGGCGACAGAGTGAGACCCTGTCTTTAATAATAATAATAATAATAATAATAATAAATCCAAAACATCAAGAAATTGGGTGTGACTTTTTAAAATACACTTAGAAAGGGAACAGTTAGAATCTTAATTTCAGGGATACTTTGCTCCTAAACCTATTCTTTTTGTTTATGCAGAGATTGACCATGCCTACAGGGACAACTGGAAAACAGAAATGAAACCATATAAGCCAAGCACTCAGGCAATCTTTGTCCTCCCAGTTGACTTAAGAACGCTTGCGAAGAAAATGTGGCCTCTTTAGATCTCAGGTAAGGGATCCGGCTGCTCTCTTTTTCCTGATACACCTCCATCCTGCAGGATAGTTGGGAGTGAGGTGTGCTGAGAAGGAACTTGACAAGGCACGGCTTCCCCTTGCCTCCTCCTTGAAGTATTCTAGTCGCTGGAATAAATGTTCAGGTGTTTTGGCTTTTGTCTCTTCCAGTTCCACCCCTCTGTGCCTCTCCGGCAGAGGGCGCCTTTTCCACTGGGTCTCACTGTGGGCTGCTGGGAGTTTTATTCGGTTTGGGCCGGGAAGGAGCTGTGTTGGATCCGCGCCCCCTGCCTGGGCGCCGCCTTTGGCCGTGTGAGTCCTGGCCCATCCCGTGCAGAATCAATCGGGGCTCCTCCCGCGCCTGCTCCCCAGGGGCTGAATCCGCCCGCCCGGGGGCCAGGTGCCCGTGAGATCCCAGGCGCTCCACCAGGAGGCCCTGCCTGGATCGAAATTCGCACGCGCCCCGCCCTCTTGTTACCAGTTCTCTCTGGGCTTGTGGAAAGAGTTCCCCAACCTGGGATCTATACCCAGGAGGAGGTTAGGACACAAGTGTCCTATTCCCTTGAATCCTCCATCTTCTTCTACTCTCTGTTATTCTCCTCTTTTGTTAGTTTGATGGTGCCCAGTAAAATAAAGCAAAAGAATACAAGTGATTTTCAGTATAATTGATACTACTAGAGGAAAAGTCAGCAAGGAAACATTCTAGAGAAACTGGTCCTGTGCAGAATAGCACAATTTTTTAAAAATGACAATAAGACAAGGATAAATTCCTACTTGATTTTAACGGTACATCCTTTATTATTAGGTAAAATGAGAATTAAAACATTGCATCTTGCCTGTCTTTAAAGAAAAGAGAGAACTAGCACTTATTCTAGTACAGGTTTTTTTGGTCTGTTTTGTTTTGTTTTGTTTTGTTTTTTGAGACGGGGTTTTGCTCTTGTTGCCCAGGCTGGAGGGCAGTGGCGCGATCTTGGCTCACTGAGTCCTCCGCCTCCTGATTCAAGTTGTTCTCCTGCCTCAGTCTCCCTAGTAGCTGGGATTACAGGCATGTGCCACCACGTCTGACTAATTTTTGGATCTTTAGTAGGGACGGGTTTCACCATGTTGGTCAGGCTGGTCTCGAACTCCTGACCTCAGGTGATCCACCTGCCTCGGCCTCCCAAAGTGCTGGGATTACAGGCGTGAGCCACCACTCCCAGCCTTTTTGTTTGCTTTGTTTTTGATTTTGTTTTTGTTTTTGAGACGGAGTCTCGCTCTGTCGCCCAGGCTGGAGTGCAGTGGCGCTATCTCGGCTCGCTGTAACTTCCACTTCCCGGGTTCAAGAGATTCTCCTGCATCAGCCTCCAGAGTAGCTGGGATTACAGGCACTCGCCACCACGCCCACCAACCTTCCCCTTCTTGCTGCAATCTCACCAAGACCGCTCTTCTCTCCTGAGTAGCTGTGGTCTGCCCTTTTCTGGGATTCCTTAAGATCGGCAAGGAGCGGGGAGAGAAAGCGTAGCTAGCCAATAAGGAAACACGAACTGAGAAGTATTTCTGAAACATCACTCCTGTCAGCGTTATTAGAGTACTGATGGCCCATATTACGGTGTCGCTGGTTGTATGTCTTCCCCCGCACAGTGTCCAGTGCACCCTGAGGACAGGACTGCTTTTACTCTACCTTTGAATCCTCAAAAGGTACAGCGCCCAGCCCAGTGCTTGGCACAGAGTCTATTGATGATTGATAAATAATAATCTACGTCAAAATTTGGATGAGGGTTCTCATCTTTGTGTCCTTACTTTTATTTGAATTTGACCTTATAATTGGTAGTTCAGAGGACAAATATTTGCTACCATGTTGAAAATCTTTTTTTTTTTTTTTTTTTTTTTTGAGAGGGAGTCTGGCTCTGTTGCCCAGGCTGGAGTGCAGTGGCCGGATCTCAGCTCACTGCAAGCTCCGCCTCCCAGGTTCCCGCCATTCTCCTGCCTCAGCCTCCCGAGTAGCTGGGACTACAGGCGCCCGCCACCTCATGTTGAAAATCTTAATACTACAACCCTACTCATTGACACAAATATTAGTAAGACTATGCTAGCTAAAGCATCTGACTACATGTTGATTGCTATAAGGATAGTGATGGAGTATTTTTGCTTTCTAAAAAATTTAAAGCTTTCCAGAGAAATCTGTCAAAATAATTATTGCATCCTAACACCTTTTATTTTTGTGGGGGAGGGATGCCTAAAACATCAGAAATTTATTGTCTTACAGTTATAAAGACCACAAGTCTGAAATCAAGGTATCAGCAGGGACATGCTCTCTTAAAGGCCCTAGGGAAGGATCCTTCCTTCCTTCTTCAGGCTACTGGTGTTTGCTGTCAGTCCTTGCCATTCCTTGACCATAACTTCAATCTATGCCTCCTTCTTCACATAGCCTTCTCCCCTCTACTTCTGTGTCCAGATCTCTAGGTGTGTAAGGACACCAACCATTGAATTATGGCCCACCCTTATCCAGCCCCACTTCACTTTAACCTGCTTATACCTGCAAAGACTTTATTTTTAAATAAGGTTACATCCACAGGTCTGGGTAGACATAGATTTTGGAGGAATACCACTCAACCGAGTACAACAATTATATTTGGAGATTTTAACACTCCAGTTTCAGTAATCGAGAAAATAGACAAAAATCAGTAAAGATATATCAACCAACTTGATCTAATTGACATATGAAGAACACTATAACCAACAGTGGCAGAACAGCCTTTTTAAGTGCATCCAAAACATTCAACTAAAAGGGCTATATAAAAACCAAATTACAATCAATTCCACAGGATTGAAATCATGCACGGTATGTTTTCTGAGAATAACAGAAAGAAAACAGAAAACACAAACAAAAAGAAATATATAAAAACTCAAAATACTTGAAAATTATGAAAAAACCTAATAAGACATTTCTAAGAACTTTGGAATTATACAAGAAACTTCTCAATTTGTCCTGTATCCAAAGAAGACATCAAAAGTAAAATTAGAAACATGTTGATCTGAATGTGACTGAAGACAATGAATGTAATATCTGTTTTTATAAACATATCTGAAAACTGGCATGTCATGAATGCTAGAAGTCAAAAACTGTTGAAGGGATGAGGGTATGATGGTGTCATACAGCTGCAGTTAGATAACCTACCTTTAGGTCAGTTGCTTGTTTTAGACACATTCTTATTTCATTAATATATTGATTGCTAAAACTCAGTACATCTACCTGCCTTCTATGGAAGTAAACAATCCTTAGACGCAACCAAGATTTCTGAGCTTTCAACTACTTGAGGAGATTTTAAAGGAAGTTTTTAAAAAATTAAATATATGTATATCCTATAGCATATACAGTGCATACATACATATCTATGAACATGTATCTATATCAGTTTGTCACAGGGCTCTCTAACCTGTGATCTATAAACTTAGAGACATGATGAGAGCTTTACTGAATATTCAGATTTTTCCATTGTGTGTGCCTTTTTCTGGAGAAGGCTATGCAGCTTTCATTAGATTCTCAGAGAAACCCGTGAACCCAAAACTTTAAAAACTGGTCTTAAAGACAAAAGTGTATTTCAATACTATTCTTTACTCTTGATAGTATCTCTCGAATAGGGACCCTGTAGGGTCTTGGTTTGTTATTGAGATTTTGGATGCCCAAGTAGTGAACATTGCAAAACATTAGGAATAATCCTAATGCAAAGAACGACCAGATGTGATAACATAACACAGCCCCGTTTGAGATTCTTGATGTGTTTAAAATTTAAGTAGCATTATATCTCTTTACAGAACTAGCTTAAAATTAAAATGGAAACAGTTTTTATGCTGTCTCTGAAGCCAAAAATATAAATTCAACTCTGCACGTTTTTTATTTGAAGGCATTCACAAATGACGTGCAAGGAATAAACGCTGGCCAAAAGCCATAGCTAAGCATTGTGTAAAAAAAAAAAAAAAAAAAGTGTGTAATTTTAAGCCAAAAACTATTTATCAATCAGTTTCTCATGTCCTAATTATTAAATTAGGAATAAAACCAGGAAAAAGATGTTTAAAGTGGCATGCTTTAAATATTAAGTATTCTCTTTAGGTTTAATAAAAACTTTAAAAAATCAAACAAAAATCAAACAAAATTGATTTAAAATTTTAAAACTTTTAAAAATCAAACAAAATTGATCAACAGTCATGCAAAATTGTAAACAGTCATGCAGGACTGAAGACGACTTCTCTATTTAGATTAACAAGAAAATGGTGCTAGAGGCAGCTTGGTGAGACACTGAGAACTAAAGTCAACAAAACGAATGTGTACTGGGAGAAATGATTTACACACATGTTCTGAATGCTTCTGCTTAGATTAATATTTTCCTTCAAATAAAACTGGTCAAGTTCAATAATGCAGCTATAAAGATGTAAGCAAGTCATCTGGTCATTCAGAGCCAACATATGAGAGTTATTCTAGAAAAGTATAAAATAACCAAAAGTACTTTGGAATCTCTAACTATAGCATGTATAAAATTTTTTGCATGTATGACAGTGTATAATGGAACCTCCAAACAAATCCAAACTTACAATGTCTTCAAGATGTAAGTGTCAGCATTATAAAGTATGGGAAAAGCAAGTACCTTATTTGGCATCCCATTTAAACCATATATGGCTTTTCTTTGCCTCTTGAGTAAAATGTCCTGCCATTTACCCTTAATTGTCATGCTAACATCCATCTCAGAATCCGCTTCCATCTTGGAAAAGGGTTAGTAAGATGCACATGAATAGGTATCTCTAACAAATCTTGATAATTTGCCTTCAGAGGGGATACTCTAGAAATAACATCACAGCTAAGACATCCTCTTGACTTTAAACTCAAGTCAAGACTTAGCAATGCATTTTTCACATTGTGGATTAAACATGTGCTTTCTTCATGGTGCTGTCAGAGTTAAAAATCAAGTATTAATAACTATATAAATGAATATAAGTGGAAGGTTTATGAGTCAAGGGAAAAAAGACACTTAGAAGGCAATGTTACCTCCTGCTGTCTAAAACTCATCTCAGGAAAGTCCAATGAGCCAGAGCCATCTCCTCTGCTGCTTTCTCTTTTCTGACTATCCAGGTATCATAGGATTGACAAATCCACATTTGTTTCCTAACTTAGTCTGACACTAAGTGCTCGAAGCTGTTGTTTAGGAATCACCCTCTCACTCTAATAAGAACTTCATTATTACTGAGTAATAGCTCAGTAATGAGTTTTTTTCACTCTTCAGTAATGATTCCCAAATGACATAGTATAGGAGGAAAAGAAGCATTCTGAGAAGACATTCTGAGAAATGGTGTTTGGTGATCCTAATTACTATCAATGAAGAATCACGCTCTCACTGTTTCATTGTTTGGGGCCAGTATACAGAAGTTGCTAATTCCAAGGCCTATGGGGCCAGGTGGTTCTTGTGAGATCAATGGAGAACAAAAGTTTGTGCCCCTCATAAATGGGCAATCCGTGTCCCATTCCACCTGTTACCTTAGGAAAAGAACATGAAGTATGGCTTTTCAAGATTTTTCTCAAGATAACTTAGACATCTGGATTTTTATATGAATACTCCTGATTGTTAAATGCAGACACAAATCCCAAATTCTTAAATATTCATAGGCCTGCAGACCTGACATAGCAGCAAATGTTTCACAAATCTGTGACCTCTAAGAAAAGAACTTCTTGAAACCAGGTTTAGCCATGTAGCCATGTGAACTTGGACTCATGACCTCATAGCTAGGGCTTCAGTGACTTCATCCTCAGGATGGAGGAGAAGACTGTCCTAGCAGCAGCTCTGGAGTTCTTTACAAGCTGAGCACTCAACAATTCTTGAGTTATAATCATCCTCCCCACACCCAATTTCAGCTCTCAGATGAGGATGTGGCTTCTGACCTAACTGCTGACAAAGTATAAAGTGTACCTCAATCTATCAAGATCCAGTGTGGCTAGCTTTCTATACTCAATTCCAAAACATGAATTATTTTTAAAATTTATTGTACTTATAAAATCAATTAAGATTCACTGTAGAAAAATTACTAAATACAGATATACAAAGGGAAATCTCCTTAAAATCCACCAAGTACCTTGACGTAAATCCTTTTAAATCTTTTCCTATGTGTATATTGTTTTTAGAAAAATGACATCATATCTAATGCATTTTTTATAGCCTGCCCTTTTTAATGAATATATTTACTCAATAAACACTGATTCTTTAGAGAAGTAGAAATATAACTCTTATAAGATTAATTTCAATTAGGGCTGGGCACAGTGGCTAACGCCTATAATCCCAACACTATGGGAGGCTGAGGCAGATGGATCACCTTGAGGTCAGGAGCTTGAGACCAGCCTGGCCAACATGGTGAAACCTTGTCTCTACTAAAAATACAAAAAATTAGCCAGGCATGATGGCGCACACCTACAATCCCAGTTACTTCTGCCTCAGGAGACTAAGGCAGAAGAATCACTTGAACCAGGGAGGCAAAGGTTGCAGTGAGCCAAGATCGTGCCACTGCATTCCAGCCTGGGTGACAGGGCAAGATTGTTTAAAAAAGAAAAAGATTAATCTCAAATCATTTTTTTCAACATAAGCACAAATATGTCCAATTTGTCAATAGTATAGGGTTTAGGATTAAAAACACAAAACTAAACACCAAATGCAAAGCAATTCTTCCCAAAAAAAACAGCTTTCCCCAAATCACTCAGTAATTTAATGATAGAATTTCCAAAATATTAAGAAATCTAGGACTATTACCCTGTAATAATAAAGCCCTCAAAATCTAAAGAAAAAAATAGATCAAAATACATTTATTATTGAGATGTAAGGACAAAGTATTGGAGACTATAAGTTGTTAATAGTCTGAATAATGAATCTAGAGAAAATAGGAGGAAAGCTGTGGGGGTCACTGCAACCAATTCTGAAAATTCTAGAATGCATATGTGATCGAAAAGAGAAAAAATAAGTACACTTCATCTATATTTATATATTTAGATAATATATTAATATACATTAAGTAGATTTAGATAATATATTAATATTAAATATATTTATGTTTATTAAATTTATTAAATATATTTATATTAGTATTAATATATACTAAAGTATATATTAATAATACAAGTAAAATGCAAAGTATATTGAACTCTCTACTAAATCTCTTAATTAAAACCTAACTGTTTTATTACTTTAGGATTCAACAGTGGTACAAATTTAAGTTCACATTTTCCTGGAGGACTTAATTAGTGAAATAAATGACTAGAAGACTAATTCATAGTAGAGAAATAAGAACTTGGCATTTTCGAATGTGGTATCTTTGTTGAATCTCCCTCTATTTCTTGACCTTCTCTTGCAAAGTCTGACAATGTTACAAAAGTACATAGCCAAGAGTGAGTGAGGCACAGAGCAAATGTGAAAAATGCTCTTCTATTATACAGCAAGACAGTGAAATGTTTTTCTAGGAAAAAATTCTCTCCCTATCAATAGTTCCAAATACTAATGCAGACTTTATTTCCAGATAAGTTTCTTATGTCAATCTGTTTTAAATAAGTTCTGATCACTTTAAAAGCAAAACTTGGGAGAAAATTACTTGTTAGTGGCTTTGATATGTTCAATAGTCTCACAGCGTACTCTCAAACTTGAATGAACCAGGATTAAATTCCAGTAGTCTTACAGAAAAAAGACACACAAAAATCTACTAAAGATGCCATATCACTAGTCTTACACTCATAATGAGAAATTATTAGGCCCATCCAAAGATGATAGAACTTGCCATATTTTCAGTCGCTTCATGTTTACAAGCCACAGATAAACTTCCCTGCAAGGCATCCTGTTCTCCATTCCTGAGATTAAATAAATCAATAATAAAAATCGTCTTGCAATGCAGATGCTTCCTTCCCCAACCGAAATATTCTTATAAAAATTTAACAAGAAAATTTTCAAACATCTCATAATGTTGTTTTTACAAAGCAACTGTTAGTTATAAACAAGTCTTTTAGGTCTCAAGGAGATTTAAGATACTTCAAAGGCTTGGTCTAAACCCTCTAAATCCAGGTTGCTTTCATATAGTTTCTAAAACACAGTATGTTAAATTTAATGTTTTAAAAAATGTTTTAAGTGTTTTTTTATGCACTGGAAAAATTTAAGCAGATCTTATTCTAAGAAATTAGCATTTTCTGGAACTTCCATTTTTACTAATTCCTTTATAAGAAATAAAGAAACAAGTACTTATGTTAACTGTTTTTCTGTAAATGTTTTCAAACTTATTAAAGAAACAACACATCTCATCTACCCAAGGCAGTGTACATTAACATATTTTTATGTACATTTAAAAAAGAAATTCCTCACAACCTAGTTGTTGCAGATGTTCCTCTTAGTGACTCTTCTTATCAGCAGAGAGACTGATCTGTCTTCTTTTACTATATCCTATAGGTCAGTGGCAAGAAAAAACAAATAAAGGCCATTTTAATAATTATTAGAAGTTTGTGCAAATATTAATTACAAAAACCTGCTATTCTGAATTGTTCAGTTAATATTGAATGCTACATAATTTTTAAATTCTGACTTGAATAATTTATAAAAACATGCATAGTGGTATTTATTTTGAACTAAAAGTTATAGTATACATCTTTTTTCCTGTCAGCTTTAAGTGATGGTGTAGATTGGGCTTACCCTGACAGGTTTGGGTTATCTGAAATAAAAGAAGTCACAGTTTCTTAGGGTGGTATTTTTTATTTCGTAAGAGTGATTCAATTGGACTGAATAAATAATTTCTCAGTTTTCCACTGTTCCTTCCTGGGAAAAAAAGAGTTGTATACAACAATAATTTATTATTTCTTGTTTTAGTACATATTTTGAAAGTTTTACAACCAAAAGGAACACAGATAATTCTTCAAAGGTCCATTTCCTCTGAAATAAAACAATGTGTAGCTCTTACCACCAGCTGGACATATTTCCCTTAATTTCAAAATAAAAGAAGCAAATGTTGGTCTATTTGTTATACTTGTTATTATTTCTGTTTATCCATGCAAAATGACAGAAGCCTTAAGAGACATTCATTTACACCAATTTTGCACAATAAGATCCTGTAATCTTTCTGTTGCATGTGTAATATATAGAAGGTGTTAATTACTTAGCACATTGAATAGGCAACCATTAAAAAAAGAAAGATAGTCGTATTATGAGATTTAATCAGAATTGAGTCATGGTTATAATTATCTGTTACTTTATGCTTCCTGAATTTTCAGATTGTTCCAAAATAGATGAAATATGCATATTTTTAAAAGAAGGAAATTAGGATAATAGTTTTTAATGTTCCAAGGACTTGTCTATTGATCTCCTAACCCATCTTTTAAATACACACAGATATTAAAAACACAGGAGTAATCGAAACCAAAGAGTTCTTTCCCTGAAGGAAAAATTATGTAATTGATTTTCAGTTGTATTTTTAAGGATTGCTGCTAAAAAAAATACTGTACTATAGTGAAAACTGAGTTTATTCTTTCTCCTATTACAAAATTTAAAATTTAATAATTTTCTCTGTTAATTCTTCTAACAATCCTAAATATGAAATTTTATTTTGAGCACTATGTACCTAATTTTGTTAGTTACTACAGAGTGGCAAGTTCAAGGTCTTTTAAATCTCCTTTTTTCACACACATGTGCACACACACAAAAGCACAGAGTTGTATATCTGAACACATAGTAATTATTCAAGCAATCATTGGACATTTACTGGGCACTCATGGTGTTAGACAATAATAGAGCTCGAGTTCCTAAAGTGGGAACATCAGTGTTTACCACAGTTGCTTTGTCCTCTGTATTTTCATCAAGATCCAGCCCCCACCCGTTAACACAGAATCTACAAAAGAATTAAACTAAAACATTTTAAATTCCCAATGAGATACATGCTTATCTTCCAAATATTCATTCCCTCTTCCCTAGAATATAAGCCTTGAAAGCCTGTGTAGTAAAATAGCCCAAACTGTTTAACTGTCCAGGTAGTAATAATAGTAACTTGTATTCTTATAGTGCAAGGAGACAAGAGAGAAGATGATAAAAGGCAAATTTCCAAATTAGATTCAAAAGTCCATGATAAATTTGTTCTACAAAGGAAACAGATACCTGGATTTTATAGTATATTTATTCCATCATTCATTCTCTTATTTATTCATTTATCTTTGTGTCTTTTAAGTTTAACTGGACACCATTAGACAGTCTATATAATGGTTTTAGAAAGAGATTTGCATTCTACTAATGTCAAAATATCTATAGTTTAAAAAGACATATGCACATGTATGTTCATCACAACGTTATTCATAATAGCAAAGACATGGAATCAATCTAGAAGCCCATCAATGGTGGACTAGCTAAAGAAAAGGTGGCACATATACACCATGGAATACTGTGCAGCCATAACAAGGAATGAAATGACCTTTGCAGCAACACGGACACAGCGGGAGGCCATTATCCTAAGTGAATGAATGCAGGAACAAATAACCAAATACCACATGTTCTCACTTATAAATGGGGGGTAAACATTGAGTGCAAAGAGGGAAACAATAAACACTGGGGCCTACTTGAAGGTGGAGTTGGGGAGGAGGGAGAAGTTCAAAAAACTACCTTTTGGGTACTGTGCTCACTATCTGGGTGACAAAATCATTTATGCAACAAATCCCAGCGACATGAAATTTGCCCATGTAATAAATCTGCACATGTATCCCCTGAACCTAAAATAAAAGTTGAAAGAAAAAAAAAAAGAAAACATAACCCAATTAATTTGGCTTAAAAGAGTTACAATACCAAATTAACTTTGACCTTCCTAGAAAATTCAGATGGAATAGTTTCTATCATATTAAATATCCACCAACTAATTTGTAGTATTTGTAAGATGCTATGCCTTTGTAAAAATCACAGAAACCTCATTTGAACACTGATGGTTCATTTATAACTTTTCATCTTTTTTTTCAAAAGTCATTATTAAAGAAGTGTTTGTTCGGCCGGGCACGGTGGCTCACGCCTGTAATCCCAGCACTTTGGGAGGCCAAGGCAGGCGGATCACAAGGTCAGGAGATCGAGACCATCCTGGCTAACACAGTTGGAACCCCCATCTCTACTGAAAATATAAAAAATTAGCCAGGCATGGTGGCAGGCACCTGTAGTCCCAGCTACTCGAGAGGCTGAGGCAGGAAGATGGGGTGCACCCGGGAGGCGGAGCTTGCAGTGATTGGGCCACTGCACTCCTGCCTGGGCGACAGAGCGAGACTCCGTCTCAAAAAAAACAAAGTGTTTGTTTTCACACACACACACACACACACACACACACACACACACACAAACATTAATTACTGTATTCTATTCTGAGGACAGTTCGTCAAGATGCTACTTGTCCTGTGATATGTAAATAACATATTTATGTTATAAATTGCTACTTGTCCTGTGATATGTAAGTAACATATTTATGTTATAAATTTCTGTGTCATTAAGAAGATAAATATACACAGCTATAAGAAATATTACGTTTATTTATATCCATGAAAGGAAGTCAGGTCTCTTTTCTTGCAAAGAAAATTACTAGAGAATAGTTGTGCAATGAAGAAGCTTATGTCTGGTGTGCCCAAGTACCTTGTCAAACAGTTCTGACATTCTTCATTGCACCAAAGCACCTTCCTACAGTATTCAACACCCAAATATCCTTGGTTCCATGTAGAAGCACACTTGGAACCAAGCTTTCCAACACTCAAGAGAATGTTTGCTGTGTAGAGTATCTTTTGAAGTGCTAGTCAGGACAAAACAGTAAAAAGCTTTAGCCAATAAGATGTCAACTGAGTGAAGTATCCTCACCTGAACTCCATACCACAAGAACCATGCTTCCATATTTAAAATTCTCTTCTTAGACAACTAGCTGTACCCAATTCCAAAACACGCTTCTTGCCTATACAGGTTTTTAAAAAGTGACTTCAAGGTAAGGGATTAGCTTGCATCAAGGTTTAGAATACAGATGCATTTAATCAAGATCACACATGAGAGAAAGGGAATTGGAAAGCTCTAAAATCCTGTTGAATCTCATTGCATTAACTGTACAGTTTACACAGTCCAGGAAAGCCCATATTCTCTTTCAAACAAGATATAATACTGGGTGTGGACTGCTGAGATTATAAAAGAGTCAAAGACATCTTTTTCAGGGGTTATTATTTTAACCCTGATGCCATAGTTGCCTGAATAACTAGAATCTAAGATTCTTTCTTGCTAATTGAAAGAGATCTACTGTATTTCGTTTGAAATATTATATATGTTGAGATTTTTGGCCAAGCATAGTGGCTCACACCTGTAATCCCAGCACTTTGGGAGGTCGAGGCAGGGGGATCACCTGAGGTTAGGGGTTCAAGACCAGCCTGGCCAACATGGCAAAACCCCATCTCTACTAAAAATACAAAAAATAGTTGGTGGCACACGCCTGTAGTCCCAGCTCTCTGGAGGCTGAAGCAGGAGAATCACTTGAACCAAAGAGGCAGAAGTTGCAGTGAGCTGAGATCACGTCACTGCACTCCAGACTAGCTGACAGAGTGAGATTCATCTCAAAAATAATCAAAAAACAAAACTAAACAAACAAAAAAAATCATATACATTGAGACTTTTGCAAAAGCGTTGCTGATACTACCAAAGTAAGTTTTCTGAATTATCTGCAATTATTAATGTGTATTAACTATATAGTAATAACCACTAGCTCTATAATTCACTCTGTGCAATGTAAACCTTAATTCAGTTGGAGTTACATTCGTTATTTCAAAGACAGTAAACTGCTGTGTGCTGCAGATCATGTTCCATGTAACTTTTGAGTTCCCAAAAGGTCTCAGATAGTCTAAGAGGTGCCAGGTGAATCTGTATCATAAATAACACTTTTATAATATCCTAAAGCAGAGAGATTTTAATAGCTATAGTTGGAAATCAATAAATATCTGTTGAATGAATGTATAACCCCTTTATACAGAGAACATGTATAAGTGCTAACAGCCATTCAGACAATCCAATATTGTACCATGTTATGACCCTGGAGTTCTACTTTGGAAACATTGTTTTAAAATACGTGGTGGAGCCAGATTCATCACCATTGCAAGGCAGAATACCAGAAGTATTCTGTTAAACCTCCTAAACACACACACACACACACACACACACACAAATAAGCCTGCTGCCATAGAAATCAAATATTCCTAGATAGGATCAAACCAAAAAAAGGTTAAAGAAGCTATGCTTACCAAATGGAATAGAATATTACATAAAGTGTAAGATGCATATTCTATGGGAATATAGATACTCCTTGACTTACGATGGGAGTTACCTCCTGATGAACCCATTGTAAGCTGAAACCATCATAAGTTGAAAATGCACTTAATACACCTAATATACCAAACAGTATAGTTTAGCCTAGTCTACCTTAAGTGTGCTCAGAACACTGACATTAGCCTACAGTTGGGCAAAATTATCTAATGCAAAGCCTATTTTATAATACAGTGTTGAATATCTCATGTAATTTATTGACTACAGTGCACTGTGTAGTATCTGTTGTTTATTGTTGGGATGGTGTGGCTACCTGGGAGCTGCACTGCCCAGCATCAGAAGAGGGTATCGTACATATCCCTAGGCCAGGAGAAGATCAAAATTCGAAATTCAAAGTGTGGTTTCTACCGAATGTATATTGCTTTCACACCATTGTAAAATTGAAAAATTGTTAAGTTAAACCATTGTAAATCGGGGGCCTTCTGCATAGGAAGTACAATAGCAAGCATTCAAGAAATGGGTATTAGTAGGCCGAGCACAGTCTATCACGCCTGTAATACCAGCACTTTGGGAGGCCGAGGCGGGCGGATCACGAGATCAGGAGATCGAGACCATCCTGGCTAACACCGTGAAACCCTGTCTCTACTAAAAATACAAAAAATTTGCCGGGCTTGGTGGCGGGCGCCTGTAGTCCCAGCTACTCAGGAGGCTGAGGCAGGAGATGAACCCGGGAGGCGGAGCTTGCAGTGAGCCAAGATCACGCCACTGCACTCCAGTCTGGGCGCAACTGAGCGAGACTCCGTCTCAAAAAAAAAAAAAAAAAAAAAGAGAAAAGAATTGGGGATTAGCAGAATAAAAAAATAATCATCCAAATTGTACCAGATGGAAAGTCCATAAGCAAATATAGTTAGTTCCTAACACTTGAAAGTAACTTAATTTGGTTAATTATATTAATTTGCCTAGATGCAAACAAAACAAATATTTTTCTGTTTTCTAGATCCCTTGTTTCCAACTGGTTCAAATAAGTAGACAACTCTTCATTCCTATGGTACTTCTTAGAGATAAACCGCATGCATGTATCAGAGAAAACAACTCTCAACCTGGTAAATGAACAGGAAAAACTTGGGTTAGAATTCTACTTCTTCAAGGTAGGGAGCAAATTTCCATAATATCACATGGACATACAGACCAAGTCATGCTTGGTGCTATCTACACAATCAAGGCAGAGAACATAAAAACTTGGACATGAATGTTTACAGCACCATTATTGATAATAGTCAAAAAATGGAAACAACTGAAATGCCCACCAACTGAGGCATGAATAAACAAAACGTGGTGCATCCATTCAATGGAATATTATTCAGCCATTAAAAAGGGTAAATTACTGATACATGCTACAACATGGATGAACTTCAAAAACATATGCTAAGTGAAAGAAGCCAGCCATCAAGGACCACAAATTGTATTATTCAATTTATATGAAATTCTAAAGTAGGCAAATCTATAAAGACAAAATAGATTAGTCGTTGCATAGGGCTGGAGTTGGGAGAGGAGAATAAGAGTGACTGCCAATGAGCAAGAGGTTTCTGGTGAAAATGTGGAGAAGAGGTTTGAATAATTATCTGAGATTAGATTTGTTATTTGGAGACACCGTTACCTACTTAATTTCCTTCACAATTCAAATTCACTAGAAAACTACTGTTGGCTGTACTTTTTTGATAATGTAATTCCTGTATTTCTAAACTGTTTTTAAGGCTTTTCTTAATCTCGCCCTTTAAAAAAAAATACTCAGACAGTTAAAAGTACAATAGACTTTTGTAAATTTTACTTTCGAAAGAAGATAATCAAAAGTGATATAATTATCACAATTGGCATTAAATTATTGTTTTGATCTTAATATTTTATTCCCCATTCATTTGTTGTTGTTTTTTGTCTGTTCTAATGCTATAATAACTTACCTCAACTTTAACAAAATGAAACTTTATTTTCATGCTTTATTAACCTGAAGCTAATAATTTTACCTTAGGTGTTATCAAAAATGACTTATTTTTAGGATAAGTTAATATCTCAAGCAACAGTGTTATGCTCTATCACCTACCAAACTCTGGAGTGAGAAAATCCAATCAGTTTAACTGACCTTGCACAATTTAACCATCAAATAAATTCCATATGCGGGCTTGGTGGCTCATGCTTGTAATCCCAGCACTTTGAGAGGTCGAGGCAGGTGGATTGCTTGAGCCCAGGACTTCAAGACTAGCCTAGGCAACATGGTGAAACCCTATCTTTTCTAAAAAAAACAAAAATTAGCCAAGCATGGTAGCGTGCACCTGGGAAGGCTAAAGTGGGAGAATCCTTGAGGCCAGGAGGTTGAGGCTGCAGTGAGCTGTGATTGTACCACTGCACTTTAGTCTGGGTGACAGAGCGAGACCCTGTCTCAAACAAACAAACAAACAAAAAATCTATGATGGACAACTTAGAAATCTAATTTGATAATCCTAATCCCTCATGTTCTCTAAAAGGTTCAAGAAACAACAATTGTAACTCTGACATCTAAATGTAATTTGTAAAATATTTCTTATGCTCTCTCTGGTATTCTCCTTAAAATCATTCTAGCTTTCCCAGAACCTAGACGATATTGTCTTCTAGTTAAAATTTTCATATGCTGATGTTTTCTGCCATTTCTGTTTGGCAGAAAAGCAAACTGGAAAACTGGATAAATGAGAAAGACCTCAAGTAACAAAAATTATATGTCATTCTTGGCTCCACTAACAGTTCCAAACCTCTGAAATGTGGTAGATCTTTTTCCAAAGGAAGATCTTACTAATTCTCAGTGTAGATCTGTACCTTATCTTTATCACTGTTTAAAATCCATCTCTAAATAACAAATAGGCCAAGATCTCCAAAATCGATAATGAGGCAACTGCTCAACAGTGTTCCATAAGTAAGAGTGATGCTACAGTAGAAAGTAAACCATGAGGCATTATGCATCTTGACTAAAAATTCCACCCCACACTCACCAAGCTAATCTGAAGCTGCCATAGCAGACAGGGAAGTTGGAAGTAGAGACCTTTGCATAGGCCATCACCCCTCGCCATCAATCAAAAGGAATTCTGTGAGCTTCTACTGAGAGCCTAGAACTCTGCTCAGCAGCACAAAGACAGAGCCAGGCAGAAACAACTCCAGAGCCACACCTCCTCTGAAAGACAATTGTCAGGTGAGATGTTCAAATAAAATCACTGGGGATTATCCACTATCTCCCCAAGAAATTCAAATGTTAGGAATCTAAACACACCACATACTTTTTTTCAGTATTTTATAAAGTTCAACAGTTTTGATGATAATCACATGTATGCCAAATGATTTGTAAAGTGTAAAATTTGAAAAAGATCAGATATTAAATAATAAATTGAATGAGAAAAATACAACAATAAAAAAAGTTATTAATGGACCACCAGTTTTTGCTTTTTTGAAAAAAATATTATAATAAGGTTATTGGTTCAAATAAAACCTACTTGACGCTCTTGCAAATGTTTAGGGAGGGAAAGTGTGTCTCCCTTTTATTTACTGTTTCTCTCTGAAGCCAATTTCATTTGTTTCAACATCCTGGCCATCTGCATTAATATAATGTGGTTATTTTCATGGATAATTCACTTTATATATGAAATATAAAAGACATCTGGAACAAATTCATTGTAAAATTGATGTTACCTAGTAACATCTAGTAGTAGCTCATCTACTAGAAGTAATGTCTTCCTAGTAGTTTATTTTCACCAAAATAAAATGAGTGAGATTTGCTGCTTTCTTCTGATTTTTTTTCTACTTCGGTAACAGTTTTAGAAGCAAAACTGCTTCTAATTAAAAGATAATTATCTTTTACTTTAGATATCTTGAAGTTTGCTTGAAGTCATTCTGGACCCCTTTACGAAAGCTACCTGCGGACCAATCCTGGGGTTCATATTAATTTTACAGACGTCGGGCACCCAGGGTTGCCCCGAGTAGGGGAGGGAGGAGTGCTCGATGCCACGTGTAAGTTAGCAATCATCGGCTCTATTAAAGCGGTTCCATATCTTCCAGCCCCGCACTCATGATTCACAATAATGCCTAGTGTTAGCACTCACTAATCGACAATTTGATGGGGAAGGTGAGGAGGAAAACGACCCTGGAAGCAGAGTGCTGGTTTCACACCCGCTGGGTATCTGTTACATGTGAATTTCCTCTGGCGCCAGCAGGTATTTTGAGCAGGCAGCTAGAGGGATCCCAGAGGGGAAAGATGGGAGTGCGTAAGATGGAGTTGTAAACCTGCGGATCAAAGCTTTAAAGATCCCAGAGGAAATCGGTAACATCCGGATTGATTGGCCGAAGGGGTTTAAGTGGAATGTGAAAGATAATTCGAATTTCGGAGGTTTAGAGGAGCAGGGGGAAGAGGGTGGAAAGGTAGGAAGTAAACAAGATCTCAGAGGAGAGAGCCCATATTAGACAGGCGCACATGGAAGGTGGGAGGCTTTACCCTCGCTTTTAACCTCGGGGACCCCAGAGGGCAACTCCAGTCAGCAGATAGTGCCAGCGTGCAGGTGATGGGCTGCGACCGCTCCCAGTGACCCTACGAAACCCGGAGGGGAGGCTGAGGCTCTGAGGCCAGACAGGGGAGCTGAGGATCGCGGAGAGGCCGCGGCGAGTCTTCCCCGGAGGTCTAGGAGGCAGAGCCATTAAAGCCAGGCTACCCGCTGAAACGCACAGTAAAAGTGACTGCGATTTATTTGGATTAGTCACTATAAAGGTCTGGGGAGACAGCTATTTATTCGATACGGGACCTTGACAAATTGGGCAGTGCAAGAGAGGACAGTCCCTCTGACCTCAGGCGGTGCTGGGGCGGAAGGTAGGATCCTCCCACCTGCTGCTGACCCCAGGGGGCGTGCATGCCCTGCGGGAGCGCATCTTCACCTGCGGACGCGCGGCTGCAGCGCTGCCGGCCCCAGCCAGCCAGGGTGCCCCCCTCCGGCTTGAGGGGCTTGAAGGGTTCGGACTGCTGCCTCCAGGCCTCCAAGGGAGATTTCCGCTAACTCTCCGCGGACACCTTCTCCCCAGCTTCTGGGACGGTCACCAAATCTGAGCTCCTGCCCAGTTACCCTGCAGGTGACCCAGTACCCGCGAAGGGTTCACCTGGATAAAAGGCATTTGATCTGGCAGCATCCGGGTCATAGATCTGAGAGGTCGTTTAGAAATCTTTTCTTTTTTCTTTTTTCTTTTTTTTTTTTTTTTTTTTTGCGCTGACAAGTGATTTCAACGTGAAATTTAATTCCACTTAATATTAAAGGTAACTAAAATATACTGGTTCCTAACAGCAGATAACTCTTGGTGTCAGCGACTCTGCAGTAGATCCGCTCCAAAACCCTGCAAGCCTTGCTCCTAATGTGAAAAGAACAAACCACCGCCAAATTCATTCGTTCTGTATTTCTGAACTTTATTTCTGTTGTTAGTATATTAGGTGATACATTAAAATCCTTTGAAAACAAAGATATTTGTATTAAATATCTACGCACAAACATAAATAGGTAAATTTCTAACTGCAATGCAATCAAAATGAATTATTTTTCCGGAAGTCTATTACTTTTAATGTAATTTATTGCTGCCTCAGCTTTAAGGCCAACGCTGTTTTAGCAGAATATGCAGCCTTAGATACCTAAAATACGTAGTTCTGAACAAGAACTCCCCTGTTGATAACAAGTAAACCTAATCACTTTGCTTTCAGGATCTTAAACAGCACTTTTTAGATAGGACAATATCTAAAAAGCTGCGCATGAAGCAGTGAGGTTAATTTGTTTAATTGTTTGCCTTTATTTTGGTTAAAGACCTAAGACCGGGAGAATAAATTGAATAAAATAACTTTCTTATTCAGTAAAAGGAATCAGATCCCTTGAGTTAAAAAGATGAAAGTTCAATGTGGCCAGAAGATGAGGGGTTTAGCCCTTTTGATGGAGACTATTTGAACCTGAAAATTTTGCGTGGCTATCTATCTTGCTAAAAGTCAGGGTGAGATAAAGTGTAATCTGGCTCTGATTTCGGCTGGAAAGAAAACATTGAAATGACTGCTCATTTATCACTGTGCCCACCCTCCCCCTCCTCCACCTTGGTTTAATTGACAATGTAACACCGAGCTGTTTGTGTCTTTCCTTGACTGTTGGAAATGAAACCAATCCGGTTGAAGGGAGAGTTCTAATTATCGGGTTTATTATGTAAAGAAATTATAAGAAAAAAAGTAGAGGAAGCAATTGTAAAAACTCTACTGTCTGCATGAACACTGGAGAACCATCTAAATTTTGTGAAAATTCATCAGGCTTTCCTTCTTGTATGACTGCTTGGGGAATCTGCACATATAGGTTCCCGACAAAAGCAGCTATTTAAGAGATTAGTCAAGATACTATTTGTGGCACTGTTGTTAAACTGATTGCAAGACTACCTCCTTAATGATTATGGAAAGCAAAATGATCAGTCCAGATACTTATTTTAGCCAAGTAGGCACAGCATTAATTTCTTCTAAATAGATGCCTAAACGCACAAAAGAAAAAAAACCCAATATGCATATATATTAAAATTCAATCTCAATTGTAATCATTTATGTAATATTAAAATAATAATAGTATTATCTTTCGAGTGGTCTAATTAGTCAAAATTTCCTAATATGTAACACCCAATATTGACAAGAATTCAACGAAAGAGCCACTCCCAAATACTGTTTGAGAATGTGTAAATTAGAACAACATAGGAATGTCCAAAGGCATTAGTGAAAGACTTTAAAATGCATATACCCTTTAAATTTAACAATTCTGTTTCAGGGAGTTTATTTGATAAAAAAATAAGGATAGACACAAAGATTTTACTTAGAGAATATTCACAGTAATAAAAAACTAGGAATAAATATATACAACATGAAAAATTGTTTTGTCATCAATTATGTCATAGAAGAAAATTTTATGACATTCAAAGATGTTTATGATGTTAGATGACAAAATGGATTATCATAAAACATAATTCATTTTTTGTGAAAAATAAAATCATAAAAAAGATCTGAGAAGATTTATATAGAGGTGGTTTATCACAGGATAATGATGTTCTACTTTTTTGTTCAAAAGTTTTACGTGTATATAATTTTAAAATACAAAATGATTATACGATAGAAGCATTTTTCCTTTATCCATGTTGCAATTTAAGTTGTTGGCTTTTTTCTTATTGGTTTGAAAATTTCTTGATAGATTAAGGAAATGAGCTGTCTTTCTATCATATATTTCCAAATGTTTTTCTACTTGAAATGTGTCTTTTTATTTTTACACATATATGTAAACACATTTATCAATCTTCTTTCGTGGTTTTTAGGTTTTATATTTGCTAAGAAAGCTCCCTCCCCTGCATACACACACAAACGATAAAATTACATTTTTAAAAACTTTTCTCACTTTCTTCTAGTACTTTTATAGTCTTAATTTTTTACTTTTAAATCTTCCCCTCCCCTGTATACATACACACACGATAAAATTACATTTTTAAAAGCTTTTCTCATTTTTCTTCTAGTACTTTTATAGCCTTCATTTTTTACTTTTAAATCTTCAGTTCACTTAGAAATTATTTGGGTTCAAACAGTGAGGTAAGGATACAGTTTATTTGTCCTAACACAATTTATGGAATATATTTTTCCATTGATCTAAAATATCAGCTATCCCATAAATTAAATTTTTATTTATATTTGAGTTTCTAGGCTCTTCACATTGGTTGAATAATGTGTCTGTTTACTCAGGTGTCAACACATAATTATTTAAATTAGTATATATATTAGTATATATATTAATTATACTAATATATATTAGTGTATCTATATACATAAAAAAACATTCCTCCCTCATTACTTTATTACTTATTCTTTTCTTTAATGTTTCTGGCAATATAAGAACAAGTGTACCTAGCTTTAAAAAATGTACATATATTATGATTGAGATTGCACTGAATTGATTAATTAGATAAGGATAATTGGTGTCTTCAAAATACTGAATCTTCTTACCCAAGATCAACTATGGTTTTATGGCAGAAGGTTTTCTCCCAAGTTATGAAAATGCTCCTTGGTGAGATTTAGATTGTACAGGAAGAAGTATATTATACTGATTAAGAGCATAGACTCACGTTTATGGGACCTTGAGTAAGTTGCATAAACACTTTGTACCTCCATTTTCTCACAAACAAAATAGAAATAACAATAGCACCTGCCTCAGAGAGTGGTAATAAGAATGAAATGAATTAAAAGAATTTAAAGTTCCATTCACTCTGTCACCAGGCTGGAGTGCAGTGGCACAATCCCGGTTCACTGCAACCTCCACCTCCCAGGTTCAAGTGATTCTCCTGTCTCAGCCTCCTGAGTAATTGGGACTACAGGCACAAGCCACTATACCTGGCTAATTTTTGTATTTTTAGTAGAGATGGGGTGTTACCATGTTGATCAGGATGGTCTTGATCTGGTGACCTCGTGATCTGCCTGCCTCGGCCTCCCAAAGTGCTGGGATTACAGACATGAGCAACCATGCCCAGCCCGTATGTCATCTTTTGAGAAGTGTCTGTTCATGTCTTTTGCCTGCTTTTTGATGGGGCTGTTTTTCTCTTGCAAATTTGTTTAAGTTCCTTATAGGAGCTAGATATTAGATCTTCGTCAGATGCATAGTTTACAAATATTTTCTCCCATTCTTTAGGCTGCCTGTTTATTCTGTTGATAGTTTCTTTTGCTGTACAGAAAATTTTAAGTTTAATTAGATCCCATTTGTCAATTTTTGCTTTTGTTGCAATTGCTTTTGGCGTCTTTGTCATAAAATCCTTGCCCATTCCTATGTCCAGAATGATATTGCCTAGTTTGTCTTCCAGGGTCGTTATAGTTTTGGATTTTAAATTTAAGTCTTTAATCCATTTTGAGTTAATTTTTGTATATGGTATAAGGATGGTGTCCAGCTTCAATCTTCTGCATATGGCTAGCCAGTTATCCCAGCACCATTTATTGAATAGGAACTCTTTTCCTCATTGCTTCTTTTTGTGAGCTTTCTCAAAGATCAGATGGTCGTAGACGTACGGCTTTATTTCTAGGCTCTATATTCTATTCCACTGGTCTATGTGACTGTTTTTGTGCCAGTACCATGCTGTTTTGGTCACTGTAGCCTTGTAGTATAGTTTGAAGTTGGATAACACAATTCCTCCAGCTTTGTTCTTTTTGCTTAGAATTGCCTTGGCTATTTGGACTCTTTTTGGTTTCATATACTTTTTAAAATAATTGTTTCTAGTTCTATGAAGAATGTCATTGGTAGTTTGATTGGAATAGCATTAAATCTGTAACTTGCTTTGGGCAGTACAGCCATTTTAATGATATTGATTATTCTATGCATGAGCATGAGATATTTTTCCATTTGTTTGTGTCTTCTCTGATTGCTTTGAGCACTGTTTTGTAATTCTCATTGTAGAGACCTTTCACCTCCCTGATGAACTGTATTCCTAGCTATTTGTGTGTGTGTGTGTGTGGCAATTGTGAATGGGAATGCCTTTCTGATTTGGCTCTCAGTTTGGTTGTGCTTGGTGTATAGGAATGCTAGTGATTTTTGTACATTGACTTTGTATCCTAAAACTTTACTGAAGTTGTTTATTAGTTGAAGGAGCTCTTGGACCAAGACTATAGGGTTTTCTAGATATAGAATCATGTCATCTGTAAACAAAGAGAGTCTGACTTCCTCTCTTCCTATTTGGATGCCCTTTCTTTCTCTTGCCTGATTGCTCTGGCTAGGACTTCCAATACTATCTTGAATAGAAGTGATGAGAGAAGGGATCTTTGTCTTGTGCTAGTTTTTAAAGGGAATGCTTCCAGCTTTTGCCCATTCAGTATAATGTTGGCTGTGAGTTTGTCATAGATGGCTCTTATTATTTTGAGATATGATCCTTCAATATATAGTTTATTGAGAGCTTTTAACATGAAGAGATGTTGAATTTTATCAGACGCCTTTGCTGCGTCTATTGAGATAACCATGTGGTTTTTGTCTTTAGTTCTGTTTATGTGATGAATTACATTTATTGATTTTTATATGTTGAGCCAATCTTGCATCATGGGATGAAGCCTACTTGATCATGGTGGATTAGCTTCTTGATGTCCTCTTGGATTTGGTTTGCAATTATTTTGTTGAGGATTTTTGCATCAATGTTCATCAAGGATATTTGCCCAAAGTTTTCCTTTATTGTCATGTCTCTACCTGGTTTTGGTATCAAGATGATGCTAGCCTCATAGAATGAGTTGGGGAGAAGTCCCTTCTTCTCAGTTTTTTGGAATAGTTTCTATAGGAATGGTACCAGTACTTCATTGTACATCTAGTACAATTCAGCTGTGAATCCATCAGGTCCTGAGCTTTTTTCTGTTGGTAGGTTATTTATTACTGATTCAATTTCGGAGCTCATTATTGGTCTGTTCAAGGAATCAATTTCTTCCTGGCTCAGTCTTAGGAGGGTGTATGCGACCAGGAATTTATCCATCTCTTCTAGGCTTTCTTGATGGTGTGGTTAGAGCTGTTCTTAGTAGTTTCTGATGGTTGCTTTTATTTCTGTGGGGTCAGTAGTAGCATTGCCTTCATCATTTCTAATTGTATTTATTTAAATCTTCTCTCTGTTCTCCTTTTTTAGCCTAGCTAGTGGCCTATTTATTTATTATTCTTTTCAAAAACCCAACTCCTGGATTCATTTATCTTTTGAATGGTTTTTCCTGTCTCAATTTCCTTCAGTTCAGCTCTGATTTTTGTTGTTTCTCATCCTCTGCTAGCTTTGGGGTTGATTTTTTCTTGCTTCTCTAATTCTTTCAGTTGTGAAATTGGATTATTAATTTAAGATCTTTCTAACTTTTTCATGTGGGCATTTAGTGTTATGAATTTCCCTCTTAACGCTGCCATAACTGTGTCCCAGAGATTCTGGTATGTCGTATCTTTGTTCTCATTATTTTCAAAGAACTTCTTGATTTCTGTCTTAATTTTATTATTTACCTAAAAGTTATTGAGGAGCATGTTGTTTAATTTTCATGTAATGGTATGGTTTTGAGCAATATTCATTGTGTTGACTTCTATTTTCATTTCACTGTGGTCCAAGGGTGTGTCTGGTATAATTTTGCCTCTTTTACATTTGTTGAGGACTTTTTAATTTCCAATTATGTGGTCGATTTTAGAGTATGTGCCATGTAGTGATGAAAAACATGTATATTCTGTTGTTTTGGGGTGGAGACGTCTGTAAACATCTATCACATTCATTTGGCTCAACCCTAAGGTTAGGTCCTGAACATCTTTGTTAATTTTCTACCTTATCTGTCTAATACTGTCAGTGGAGTGTGGAAGTCACCCACTATTACTGTGTGGTAGTCTATGTCTCTTTGTATGTCTCTTAAGACTTGCTTTATACATCTGGGTGCTCAATTCATCAAGAAGAACTCATTATCCTGAGTTGGGTGCATATATATTTAGGATAGTTAGGTCTTCATGATAAATTGAACCCTTTACCATATGTAATACCCTTCCTTGTTCTTTTTTATCTTTGTTGATTTGAAATTAGTTTTTTCTGATATTGCAATTGAAGCCCCTGCATTTTCCATTTGCTTGGTAGATTTTTCTCCATCCCTTCATTTTAATCCTGTAAGTGTCATTATGTGTGAGATGTGTCTCTTGCAGACAGCATACCATTGGGTCTTGCTTTTTTGTCCAGCTTGCCATTCTGTTCCTTTTAAGTGGCTCATTTATGCCTGTTTACATTCAAGGTTAGTATTGATATGTGTGGATTTGATCTTGTCATTGTGCTGTTAGCTGGCTATCATGTTGACTTGTTTGTATGGTTGCTTTACAGTGACACTGGTCTGTGTGTCTAAGTGTGTTTTTGTATTAGCTGGTAGCAGTCTTTCCTTTTTATATTTAGCGCCTCTTTCAGGCTCTCTTGTAAGGCAGGTCTGGTGGTAATGAACTCCTTCAACATTTGCTTATCTCCAAAGGATCTTAGTTCTCCTTCACTTAGGCAGCTTAGTTTGGCTGAATATGAAATTCTTGGTTGAAGATTTTTTTCTTTAAGAATGTCGAATATTGGCTCCTAATTTCTTCTGGCTTTTAGGGTTTCAGCTGAGAGGTCTACTGTTAGTCTTATGGGGATCCCTTTGTAGGTGACAGGGAGCCTTATGGGGATCCCTTTGTAGGTGACATGCTGTGTCTCTCTAGCTGCATTTAACATTTCTTTCATTTCAACCTCAGAAAATCTGACAATTATGTGTCTTGGGGATAATCTTCTTGTGTAGGATATTGACGGAGTTCTCCATATTTCCTGAATTTGACTGTTGGCCTCTCTAACAAGGTTGGGGAAGTTTTCATGGATTATATCCTGAAATATATTTTCCAAGTTGTTTGCTTTCTCCCCCTCCCTTTCAGTGATTCATAGATTCACTGATTCATAGATTTGCCCTCTTTACCTAATCCCATACTTTTCAGAGGTTTTGTTCATTCCTTTTTATTTTTTTTCTTTATTTTTGTCTGACTGTCTTATTTCAGAGAACCAGTCTTCAAGTTCTGAGATTCTTTCCTTGAATTGGTTTTTCCTGCTGTTAATACTTGTGATTACATTGTGAAATTCTTATATTGTGTTATTCAGCTCTGTCAGAACCACTGGTTTCTTTTTTATACTGGCTATATTGTCCTTCAGCTCCTATGTTACTTTATCATGATTCTTATTTTCCTTGGATCGGGTTTTGCCATCCTCCTGAATCTTGATGATCTTTGTTCATATCCATATTCTGAATTCTATTTCTATCATTCCAGCCAGTTCAGCCTGGTTAAGAACTCTTTTTGGAGAACTGATGTAGTTGTTTGGAGGACATATGACACTCCGGCCATTTGAGTTACTGGAGTTCTTTGTGTGTGGGTGTTCCTTTAACTCCAGTGTACACTGAGTACAGTCAATAGACTTCTTTTTTGGATGTTTTCACTGGAACAAGGCTTTGTGTAGGGTCTCTATTTGAAGCTGACTTCTTGCCTCTGGCTTCAGAGGTATGTCAGTGAAGCATTTTTGGTGTTGAAGCCTTTGGGTGTGATCCAGTGGGTGACACCGAGGCATATTGTTCAGTTAGTAGACTCTTGCTTAGTTGTGTGGCTCCCCTATGTTTCCTCACAGTTGCAGCCATGTTCCCTCTCAGTTCTCTGAAAGTGTGGATTCCTCTCCCTCTTGAGTGCTGCCTGTAGCTCACAACTTGGCACTCCTGGGCTGCCCACTGTAGCTCTGGGACAATCTCAGTGTTTATGTTCCTTCCCCAGCTTAGAGGCAGCAGAGGAAGAGATCTTAGTAGTGGCTGTGGCCATGGGCCATTTGGTCGTCTCCTGAGAGCTCCATCCCAGACAGATGCAGGTCAGCAATCACACAGTTCATTCAGCAAGATGGAGAGTTTGTGCTGTGAGTTCAAGCCAGGGGTTCCCTGTCTAGTGATGAGCCATGGGGAATGTGTGGGACTTATGGGAAAGGGACTGGCCTCCTCTCCTTAGGTTGACTACAACTTGTTGGAGGTATGGATAAGGCACTTAGGGTCTTTGCTCTTTCATTAGTCTGAGGTGGCAAGGACAGTTCCACCACAGGGGGAGTGGCCAAGAGGCTTTCAATTGCCCCTGGAGGCTCCGTCCAGATAGTTGCTGAGTTGGTATTGGCTCAATAGCTCTGGCAGGAGGTGGCTGGGGGCCCAGGCCTGAAGGACCTGCCTGGTAAAGAGATATGGGAATAGCCACTCATGTAACAGTCTGGCCACTTTTCTGTAGAGCTGCTGTGGTATGGTTGGAGCCCACTCCAGTCTCTAGCCACCTTGGATTTTCCAGAACCTAAAGGTGTCACCAGTGAAGACTGCAAAAACATAAAGATGGCAATCTGCCCCTCCCTCTGGAAGCTTTGTCCCAGGGAGTTACAGAACTGTTGCTGGCCCAAAGACACCTGTAGGAAGTGGCTGGAGATCCTGGATGGGAGGTCCCACCCAATGAGGAGAACTGGGATCAGGACCTGCTTTAAAAAGCAGTCTGGCCATGTTTTGCCACAGCATCTATGCTATGCTGGGGGTCCACTTCAGCCTCTGGTCACCTCAGACACTCTGAAACCCAAAGGCTGATATGACGCCCAAACAGCAAATATGGTGGCCCACCTCTCCCTCTGGGAGAGCTGCTCCAGGAGGAATTCAGATCTCTCTCAGCAGGAGAACTCAGGCAGGAGTGTCTGGAGGCCCTGTTTGGAAGGTCCCAACCAGTAAGTAGCAACAGGATCAGGCACCCACTTAATGCAGCAGTCTGGTCCCATTTTGGTAGAGCAGCTGTGCTGTGCTGGGGATTCCTTCCACCCCAGGTCGGCTCAGACTCTCCAAAGCCCAAAGGCTAGAACAACTAAGTTGCCTAAACAGCAAAGATGGTGGCCTGCCCCTCCCTCTGGACGCACTGCCCCAGGGGAATTCAGATCTGTGTTGGCTGGAGAGCTTGGCCAGGGGTGGCTGGAGGTCCTGGTTGGGAGGTCCAGTCCAGTGAGGAGGAATGGGATTGGGCACCTACTTAAAGCAGCAGTCTGGCCATGTTTTGGTAGAGCAGCTGTGCTGTGCTGGGGGATCCCTTCTGCCCTGAGTCAGTTCAGACACTCCAAAGCCCAAAGGCTGGAACAGCAAAGGCATCAGGGCCAGATACCCTAAACCATCTCTCTAAGGTTCAAAGTTCCACAGATGTCTAGGGCAGGGGCAAAATGCTGCCAGTCTCTTTGCTAAAGTATAATAAGAGTCACCTTTGCTCCCATTCCCAACAAGTTCCTCATCTCCATCTGAGGCCAACTCAGCCTAGACTTCATTGTCCATATCACTATCAGCATTTTGGTCAAAGCCATTCAACAAGTCTCCAGGAAGTTCCAAATTTTCCCACATATTCCTGTCTACTTCTGAGTTCTCCAAACTGTTCCAACCTCTGCCTATTACCCAGTTCCAAAGTCACTTCTACATTTCCAGGTATCCTTATAGCAGCACTCCACTCTATCAAAACCAATTTACTGTATTAGTCCATTATCATGCTGCTATGAAGAAATACCTGGCCGGGCGTGGTGGCTCACGCCTGTAATCCCAGCACTTTGGGAGGCCGAGGCGGGCAGATCACGAGGTCAGGAGATCGAGACCATCCTGGCTAACATAGTGAAACCTGTCTCTACTAAAAATATAAAAAATTAGCCGGGTGTGGTGGTGGGCGCGTGTAGTCCCAGCTACTCAGGAGGTTGAGGCAGGAGAACGGCGTGAACCTGGAATCAGAGCTTGCAGTGAGCCGAGATGCGCCACTGCACTCCAACTCTGTCTCGCTTTGAGACAGAGCGAGAATCTGTCTCAAAAAAAAAAAAAAAAAAAAAAAAATAATAATAATAATAACATATTCTTTAAAAAAAAAAAAAAAAAGAAAGAAAGAAAAAAGAAATACCTGAGACTGGGTAATTTATAAAGGGAAGAGGTTTAATTGACTCACAGTTCTGTAGAGCTGGTGAGGTCTCAGAAAACTTATAATAATGGCGGAAGAGAAAGCAAATACGTCCTTCTTCACATGGCATCTCGAAGGAGAAGAATGAAAGAAGTGCACAGCAAAGGGGGAGAGTCCCTCACAAAACCATCAGATCTTGTGAGAACTCACTCACTATCATGACAACAGCATGAGGGAACTGCTCCAATGATTCAGTCACCTCCCATAAGGTCCCTCTCCCCACACATGGGGATTACAATTTGGATTACAATTCAAGATGAGATTTGGGTGGCGACGTAGAGCCAGACTGTGAGGGTGAATACTGAGTGTCAACTTGATTGGATTGAAGGATATAAAGTATTGATCCTGGGTGTGTCTGTGAGGGTATTGCCAAAGGAGATTAACATTTGAGTCAGTGGGCTGGGAAAAGCAGACCCTCCGTTAATCCGAGTGGGCACAATCTAATCAGCTGCCAGCGTGGCTAGAATATAAGCAGGTAGAAAAATGTGAAAAGAGAGACTGGCCTAGCCTCCCAGCCTACATCTTTCTCCCATGCTGGATGCTTCCTGCCCTTGAACATCGGACTCCAAGTTCTTTAGTTTTGGAACCTGGACTGTCTCTCCTTGCTCCTCAGCCTGCAGACAACCTATTGTGGGACCTTGTGATCATGTGAGTTAATACTTAATAAATTCCCATATATATATGTATATACACATATACATATACAGCGAAGGCATCGGGGCCAGATACACATATACATATATATATATGTAAATACATATAGACTTTTATATATATATATATATTCCATTCTCTGTCCTTCTAGAGAACCCTGACTAATACACAGACCATAGCAATGACTATGTGACTTTCCTGACATATGAATGTAATGAGTATGTTAATAGATAGTAGAGTGCCTGATACTAAAACATCATTTTCATACACATAAAATTGTATAAATGTACTTATATGTATCATATTAGTCTGTTCATATGTTGCTTCATTCTTTTTATAAATATTTTGGTTAGGATTTTTGCAAAGATTTAGATGAAAATGCACCACAGTTCTTGGATATGGTGGATGGTTTGGTATACGTATGCACAGGTTCAAGTGCACTAGCATTCTTAACATTTGGTATCAATGTTATACACACTTCATAAAAATAATTTGGAAACTTTATTTTCCCTCTATCCTCTGAAACTGTATAAGTAATAATGGAGTTATCAGTTCCTTAGAGATAGAATCCCATGAAAGAAACATCTAGGCTTGTTGCTTTTTTGATGAGGGGACAGTGGAAAGTCTTGACAGCTTTTCAATTCTTCTAAGAACTGTTAGGGTTTTTTCTTTTTTTTCTTTTTTTTTTTGTCTCTTCTAGTTTAAGTTTTGCTATGTCATATTTTTCCCCAAAATGATCGGTGTTTACTCTTTAAGGAGAAATTTCTTTAAAGTAATTTAGTAATTAATCTCTTCAAATGTTTCTGATTCCCTAATTATCTGTGATAATTTTCCCTTTCTCTTTTCTAACTTAAATCTTATTTTAACATTTAAGAACAGTAATCTTGCTCAGTTCCCATTTATTGATCTAAGTAATGGCAGTTCGGTAAAATATTTTGTGTAAGTCTTTACAAGATTTTGGCTAACTACTAAAGAACCTAATGAAAACAGCTCTGAGTTACTGAATACCTTTTATGTGCCAAGCTCTCCAAAGCAGCGTTTATATGTATTTTAATCCTCACAATAGGAACTGTTGGTGTCCTTGCTTTCCAGATGGAGACATCGAAGCCCAGAGAGCTCAAGTAAGTTTTCCAGTGAGGAAGTAGCAAAACAAGCAGGTTTCAAACATTGGCAGTCCGACTCCAGGAAAGTCTACACTCTTTATACTGTACCTCCTATCTATCACGTTGGTCTTATAAGTGAGTTTTAGTACTAATATGATCGCTCAGAAAATTATCTACAAAAATAAGTTTCACCTTCATAGCAGGTAATAGTAACTTTTCATAATATTAAACCATGAGAAAACACATTGAAGGCACTACTCATTTCTATATATTTAAAACACTAAATAAATAAGTATATGTGCCACACTCAGTCTATCTCCCACCAAAAACCAGTATTGGTTTTTGCTATAGTTTTAATGTTTGTGTCTCCCCAGAATTCATATGTTGAAACCTAATCTCCAATGCAATAGTATTAAGAGGGGGCCTTTAGGAGGTGGTTAGGTTATGAGGGCTCTGCCTTAATGGATGGGATTTGTTCCCTAATAAAAGTAGCCAGAGGGAGCCTCCTTGCCTCTTCTGCCTCATGAGGACACAGAAGGTGCCACCTATGAGGAAAAGACACCAAATCTGCTGATGCTTTGATCTGGGACTTTCCAACCTCCAGAACTGTCAGCAATAAATTTCTATTGGTTCTAAATTACTCAGTCTGGGGCATTTTGTTATAGTAGCCTGGACGGACTAAGACAGTTTTCAACTTAAATGCAATGGAAAGGAAAGAGTTTTAAACAGAAGACTGAGCTAATTAGAATTGTGTTTCCAACGATTATTTTGACTGCATCACAGAGAATAAATAGAGGTGGGCAAGAAAGGATATGGAGAGACTTCTTTGTACTAATTCAGTTGCAGTTATCAGGGTGAAGGATAATGGTAGCTTCAGCTTTAGTGTTAGCTAGAAAGATGAAAGAAATGGATGTATTCCAATGATTTTTAGAAGGTAGAGTTAAGAGAAATTGGTGATGGATTATCTAATGTGGAAAATGAGACAGGAAGAAGTATCAAGAATCCGTCCTGGGTTTCTGTCTCCTATAGTAGGTGTTGCTCGAGAAGAATGAAGCTTGCTTACTCTGTGTCCATGGTCTGTACCCCTGGGAACAGGAGTATCTCAATTTTTAAACTCAAGTAAATAGAGACATAATTAATAAGTTAATATATATATTTATTTATGCAATTAGTAGCTATCTACACCTATTACAAAGATACTAAGCCAAGTCCCTAAAACAGTTTGGGCATCCCAGCACTTTGGGAGGCTGAGGCAGGAGAGTCACTTGAGGACTGAAATTCAAGACCAACCTGGGCAACACAGCAAGACACCGTCTCTACAAAAAATTTAAAAATTAGCTAGATGTCGTGGTATGTGCCTATAGTCCTAGCTACTCACGAGGCTGAGGCGGGAGGATCACTTTAGCCCAGGAGTTAAAGGCTGCAGTATGCACTCCAGCCTAGGTGACAGAGTGAAACCCTGTCTCTAAAAAATAAATACATAAATATTTAAAATTTTGTTGATAAATAAGTAAAATAAAATAAAAATGAAATAGTTTGAACAATTCTATAAAGATCCAAGAGTCCATCTCTGAGAGAACATCAGTCCACCTAACAAATAAAGGAATTTGGAAGTTTCTCTACTAAGAAATATTTCTACAACAAGCAGATAATTAGGAAGTGGTGTGAGGCAATGGAGAAATATCACTCAGAAAGACTTGGATTTCATCAGCTTCTTCCTGATTTGAAAGAATGAACTTGAGTAAATAATCTTACTAAGTACTAGTTTTATGTGTGTAAAGGGAGATATTATCTACTTAGAAACATTATTATGAGACCGAATATGATGATGCATGTAAAGCCCTCAACCCACCTGGTACACAGTAAATCTTTTCCTTCAAATTAGAGGGTTTTTTGAATTGCTAAATTTGCTTTTAATAAGCAAGTAATTAGTGAATGTAAAACAGCTAATCCTGTGCAACATGGTACAAATTATTTTACCACCTTTTATATGAAAATAATACTTTTGAAGGCTAATATTGAGAAATGAGCTTGTACTCTTGTAAATACTTAACACCAGATGCAGAAAGAATTGTTACAAAGGATCATATAAAATTTGTATTTGTATGAAATTACCAAATGTGTTGAAGAACTGTAAAGTATAATATTATCACAGTGAAATATGGCCATTAAAGAGGCATGGGATCCAGATTTTTCAAATATATTTCTTTGCTTTTAACTTCTTTAAATGTAGAACGGTGTTTTTATATCTGTCACATGTATAACACAGCTCCGTAGTTTTATCAAAATTATGACAACACTGTGGATCTAATTCTTTTATAGCAAAAATTCAAGTATTTTAAAATCTCAAATATTTTGATTGCCTTGAAATTCACATTTTAGTCATTGTTTATTAAAATACATAAATTATATGGGTTTTATAATCATTTTGTTATATAGAGATTTCCATGGTAACTTTGTTTGCTCAAGCACATAGAATTGGGATTGATAGCTGACAATTCATTAAAAGTTCACATTATACAGAGAATGATGATTTCTCTAGAAAGTTTAGATTAAGGTATATATCTAAATAAGTGAAATAATATATTTTACTTAAAAAAATGGCAGAAAAAGACCTCTAACCTGGAACATACAGGAAACACAAATAGAGCATGTAATAATGAGTTAATACTTATTGAGTACTTAAAATGTGCTAATTTTTGTGTGTGTGTGTATTTGTACAACCTCACATCATTCTCAAAACAAGCATCTGAAGCTACATAGGTTAATTATGCCCAAGCTCATGCAGCCAGAAAGGAGCAGAATGATCCATTCATCTGGCACCAAACCTAGCTGTACTATTCTGCCTCTCATAGACACTCATTTCCCTCCAGCAGCTAGTTCACTGAAAGAAGAGAAAGGTCACTATAAACTAAAGATCCCCTTTTGCTTCAGACCTGGCTATTTTGCAGCCAAAAAAACTCAATTGTTTTATTTAAGGCACAAATCTAAATTGATAAAACAGACTAAAACAGGAAAATATGACAGTTCAAAATGTGTGTTAAATGAAAGAAGAAAATAAACGCCCATTCAGCATTTCATCTGTTGATTTGCAGCTTGCAAGTACAGCCTGCTGGCTGAAACAAGATGCTGTGCCTTGTATTTCAACCCAAAGAATAAGATGGAGATGGAGATGAACAAGAGACATGCAAACCATAAAAGTCCACAGATTCTTGTACATTACTTGATACATGGAAGGTACTAATAAATATTTGCTAAATGAAAAAGGAGCTTGAGGGGCAGGCAAGAAACTTGAGTTGTTATAGGTATTGATAACATTATTTTATATATTTAAGGAGAGTCCTGCTTGGACAGGAATAATTCCTATTGTTTGTACTTTTTATATTGATCAACTTATTGATATTATGGTTTTATTAATGCAAACCCTACTTATACAACTAATAAATCAAAATTTATAATTTAACAAAATATCTAACATTCAGTAATGATTTCAAATTAATTCAATCAAAATTCTCTCAAATATTTCATTGAAATCCCAGTTATTTCTTCTTATCAAATAGCCAAGTCTTCCTTCTCATCAATGATCAATGCTGACATGTAGCAGTTAGTTTGAAAGAGAAAGTAAAGAGCTTAGCTTGGAACATGCTGCCTGTGAGACAAGTGCATAAGGAAATGACCAGAAAGCATTTGAAGATTCATTTCTGAACTGCAGGATTTAAATCCAGAAGAAAAACCTAATTGGACAACCATACATGTACAACTACTAACTAAAGACTTGGAAAGTGATATAGCATTATTTGAAATAACATTTTTAAAAGTTAACCTAAATGCCTATCAATCAGGAAATGATTAAATCATGATGTAATACCACAGGATATTACACAACCATTGGGAAAGGTTGTGTAATATCCTATGCTTGCTACCATTGAAAGATTTCCAAGCCCTATTATTAAATCACAGAATAACATATGTGTGGTTAAGTTTCCAAATATGTAACAAGAAAATTTAAAACATTATAAAATATATGTAAAATATATACTCACAAACATGTCTATATATCTATATTGATAGACGATAGATATTCATAGACTACAAGTATTTGGTGGACTTCAAGCTTGACCACCATATGGAGAAAAAAGGAGCGTAGGACAGCAGTGTGAAGTGAAACTTTCTCATTTTGATTCTGCTTTATTTGAAGCTTTACCATAAAAAAATATACTTATGCACTCTTTGTGTAAACTGGTGGTAAACACTATAAAATGTTTATAATAAACCAATAATAAGCCAGCTACCAATGCTGTACGAAAAAAACAAAGAGGATAAAAACCAAGAAAAAGGCCATTGGTATTTTTCATTAGAAATGTGACAGTGGCCTTACAAAAGCAAGCTCAGAATACTGGGAAAGAAAGAATTCTGATCACAAGAGTTAGTATAGGTGAAAGTGGGGGTCAAAGATATGACATGAAAACATTCATCTGTGCCTGGGGGAAAGACTAGAGAGAACAAGTAACCTACAGATTTGTTCAGGTTTAAGTCTGTGCTGTCCAGTGGGCCTTTCACAGCTGCAAACCTTTTACTGGAGCTGAAAGAGAAGAACATTCCCTCTTCTTTCCACCAAGGCTATGCCTGGGAGGAGGTCTGGACCATCAGGCAGTGACTCTAATGCCATTTGGAGCCTGACACAGAAGTCAACCAGCAGAAGGCAGAGAAGACCAGGCACAGTGGGTCACACCTGTAATTCCAGCACTTTGGGAGGCCAAGGCGGGAAGATCGCTTGAACCCAGGAGTTTGAGACCAGTCTGGCTGATATGGCGAAACTCCATCTCTACAAAAAATATAAAAATTAGCCAGGCATAGTGGCGTGCATCTGTAGTCCCATCTATTTGGGAGGCTGAGGTGGGAGGATCGCTTAAGCGTGGGAGGTTGAGGCTACAGTCAGCCGATATCGCACCACTGCTCTTCAGCCTGGGCAGCTGCAGTGAGCTGTGGTGGTGCCACTGCACTCCAGCCTGGGCAACAGGTGACAGTCTCTCTCGAAAAATAAAGATTAAAAAGAAGGCAGAGAGAAATGTGGACTGATTTCTAATAATTTAAGCTCTATAGTTGGCAACTATATCCTTGGACTTTTGACCTATACAGGCCAATACATTCCCCATTTCTTTCTTAAGTCAAAATGGGTTTTCTGTCACTTGATGCAGAACCCATCCAAAAGGCCTATTTTTATTTGTAACTCTATTTAAAGAACACCTTTCAATAGATAGTGAGTTTCACAGATAATCCAAAGTATTTGGTATGGCTATTAATTTCAGTGTCTGTCCCATAACTCTCACCAGTACAGCTTGCTAACCAACACTGAAATAACATTGAGCGTTTTGAATTTCACCTCCTCTCCTTCCCTTTCCCTCCTCTCTAATGGAGGTGCTTAATGAGTAGTGAAACATCTCAAAAGGTGAATGGAAAAAATAACTTAACAATCAGTCCCAAAGGCTAAAGTGGTAAACCCCAAATATATTCAGTCAAGTGGGTAAAAAAAGCGTTTGGTCTCACTGAAGTTATCACTTTCAACAGCTTATTCTTCCTGGCATATGGCTGGAGAGTGGACTGTAGATTTTCTTTTGAATGTTAACGATGGAAATAATTCAGTACTATGAAAGAATGGCTATCATCATCATAAATATAAATCAGTTTCTACATTATTCCAGAAGGTATAATTAATGATTTTATAAAACTTCTGAGGTTATATTGAGTTTCATGGTTTCGTATCATACAAGTACAAAATTACACAATATTTGATCCACACAAACACCTTAGCCACCATTCATTTAAAACACCCAGAACTACCATTCAACACCTAAAAACTACATTGCCAACACCTATAAATCTATTTTTGTGCTCCTCCAATCACATACCCCTGAAATCTCTAGATAAAATCACATTCTGAATTTTGTTTTCAACAATCCCTTATGTTTTTATATAGTTTTATCACATACAATATACAATATACAATCATATTGTATGTAGTCTATGGCTTGATTTTTCGTTCAATATTCCTATGATTAAGCACATTTCTATGATTCATCCATTATGTTGAATATAGCTGTAGTTTGTCTCAATATCCCTGGTGCATAGCATTAAGCTTTTGCTTTCTATCTTGTATTGTTGTTCAGTTTTTCCTCCTTCTTCATACCTAATGTAATCCCAGAATAGAAGCGGAAGTAATATATCCAAGCCAGTGTCTGCATGAAAAGATCATGGTAGTAACATAGTTTTTCTCAGGAATTACTGATAGAAAAAGTTGGTCTATGTATTATAACCTTCCCACAACAAATTACAGTGTTGTAAGAACTGGAAGAAGTAGTCATCACACTCCACTGTGGTTTTCAGAAGTGAAAGGAAAGTACTTATTTTGTTTCTCTTTAAAACACTTAATATATGGTTCTTAATACTAAAGTCAAAAATGCTGTCCCTTAGCTGGATCTGTGTTTCCATAATAAGCCAAATATCTGGTTAAAAATTGAAATGCAAGAATACCATGCAACAATTAAAAGGAACAAAATATACATACATATATGCCATAATATAGATGAACCCCAAAAACATGTTAAGTGAAAGAAGGAAGACACAAACGATTACATACTCTGATTCATGTATTTTATAATTTCTATAGTATGTCTAGAAAAGGCAAATGTTTAGACACAGAAAACAGATCAATGACTGCCTGGGGCTAGGTAAGTGAGGATTAACTGCAAATGGGCAGGAGAGAACTTTTGGGGTAATGGAAACGGTCTAAAATTGGACTGTAGTGATGGTTTCACAACTCTAAAAACTTACTAAGATCATTGAATTGTAAGAGGTAATTTTATGGTATGCAAGTTATACTTCCATAAAGCTGCTAAAAAGTGAAATTCTGTCATAATATCCCTAAAATACTAAGTCTGGTTAATTTTTTCTTTTCAGTGAATTAATGCAATCTATACGTTGTTTGCCATTTTGAAGAAAGAGCTCCAGTGTGCTAAATTGTAATATTTACACACTCTGTTTATGTGTCCATATTGAAGTGAAAGTAGAATTTTAAAAACACAGCAATTTGAGAAGACCTGCTGATGAAGATGGTATCTGAGTAAGAATGAATTGGACCACTCGCTAAGGGGCCTAGAATATGACGTTGGAAAGATAACCAGTATTCCACATAGAAGCAGAGAAATCCAACAACAGCAGCAGATTTCCCAAGGGATCTTATGTCACAATGAGGAAGGATTACAGGAAACTTCTACTAACACTTTATTTTCCTTCCTGGAGCTTGGGGAGAGGTTTCAGTAACTTGGTAGACAGGTCAATAGCTACTTACACTATAGAGTTACCCACAGCCCTCATGATAACTTTTGCCTTGCCCACCTTTTTAAAACTCCTTTTCCCTTTTGTCAGAGGCACTTAAGTTTTTTTGTTTCCACAAGTTTACAACTCTCAGTCGAGTTTGGTTGTGGAGTGGTAGCTGTTAACTGAAGTTAACATTGTGCATGTCATCAAAGGAAATCAACTATAGAAACTAGAAATAAAAAGATGATTTGAACAAAGTGATCCCACTATTTTGGATGTAATTGTAAGTGAAACAGAGCATGTTTACCTCAATCTGGCCCAGACCAAAAATTAAAATATGAGAAAAGAAAGCTAACATATTTTAGAATATTTAAGAACTTACAATGATTGTGAAGCAGAGGGAGGAAGGAAGGCAATTGTTTAGATAATTTAAGCTCTTTCCCAAAATACCAGTTTGTCTGTTATCTTTATACTTTTGGAGAAAAAAAATTGGCATGGATTATCCTAACGACGAAAATTCCTCTGATGGTTTTGCATATTTAGAAACAGTGTAAGTGAAGCATGTTAATGTAGCTTATTTAACATTTCAGAAACAAGCAGTCAAAAAAGATATCGTCCCTCTCAACATTTTTCCTGTCGAAAAAATTTGTGGGATGACAAAGTATGCTGCCATCTTACAAACAGCCATCAGCCTGGTGTATACTACATTTTTCTTTCATGTCACGAAAACAATATTTTTTGAAAAATAGACATCAGTCACTTGATATAAAAATTCATGAGTATTCTAGGATGTGATAAAGAATGTTTTATTCCTATTTGTCATTTTGTATAGGTGAAGGACAAAAAAAATCTGCAGACGCTTTGAGATAAAATTACTCTTTAACTCGTTTCACATGGTATGTGTCAGTAACACTTTCAGTATGAAAGATGGAAGCCCCTTACAACGTGAGTTGTTTTTATATGTCAATGTTTAATTTTTGTAGAAAAAAAAAGAACACATCTTACCAAGCATATTATATTCATGTTGTCTTTTAAGGATTTTTTAAAAATTTACAACACAAATTGAAAGAGCCCAAGGGAAAAAGAAAAGACATCTGTCGGATCAAGAGTCTCTTCCACAGTGAGAAAAGTTATTTAAAAATAAGGGGGAAAAATGGAAATGCTGCCTAACCTAAGCGGTTTATGTAAAATTTCTAAGGCTAATTCTTTATTGCTTGGGAAGTCCATGAAGCTTTTGATCTAGTGGATAAAAGTCCACAAGGCATGAGGAGATAAACTACAGTTATTCTAAGATTATTCATCATTAAGATACTGACTTTGAACACTTTGTAAAAGATAATTAAAGGGGGAGAAAAGGATGCAAAATAATCGGAATCAAGTAGAGTCACTTGGTAGAAATAGAAAAATTGAAGGTGAAACATTTAAGCCTTTCAATGTTTTTTATGACATAACAATATACTATAATTTTTAAAATTTCTTCTTAAAGATAAAATGATAAACAATACATGCAATAACTGGTTCGGTTCTCAGGTGATTTTTAATACTTGAAAATATATATGAATATGAATGCATATATGAAAATTAAAATAAAATGTATGTATTTAAGTGAGACTGAAATGGAGGCTTAATGATTCTATTATCTGCCCCCATTTAATGGGAAATCATATGTAAATATTATTATTAGGGAGGCATGGATTATTTATTCCTTCTTTCTAAAAGTTTAAAGTTTTTATTCAATAGCATCATTTTGCTTTTTTGGAGAGCGTTTTGCTCTGCCACCCAGACTGGAGTTCAGTGGTGTAATCAGAGCTCACGGCAGCCTCAAACTCCTGGACTCAAGTGATCCTCCTGCCTCACCCTCCTGAGTACCTGAGATTACAAGCACATGCCACCACACCCAGATAATTTTTTTATTTTTCACAGACATAGGATCTCACTTTGTTGCCCAGACTGGTCTCAAACTTCTGGCCTCAAGTGACCCTCCCACCTCAGCCTCCCAAAGTGTCAACAGCATCATTTTAAAAAGCATTTTTGTTTATTTGGTTGGTTTGTTGATTGAGGGCTTCCCTCATCAGCAATAGCAAATTTGGCTCCATTTTCCATAAAAGATCCAATGCAAGTCTATGTTTTTTCAGGATGCAAACATATGACTATCATCTTCTACTCATTTTGAGTTATTATTATTATCTTGTTATTGCTGAAAGTCTTATGTTCTATAAAATCTTACCCCTGCTATAGTCTATAAAATCTTACCCCTAGCCAAAAATGGAAATGGAAAAAAATGGAATGTTACTGTTAAAAAGGGCCTAAGAGATGGCAACAACTACCATTACGGCAACCACCAGTATTTATAAATGTTTACTACATGTTAAGCACTAAACAAAATCCCTTTGTATGCATCATCTCAATTAACCCTATGGAACCCATCCCTGCTGTCAGCACATTAAAGAGGACACTGAGACCCAATGAAGTTAGAGGGCTCAGTCCAAGTTCATGCAACTAGTTACATGTATAAGGAGAACTTGGACCTGGTCCTTTGGTTCACAGTCCAGGAGTATTTTCCCACTGCAATAATTTAAGAGAAAAATATAAAATGAACAGAAAATCATAATTCTATTAAGGACTTTCATGTTTTAAAATTTGATAGGATGTAAGCTTTATACTTTCCATCCAACATTTAGTTCACTCTTCCACTCAAATTCATTTGAGAAGTGTGAATCCTATCCTTCCTGGGCAAGTTATTTCACTGTAGATGGCTTTGCAATTAGATTGAGAGGAAAAAGAATTCACTTATTCATGTGAGAGGAGGAAGTGTAGTATCTGCTTAACGTTCTAGCTTAAAATAATATTGGCTTTATCCAAAATATGTCAGAGTGACCAGTTGAAAAGACCCCAGTGCAGTCCATCAACTGTTTGTTTTGTCTATGGAGTAACCCACCAAAATCATTTGGCAAATGTTATTAGTAAATTGATCTAACCCATGTCTATTGCTGTGTGGGAGCAGTGTGGTGTACTCAAATGCACTAGATAAAGAATTCCTAAAATCTTCTACTAATGGTTCTTTAAAATTGATTTGAGCTTCTAACTAAAGAATAGTCCTCCTCTCTCTGCAAATTTTAGGAATGAGAATCAGATGACCTCCCCGCCCCCATCATAGATCATGAATCTAGATGTACAGTTCATCCTAATGATTCCTCAAAAAGGAAAATCAAGACAGCCAATTCTTGAGGATTATTGTTGTTGCCATTATTGCCAATGGTATAAAATCTACAGTAAATATTCAAACAAGAGAAGAGTCCTAAGCACATCTTCTCTTAATCCTGAATAGGCGGAAAGTTGGGAATAATAATAAAACAAAAATATTGTTTGGTTATAATTTCTAATAGTGAATTTTATGGGTTGAATTGTGAATCTCCAAAATTCATGTTGAAGTCCCCTCCCCCGGTGTAACTGTATTTGGTGACAGGACTTTCAGGAGATGATTACACTTAAATGAGGTCTTAAAGGGCGTTCCTAATTCAACAGGGCCAATGATGTTATAAGAGGAAGAGATTTCTCTCTTTCTCTCTCTCTCTGTCTCTCTCTGCCTGTCTTTCTCTATGCACTCAGAGGAAAGGCCACATAAGGACACAGTGAGAAAGAGGCTGTTAAATGAAGTTAAAGTTAAAGCTAGGAAGAGAGCCCCCACCACAACCTAATCGTGCTGGCACCCTGATCTTGGACTTTCAACATCCGGAACTGTGAGAAAACAGATTTCTGTTGTTTAAGCCACACGGTATTTTGTTATGGCAGCCTAAACTGACTAGAACAGCACTCTACTATCAAACCTTGAAAATATGTCAGGCCGGGTGTGGTGGCTCCTGCCTGTAATCCCAGCACTTTGGAAGGTCAAGGCAGGAGGATTGCTTGAGTCCAGGAGTTTGAGCCCAGCCTGGGAAACATAATGAGACCTCATCGCTACAAGAAATTTAAAAGTTAGCCACGCATAGTGGCACACACCTGTAGTCCCAGCTACTTGGGAAGAGGAGGTGTGAGGATCGCTTGAGCCTGGGAGGCTAAGGTTGTAATGAGCCAAGATTGTGCCACTGCACTCCAGCCTAAGTGACAGAGCAATTTTTTTTAAAGAGCTGCTCTCAACTCTTGTAAAACAACTTGGAGGGCTTTAGTGAGTACCAATGATTGTTAGTAAATATAACCTATACATTTCTACTGGTCTAGCCTCAAAAGTAGTACTTTTATAAAGCTTTTATTTTGAAGGTAAGTTAATGACAACATTCGTTGGAATGCCTCACATTGGTGTGTGACCTCAAACATGTAGCCAGAGGTGAGTTGTTAAATGTTTTTCAACTGATTCTGAGCTCCAAATGAGACCTGAAGCCCATTAGCACTAGATTTTGACTAATTATAATTTCACAGAGAACTGTCATCTGCATAAAAACAATAAAGCTAGCTTATACAGAAAGTAAACTTTACATCAGGGTCAAACAAAAGATTCAGGTCTTTACATTATAGTTAACTTTATCATTTATGCTATAAATACACTGGCAGATTCTGTGAACAGGCTCCTCTTCTTTTTTCTAATAGATTCCCCCTAACCCTAAGTTTTAGCATAGCGTATTTAGAAACCATATTTCCAAATTCCCCTGCAGCTAAAGAAGCCAATGGATGGGGGTGGAACTTATATGTATAACTTTCAGATCCCATTATTACAAGGAATCTGTTTGCCTCCCATCCTCTTTCCCACCACCTCAGGGCTGGTGAAAGTAAGCTGGCTTCACTCAGATATGTCATCCCCAAAGGATGAGAGACTAACAAGGTAGAAAAAACTTGGATCCCTGGGTGTCCTTGCAGAACAGAGTCACCCACTTGCCTAGGTCTGCACTGATATGAAAGAGAAAAGTAAATCTGTGGCTTGTCTGAGCCACTGTGTTTTGAAGGTTTGTTAGTACCCTAAATAATTATTATACTTTACAGTTTACAGTGTACCTTCCAAATGTGAAAATCTAAAATACCTGACATTAGGGGCTGAGTAATTTTTTAAAAAGATAAGATATTCATTCATTCATTCAACAACTATAAAGTACATATTATATATTAGCCCTGCTTTAGGTTCTGAGTACCCAACTGAGCAAGACCCATCACGTCCCTATACTCATGAAGCTTTGAATATAGTTAGAGAGGGGTTGGCAGAGAGATAATAACAAAGTCAACAAAATTTTAAAAAATAATGATTTTAGAGCATGGTGGTTTAAAGTGAAGGCTCAAGAGTCAGATTGTCTGTGTATTAGTCCAGACTCTGGCATTTATGCACTGTGGTAACCAACTTCCAAGGATGACCCCCACCCAACCCCCCACTTCCCCCACTGAACCATATCTGGTATTCATGCTCTTATACAAGCCCTGCTTTTGAATCTGGGATGGCCCCAGAACTCGCTTTTGACCAGCAGAGTGAAGCAGAAGTGACGTTGTATAACTTCCAAGGCTAGGTCATAAGAAGACTTCCATCTTCCATCTGGGTCTTGTGAGATGCCCACTCTGAAGGAAGCTGGCTACTGTGTTAGAACTTCAACCACCTAAGATTGTCAGGTTGAGGAAGCCACATGGAGAGGCTGTCTGGAGAGAGATGCCAGCCCAGAAATAGCTGCCCCTGCCATCCCAGCTGAGGCCTGGATGTGTGAATGAAGAAGTCCCCTTTGATTTCAGTTTAGTCCAGCCTTTACATGACTGTAGCTGTGTAAGACGCCTTCTGGCTGCAACACTGTGACAGTCCCCACATGGGAACCACCCAGCTATCCAGTCAACCCATAGAACCAAGAGAAATAATAATAACTTCAGTCACTAATTTGGGTATTACACAGCAATAGACAACTAAGACACTAATTTTATGAATTAAAGAAGTTTCTTAATTTCTCTGTGTTTCAGTTTTCTCATCTATAAGTTTCCTACCTTATAAAATTGTTACTAGGGCTAAATTTTTTAAACTGGAAAGGGCTTTATAACAGTGCCTGGTATGTAGTAAATAGTAAATGTTAGCTACTGTTTTTTATTATTAATAAATAAAGTAGAATCATGGAACAAAAATATTCTTCATTGGATGCTCAGGAAAGTTCTCACATGAAAATGACAGTTGAGCTTAGATCTGAAATCTAAGGGCTCAGCCATGCAGAGAGCCAGACAAAAACATCCAAACAGGAAAACCAGCAAGGCAAGGGTGCTGAGGGAGGCACGGGTGTGGTGTCTTGGAGGAGCACAGACATGGCCGGCGTGGTTAAAGGGTAGCAAGCAAACCAGAGTCACCCAAGCCACAATCGGAAGTGTGGATTTTATATGAAACACAATGAGAAGCTTTAAGAGATTTTAAGCAGGGGAATGACTTGAAACACTTTATTGACAATAGATTTTAAGAGGACAAGAATGGAAACAAAAAGACCCTTTAAGAGACTGTTATCATCTGAGTGACTTGAGTGACTTGATCCAGTGTTTAGCAGAGGAGATGGTGAGAAGAGGGCAGATTTGGGGATATGTTAGTTGAATGAGTGGCCCTCAGATGGCCCATCAGGTTTCTACGGTAGAGAGGAGGTTTCTATTTTAACAAAGTCCTTCTGGCGATTACGTTACTTAAACCATCTTAGACAGGGTTCTAAGCATTATATCCCAGGACAGCTCAAGTCTATCTCATTTTGTATAATTTAGGGATCAATGGTTACATAGTCTAAATAGGGAATAACAGAATAGAAACTTTCTCACATTTACTATAATTATTCAAACAGCAAAAACCATTCATGGCAATGTGACTCAGTGGAAGGAATAATACGAGGCAAATCAGGACGCAAGGTTAGGTGGGCAGTACTGTCCCTGACATCTCATTGGAACAGAGTTTGCGATTATTTACGGCCTCCTTGGTCCTCAGCCCTATCCAGTTCTGACAAACTATTACTTTGTGTCTCTATTTTAAAATGCTTCATCGCCTGGAAATATTTCATCTTCCTAAAGTCAGGATTCACACTCAGTACTTTCCTGCGACTCTTGGTTCCTCAAAGCTGAAAGCACCTGCCACAAGGAAATAATCCCAAAGAGATAATCACCCAAAGGAGCCTTTGATTCCAGTGCCTCCATACAGGAAGGAGGCTGACAGCAAGTTGGCCTGTATTTTTTTATGCCCATCAATAAACTATATGTAACATGTAAGTGCACTAAAGTGGTCTCCCATACAACCTAGAAGATTTATTCTTTTTGGGAAAACTTGGGAGGTTTTGCTTTCAAGCTTTATTTTAAGATACAGAATAGTCATCACTCAAGCCAGTTTTTCTAAAACTTTATTACAGGGGAAAGCCTCTGGCATGCATTTCTAATACAATATTCATTTCATGTGGCAGCTCTTTCTTTAGTAGTGCCAACAGAAAGGAGAGAAAATACATGAAACAAGAGAATGGAGGCAAAGGTCCTTGCATGGTACCTGACTCAGGAGTCGTTCAGTCCTTTTCTCTCTCTTTCCTAACACTGACAGGGTCTAATAAAATTATTCTAGTATTAGAAAACTTAGGAGGACATTAAACTGGCTTTGCAAAATTTTTAACTCTCTTTGTCTGCCTGAGTTTTCTCTGGCCCACTTACACCTTAGGGTAAACTCCGACTTTCAAGCACATAGGCTTGGCTGCTTTCAAAGCTGTATAATGGAACATGTGAAATGCAAGATTAACTCTTGGATTCAAAGAACCATGCAGAATCTTTCTCTAGACTTTACTGTTGTTATTTGCCAGCTTTAAATCTTAGCACTGTGGCATCTTATCTACAATTCACTGAATTAAATGTGAAAAGAGGGCGTTAGGGTATACTGAACACGTGGAAGACTTCTGATTACTGAATGGATTTATACCATCCAGGATATATACCATCTCCCAGCTGGTGCCAGGTAAGGGTAGCAGCAACACCTAGCATCACTATTATTGACCTTCTTAGCTAGCCACCAAGCTCACTAGTGCTATATTCACTTTGGCTGCCAAAACATAACAGGCCAGCACCACTGTAATTTAGAATGAGCAAAGAGAGGTAATGCTCACTTTATGAAATAAAGTTAAAATTTAATGAAACAAAGTCAGATTTTGATAAGCATATAGGTGGGAGATAGACAATAATCAATCAGCAGCCAACAAAGGGTATGGAGATAATTATGTAAAATCAAAAAAGAGGCACCTGGCTGGACACGGTGGTTCATGCCTGTAATCCCAGCACTTTGGGAGGCTGAGGTGGGTAGATCACCTGAGGTCAGGAGTGTGAAATCAGCCTGGCCAATATGGTGAAACCCCACCTCTACTAAAAATACAAAAATTAGACAGGTGTATTGGCAGGCACCTGTAATCCTAGCTACTCAGGAGGCTGAGGCATAAGAATCTTTTGAACCTGGGAGATGGAGGTTGCAGTGAGCCTAGATTGTGTCAATGCACTCCAGCTTGGGCGACAGAGCAAGACAGACTCTGTGAAAAAAAGAAAAGGCATCAACTTGCATAGAAAGTTGGCAAATGTTTGAAGTGGTGGTAGTTACCATCAAACAAAATCAATAAAACATCTGGAGGTGCTAATTAGAAATGAAGAAAAAAGAGAATGGGCAGTTTTGCCGATTTGCCAGCCTATGTTTCTCCTGACCAAATGATGAGTAGAAAGAGAAAAGGATTAAAATTTAAATTTAAAGGCATATTTTTCCCCTGAGAAAGATTATGTAATGGCATGTGAAGTCAGTTCAAAGGAAGCCTATGATGTTTTCCTTCTCATAAAAAAGGAAGCAAATTATTCCATCCAAGTGCAACTGAATCAAATTTGAACTTCCTGTAAATGTATCAGTTGATAAACCAGGATTTAAGTTCAAGGGTACATTCCATGCCTAATCTTCATTTTACAGCTTTTGGAGATAAAATTTCCTTAGCACTAAAATCTTTCAAAGATAGTCTTTCTTGCAAAACAAATTGTTAGAAGTGAGCAGCAAATTGGCCAGATGCCTCTGGGGCATAACTGTTTCTTAAAAGTCAGGTAAGAACTTTTAGAAATGATCTCATACTTTCAAATCACTAGTTTTCTGTTTCATGCTTTGGAACAGAAATGGTCAATGTACCAAAAGGGTTAATACAGCTTCTCCAAAGTGCTTCTCTTCTCACAGAATATAGTTTACATTTTGGGAGAATTTGGCACAGCTTAAGTTACAGCTTAACTGATTTGCTCAGTAGAGTCCAACAAGAAGTCATTTGCCCCACCCATTTGTCCCTAAGTGTTTATTAGCAGGGATAGACACAAAATTTTAAAAGAAAAAAGCATTTTTCATATGAATATTCTTTCTCCAAGACTTCAAATCAAGATACGTAAGCAACAGCATTCTTCAAATCTTACTCCCAAACTGGAAGCCATCTTTTACAGAATTTTAGAAACACTCCAAAATGTATTATCAGACCACTAGCCTTTCTCAGCCTAAACGTCTCACTGCAAGATAAATGGACATGGGACAATTATTTCTTATATGGCCATAAAGAAAAATAATTGCTAAGCATAAAAACCAGCCTATGACATGAGGCTAGTTTTACATGCTTCCAGAAATTGGTACTTTAAAGTTTCCAACATTGAAAAATATACAGACAACAGAAATCTTTTCAGTGGTACATATTACTATGATTGTTATCCCCCCAGACAGCCTGAGCAGTCCATTAACTAAGGTGTAACAGAGAACCAGAGCCAAAAAGAAAAAAAAAAAATGACTCCAACAAGAAAAATCACAGCTTAATAGCCTGGTATGTAGTAAGGCCATAGTTTGAATTTTTATAATAATTATCACATTCCAGAGCCCAAATTAATTATTTGTAGTTATTTTGCAGATATCTTAGTAGCTACGCGCGCGCACACACACATTTCACAAAGTATTGGCCAATGCCCATTTTCACAGAGCTCTTTACTCTAAAAATAACTTTAACTTTCATGTTTTACCAAGACTGAGAGAAGGGAGAGCAAATCACAGGAAACTAGTTGGGGAATTAGTAAAGAAAATTTTAACAGGCCTGCTGGGTGTTCTCTTACTGCTGTCTTGAACCTCAGATGAAATTATTATACTTTCTGTGTTGTAGTACTGGGTCATTTGTACGTGAAGACAAAGGCAACTTCAACTTGATATTTCTGTCATCCCTGCTGTGGGAAGAGTCCTTTCCTGGTTTATAACATCAATCATTCTCACAATAAATCTTAGGGTGGATGTGGTCATTTAAATCTCCACCTGCACAAACAACAGAAAATAAGAGAGCTCATAAATCTTTACACTGGTGATTAACAAATTTTGGGTCCTCAGCGAAGATATTATGGAAGAGGGGTCACTAATTCATTAATAAAGACTGATTTGCTGACAACCTGTTTAGTTTACAGCATCGGGGGAAAGCAAACAAGACCCTGCTAGCAAAACAAAGCGTTAGAGGTTAGTGAATTCCCAGCTGAGCCTAGGATTAGAGATATGATATCTTAATGTAGGAGAAGCCTTCAGACCCTAAGACAACCACTCAGAAACCACTCTCACATTTTTCTCCAGCCCAACTTCAGTGCCTATCTGCAAGGGAAGAAAACCTGGCAAAGAAATTGTAAGAGAGATTTACACCTTCAGTTTCCCTGGTTTCATTGCATCAATTTCATCCGGTCCCTAGGTTCTGGTTCCCTGTGATTTTCTACCTACTTCCCAGGAGACTTTGTTATTCTCTAGGAAAGATGGCTCGAGCTGGGGTTAAAGATGGAAAAGAACCTTTCTCAAAAGGATAATCTTGCTTTGTGTTTTGTAGTGTCAGCTTCATGTGAGGAACACTGGCACCAAAGAGGCTGGAAGAAGACAAAAACAGCAGCATTGAAAGGGATGGTGCATCACAAAAAGTGCCAGGCAAGGTGATGTCTCAGCGCAACTAAGACTCTCAAGGCAATATTAAATGCATTTCTAGAAAAAAAAGAGGAGAAAGTTTCCACTTATTAGGAAAAGCTGATCAACTAACATAATATTTTCCACACACTCATACTGCCCTATCTCATTCTCTACCCACTCCCACTAAGCTGTGTGTGTTGGGTTTGAGTGTGCAAATCAAGTAGGTTTGTGTACACATAGGCAGTCCTTTGATGTCTTGAAAATGATCAGGTGTAGGTGAAATTTTTGATACTTACTTTTCCATCACCATAAAGATTCTAGGAAGCACTTGTCCTCATTTATCCCGGGGAAGGTGGAAGGAGATCTTGGTAAAGCCTTGGAGTCTTATGAGGTGTTGGCAGGATGCAGTTGATACTCCCTGTATTTTTTACTTGTGTTTTCTTGAGAGGAGAGAGGGAATGGAGTGCTTGTGAGATTCGTAGGTGGAAGGCCCAGAAAGAGCCAAAGGATCTAGTCGTTTTTCTAAAGTTCTCAGTAACAACCAGCTGTGATGTCTTAAGAGGGAAAGGCCTTTTAGAGATGGACAGGACATGATTCTCCTCGGCCGGCCACAGTTGGGAGAAGGTGGCTGGTAAGTACATGATGCAGTTGAGTTGATTTACATTACAAGTTGCAAATTAGGGTCTGTGCAATGAGTTTCCCTCCGGTTGTGAAAGGGGTCTAAGCGCTTTGCTGGGGCCTGGCAGGCCCCTCCCCTGGGCTGCAAAGATCCGCCCCTCTATTCCCCAGATAAATTCCTAGTGTCCACCAAATTCCTCAGCGCTCGCTCACACTCCTCTACGGCCACGACTCTGGGAGTGGGGAAACAGAGAGCCGGTTCCTCTGCTGCAGAAGTCCTCTAGGTTCCTTCTCACAACTGTGCGAAGGGGAAAGGGTTGTGAAACCCAACCAGACCCCAACTCCAGCTCCCAACAGGAGGTGGCTGCGCCACACTCGGGAGGCCCCTTGCTTTCAGGGCCTCTCTCTCTCTCTCTCTGCCTCTCTCTCTCTCTCTCTCTCTCTCTGTCTCTCTCTCTCCCTCTCTCCCTCGTCCACTCCCCCAAACATGTCCACCGGCTCCCTCAGCGATGTGGAGGACCTTCAAGAGGTGGAGATGTTGGAATGTGACGGGCTGAAAATGGACTCGAACAAGGAATTTGTGACTTCCAACGAGAGCACCGAGGAGAGCTCCAACTGTGAGAATGGGTCTCCCCAGAAGGGCCGCGGCGGCCTGGGCAAAAGGAGGAAGGCGCCCACCAAGAAGAGCCCCCTGAGCGGGGTCAGCCAGGAGGGGAAGCAGGTCCAGCGCAACGCCGCCAACGCGCGAGAGCGGGCCCGCATGCGAGTGCTGAGCAAGGCCTTCTCCAGACTCAAGACCACCCTGCCCTGGGTGCCCCCGGACACCAAGCTCTCCAAGCTGGACACGCTCAGGCTGGCGTCCAGCTACATCGCCCACTTGAGGCAGATCCTGGCTAACGACAAATACGAGAACGGGTACATTCACCCGGTCAACCTGGTGAGTGCCCTGGGGGCTGCAGCTGCAGTCCAGGCGAGCCTGCAGTCCAGGCGCGCCCGCAGTCCCGCCAGCGGTGGGCGCGAGTGCGCGCGGGGCTGGGAGTGGGGTTGCGGGCGTGGCGGTGACTTATACACCTCGGCCACCGCGGGCCTAGAGCCTCCAGGGACCAGAGGCGGGCGGTCTAGACATGACCCTCGCTCTCTGCCCTACCAGCCCCCGGAGCGGGAGTGATTTATGCAAGGGTTTGACGTGGCAGCCCAATTAAAGGTTTGCAAGTGTATTGAGCTGGCACAGAGGAGGGATCCCCCAAGCCCGCTCCATCGCCATCCTCCCTGGGGTAGAGTGGCTGCTGCGGAACTGAGAACACTGACAAGACCTCACGCCGAGGAGGCATTTTATTAATCCTTTTTTCTTCTTTTAGCTGAGAGTGGATTTTGATTTTCCTTTCCTTGTAAATAAAAACACCCACCTCCGTTTCTTTCACAAGCATATTTAGGACCATTAGATAAGGACACATCTATGCCCCCCTAAATTGTCAATGTAAGCCCCCAACCACTTAAATGTTCTGTGCTTCTCCTATAAGTGGATTAGTATTTTTAAATCCTAGAAGTTCCAGTAATTATCAGCAAAATCAGTAAATCCTCACTAGTATGAGTTTAATAAATATTAAAACAGGTCACTCTCATTCAAGATTTAAGAAAAGTTACCTTTTATCTTAAAAAGTAATGCCCATTGAATCTAACTTTTTTAATACAAAAAAAACCTGATAATCATTGAGTCTACTTTTTTCTCAAATGCATTTTACTGTTTAAGAAATACATTTTAATTTTTTTATTTGATTTTATTTTAAAACTTCTAGGATCTAAAGAAAAACAATAACAACAACTTACTAGGACCTCTGTTTGTATATGATAAGAATGAGAGATTTTTCCTCTTAAAAGGCAAGTCTTATCAGCCAGCACTAGAGCAGTAGTGAGAGAGGTCTGAATTGTCTTCTCACCGAATTGGTTTCTGGAACTGAGGGAGAAGAAGATGCAAAACCACATTTTGCCATGAAAAATAGTTTTCCCTCCAACTGAAAGTTTGGGTTTTTTTTTTTAAATGAGTAAATAGCTTTTTAATATCTTCACCTAAAATGAAAGTGCTGCCTCGAATATTTACAATTGTTACTCTCTTCATCTTTAAATAAGAAACTTAAATGAACTTTATTATAAAACAGCCCGGAGAAAGGAAGAGAAAGCATGCTTTCTCAGTCCAGCACGAAGACGATCTTAAATTAAAAGTCAATGTAGTTTTTTTAGCTTTTTTCTTTTTCCCCTTAAGAGATGGTGATTAATTTAGAAGTTGTAGTCAAAGTCGGTGTTTGCGATGGAAGAAACGAAAGTCGGGGCTAGGGAAATAGATGGCGATGAAAGACGATGAAAGCGACAGGGCCCTGAAACCCGACCACCGCCTCAGAAGAGAGGCCAGGAGGGAGCTTCGCCCCCAACTCGGTGCCCAGCAGGCACAAGGTCATTCTGGGCTTCCCCGCTCAGGCTGCCAGAGCGTCTGCTTCCAGGCAGTGCCACAGCACCACCCACTCTCGGCTTGCCCAGGGCTTCCTGCATTGGGTCTCACAAGGAAGCCAGTATGAGCCCTTTTGGCTCTCGTTCTAAAAGACCACCATCAGCACCACCACCACCTCGAGCTGTGACTTGGCGCCAAGGCAGCTTTTTGCTTTATGCAGCCGCGGGGTGCGCTAGGACCGGGAGAACATTGCAGAGATAATCGGTCTCTCCAGCGCACTGCCTGCCCCCACCGCCCCCACTCCTTTCATCTCTGGCTCGGAGCCCACCCCACCCCCTCCGCCACGGCTACTTACCTCCTCCACCCTCTTCTTTCCCGCAGACGTGGCCCTTCTTGGTGGCCGGGAAACCCGAGAGTGACCTGAAAGAAGTGGTGACCGCGAGCCGCTTATGTGGAACCACGGCGTCCTGACCTTGGAGGTGCGAGTCTGGGAAAGGCGCGCTCCCGGGGGGAGCGGGCCCCGGGAAGTCGACCCCTGCCCTCCGTGCTCTCTGTCTCTGCTTCCCCCTCGCAATGCTCCTCTCTCTGTCCCACCCCGCGAGAACACTTTACAACGACGAGGAGATTCGTTTCCAAACCAGAGGAGATCAATTGTACTTGCAAAGATTCCCATCTATTTAACTTTATTAACTTCTACCGTGAATGACTCTGCAAGCCTTGCTGGTCCAAGTGCAATATGTAATTATAAATGTATAAATAGATAAGAGCCTATCAATGTATCTTTTGTACAATATGTTGTAAAATGTAGATCATAGGATAGCTGACTTTGACAGTCACATTTATAAAGTAATTCACTTAAAGATATATATTTTTTTCAAACAAGTTTTGCTACTTTTGAAAATAAATCTTTCTTTATATTGCTAAAAGCTCTGACATTTTGTGTGATTTTTTAAAATATTTGGAATAGAAAAGTGGGAAACTATAGGGAAGCTTGATAATGAAAATGATTCTTTTAAACATCAATCTAAATTCTAGAGATAGAAGAAAATTGCATATGAGTTTCATAATGAAGATGCAGATTACGTTTTTTACTGAAACCTTTAAAAAGAAATATGTCGGTTACTTTTAAGGACAATAGAAATTATGTAACTGTAAACAAAGAATGGGCAGTATTAAAGTTATCCACAGTTACACAGTTCAAGAGTAAAAACGCACCAGAAAAAGGAAATCCAGCTTTCATGGATTCCACAGTATGACTGCTGACACGGGCGAGAAAGTAAACTCTACCTTTCGTCACCTTCCAGGTGTGGGTATGGCTGCAAACTAGTGAAGAAATAACAGAAGCTATGGAAGATGTAAATTCCATAACCCTTAGGGTGTGTTTCAGGATTTTCAGAGTTCTGCAGCATACATTATCTACATTTCTTATTAATAACCCATTAATTAATTCTAACAACAAACCTGCATGCCTGCCTTTTGGTTGCGGTTAGCCGGCGCGTTTAGCTCCCACCACGACTTCCGGCGGACTGGGTTTTAATTTAAACATTTTCCAGGCTACGGAACAGCTCCTAGGGGAAGATTAAGTTGAGATAAACAGAGAAGCAAGGCAGAGGAGCCTGGGACCCGGCTCTCTCACTGCCCCAGAGCAGCCCGCGGCAGCCGATGCGCCAGATGCCACCGGGGCTGTTTAATGTTCGGGGTTATGACCGCAGTGTTTACAAGACGTCTTCGGTTATTTATACTGTTATTCCTCGCAGAGAGCCTTGAAACTTCCGCTTCATTTGCTCTTTCTTTTCGATTTTTTATCCTTTTTTCTCGGCTTAGTTTGGTACCTGGAGCGAGAGCTTCTCCACCCTTCCACCAACCCCACAGGCCGCTTCTTGCTCCTCGGGTGGAGCCCTCTGCCTGGCCATAGAGGAGGGATCCCGGTAGGTTGGTCCCGACTGGAGAAGCTGCTCTGCCAGGTGTGCTCTCTGTCAGTTATAGTGACCTCATTACCAAGGGGTGGCGACCACATTACCAAGCGCAATTCCTCATTCTCCAAGGGCTGAGAACTTCGGTGACTTCTCCGCCTGTCTATTTGCACATGGAGGACTTCTCAAGATATCAGGATACCCTTCCATCACCCCACCACCGCCATCCCAACTTGACTTTCAAGAACACATTTCAAGCTCTGGCCAGAGTCCCGTTCCTCAAATTCATGTGTTCTCTCCTTTCTACCAGAGGGGTAGAGCCCATGCCTCAGCCTATCCAGAGTTCAAATCAAAGAGTCCCTAGTGTGATTCAATTGTTTGCCTTTCAAGTTTCGCAAATTTTCCAATCTCCCACTCACGTTTTTACAAAAAAAAGAAAAAAAAAATTGCGCTAAATTCTGAGGATTCCAGGCAGGCCGTCCATAGAGAAATAGCTTTTTCTTGCTCATTCCCTTGCAATGCCAATCTACACATGGGTTTTTAGAAAGCCTTCATGGCTGTCTATAGTTGCCTATCAATAATTTGAAGCCTTTGCTCTAGGGAGGAGGCATGTGGCTATGAATAGGGAACACGTAGATTTGACCCTGGTTCTGCATCCATCTAGCTGTTTCTTGAAGGAGCCTGGATCCTCAGTTTTCCCATCTCTGCAAGCAGGGATAAAGGTGATGAGAATGATAATAATCATTATATGCAGACCTTCCCCTTTCATCTTACAGAGCCTTAGTGGGGCTCAAATGAGATTATATCTGTAAAATCCCTTGGTAAAGGAAAGATTCCATGAAAATGTCAGTTACTTTTACTAAGTGGCGGGTAGTGAACTATCTGTGCCTAGATCCAAACTGAAAGTATCTCAGGCAGGAAGCTCCAAGGGGTGTATGTTTATAGCGTCCAGGCAATGATCTTTTTTTTTTCCATGAACGAAAATACCTCTTTTTGGTATCTATTGACTCTCTCTCTCTTTCTGTCTCTCTCTCACCTTGCACCTCTCCCCAATGTTCTCTAAATTTGTCCAGAACTTTCTTTTTCCTAGAAATCCAGAGAGCAAAGTCAGGGCCTGGCACCTGCAGGTAGGTTGACACTGGTGTCTGATGATGAGGCTGCCCAGTCCCATCAGGAGCCTCAGCCAAGGAGGGACCTGGGCACACTCAGGTCCCCATGGTTGCCCATTGAATGGAGTGAGGATCAAGGTGGGAATGACTGGGTGGTGGCTGCCACTAGCCCAGGAACATGACAACGTGACCACACCACACATACCTCCAACACTCACTCACAGTCTAACCATCTCTTCTTCTCAGTGGGCCCTTCTCCCATTCCAGATCATCAGCACACCCACACCCACCATAGGTGTCTCTCCTTTGGTCTTCCCAGAAGGGTAAAACTCCCAGCTTACCCTGCTCCAGCTCCAGCCCAGGTAGTTGGTGTGTCTCAATTTGAATAGGGGGTGAGTAGCTTCACAGAAAGAATGGGGAACTCCCCTGACCTCAAGCCAGTATAGTTTGGAAGTTGGGAGTGGGGGGTGCTAAGGGTGGGGAGTATCCTGCCTGTGACCTCTAGGTTATGAAAACTATCTTAGAAGGTGCTTTTAGAAAGAACCAGGAGAACAACCAAAGCATCTTACAGATGCCTGAACGGAGAATGAAGTGTTTCAAGTAAGTGAGTCTGCAAGTTCTCAGCAGCAGACAGATATCCAATCTGGACTGTAGCCAGGGAAGTCCTCTCTCTCTCTCTCTCTCTCTCTCTCTTTCTCTCATTGCTTGTATGACTTTACAAGCAACTCAGGATCCTTCTAGCAGGCTTTCCCACTGTCAAACAGAGACTTCATTCTAAAAGGAGAAGTGATAAACAGAGCTCCAGCTCCGCTGGCTCTATATGTTTACTGATTAGTGGAAAACACTGACCAAGGAGACTTTTAAGCCAGTGGTTCTTCAGAATCACCTAGACGCCTCCACCCTCCACAGATTCTGAGTTCAGGAGTCTGAAGTGGGGCCCCAGGTGATGCCAATGCTGCTGGTCCCAGGACCACATTTTAACAATCAATGTTTTCAGATTTCTCATGAGGAACACTACTTAATGCAGTGGGAAAGAATATTTCAGAGGGAATTTTTTTCTTAAAGAAGCTGCATATTCTGGACTCCAATTTAGTTTAATTTTCTATTCACTCCAGGATGGCACGCAGTGGATTCCTAATTCTTAAATGCGATTCAGTCTGGACTTCAAATCACTTGTCTTCAGAAAATAAAAGATTTATTCCACTCGGGTGTGTGGACGTGGATGCGCTCCTCCTGTGTTCTCAGACAGATTTCAGTCATTAGATGATGTTTTTAAGTCCTGAGTGGATTAAAGCCAGACTTCTGTTGGCTGCGTTGCGACCTCTAAGGGAGAGAGAAATCTGGGCGCCCTGGAATCACGTCCCCTGCAGGAGAGTCCCTTTGTCCATTCTCAGGCCAGAAAAAATCTCCCCATCACTCCATTGCGAGTGGCTGACTTTGCTCTGGTCCGGCACTGTATACGTCGGGAAGTCGGCCTGGAGTTCGGGTTGCAGGGAAGCCAGGGCTGGGGGCGAGGGCAGCAGGAGTGCTGGGGAGCTCGCGGCCAGCGGGAAGCTGAGCGCAAAGGCAGAGGAGCGAAGCAGCCTCTGAAGCTTCCCCGCCTGGGAGAAGAGTTTTTGGAAGTAGGCGAGACGGGGAAAGAGTTCTGAGCCCCAGCCCGAACAGCCTCCTTTCCGTCCCTTTCCGGGTGCAATCTCCGGGCCAGCGGGCTGGTGTCACGCCGCAGATCCGCTGGCTCAGAGATGAGGCGCAGGGCAGGTTCTGGGTTACATCCGCACACCGCGGGGAACCCAGGTGCGAGCGGGGCACAGCTGTCCTGCCAACATCCTTTCTTAGCTTTGCATCCTTCGCTCCAAATGCTGGCTCTGCCCTTGGAAACTCGCTGGTTGCCAACAGCATTCTTCAGAGTCCGCCGGGTTTCCTCCAGGCGTCTGAGAGGAACACGCCTTTGATCTTCGGGTCTGGGCAGGCTGCGCGGGCCCACCCTCCTTCCAGTTCACCGAAAGATTAACCACCTCCAAGGACTATTTAAGAGCCCCTCCCAGGGCCGAACGGGGAGAAAGGGTGGGAAAGGGAGGAGAGAGTATCCGTTTAGAACGCCCCAGAGTGATGAGAACAGACTTCTCAAAAACAAAGTCAGGCGGTCTTTTGTACCCAGCACTCAGTGTAGTGCCTGACACCTCAATAAGTGTTGAATCGTGAATGAATCATTAACTCTTTGAGGCTCTAAGATAGAAAAGACAGAGAGTAGTGGGGCAAAATGGCAATGGGGCTATAGTGGTTAAATTGAACTTGAACTTGAACCTTTTACCTTGAAGTCTGGGTGCACATTTGAGAAAAGAATAAAGCAAGTAGGTATGATGGGACTGGGTGAAATCAAGTGGTGGTGGATTGTTGGCAGCCCTCAAGAAATATGCTCTCCCGTTTTCCAGTAAAATGTATTACTAAATGTTAATTTACATGGCCTGTAGACTAGAATCTTTAGTTTAAAACGTTGTTTTATAATGAAAATGATTTGAGGCACTAAGTAGTTCACACGATCTTATTTTAAAATTAATCCATTTGGTGATGAGGAAGTAACGTATTGCTTTTCACAGATATAGGTGAGACCCTGGTATAGTGGAAAGAGCTTTTGACTGAGTCCTTGGACAAGATACTAGACCTTTCAGGACCTTGGTTCTTCCATCTCTAAAATTAGTATAATAATGACTACTTTTTTGAGCTAATGTGTAATTGGACAATGCCTGGAGCATAATAGACACTAATTAATATCGGTCCCCCAGCTTCTTCTGGTCACTAAGTTACAAAAGTGCCTGAAAGGACGATATGCATTTCCCCTAGTTAGCTAGACAATAGTAAACAATCATTGAATTCTTTATTTTTATTTTTATTTATTTGATGGAGTCTTGCTCTGTCGCCCAGGCTGGAGTACAGTGGCCGGATCTCAGCTCACTGCAAGCTCCGCCTCCCGGGTTTACGCCATTCTCCTGCCTCAGCCTCCTGAGTAGCTGGGACTACAGGCGCCCGCCACCTCGCCCGGCTAGTTTTTTGTATTTTTTAGTAGAGACGGGGTTTCACCATATTAGCCAGGATGGTCTCGATCTCCTGACCTCATGATCCGCCCGTCTCGGCCTCCCAAAGTGCTGGGATTACAGGCTTGAGCCACCGTGCCCGGCCTCATTGAATTCTTATAATCCAATAACATCAAATCACCTTGAGTGTGATTAAAACAGATTATCATTCAGATCTCTTCTTTCTTTAGTGAGATCTCACCAGCTTATCTACTGTGGGTCCTGCCCTTATTTCTGTATTTCAGCACTTATCAACTTAGTGATAATAGATGATTGTTATTTTCTTTCCTTTCTGTTTTTCTCTATCTCTTCTAGCTCCATGAAAGCAAGAACCACGTCTGTTTGGTTCCCTTGGTTTTCTCAGCACCTACCACAGTCTCAGGTACACAGCAAGCGCTTAAAAAGGAATACGCAAAGCTTAGTGATAAGCTTCTTAGAGATACCTGTGTCTGCTGAGTGAGGTTATGTTGCACCTCGAGGACCATAGACTGGCTTAGATATATTGTCTAATTTTAATTTCAGAATTTGGTTATACACCATAATACTTAAACATTTAACAGACACTTATTCCATAGTAAAAATAAATCTATACTGGAAAAAACACGATCAATCTTGTTGAAGGGGGATTAATATGAAACATTGGTTCACATGACATCACACATGGATTCTTTTTTTAACAATAAATCTCAGACAAGGGTCCATAATAAGCACTGTGTCCTTCAAAACAATGTGTCTTCCACCAGCATTCTGACCATTGCTGAGAAACAGTCACCTCTAAAGTTTTCTGCTTGGTTCTTGGGATCATTTACTAATGAATCTCATCTAGCATCATTCATCTTCTATAGTTTATGTGAATGCCACCATCTTCTGCTGCCCTCAAATCTCTTAACTTTAGGCATCCATCTCCCACTCAGTAGCTTCTTCCCCTACCATTTTTTTCCTTTCTTTTCTTTTCCTTTCTTTTCTTTTCTTTTCTTTTCTTTTTTGTCTTTTTTTTAGACAGAGTCTTTCTCTGTCACCCAGGCTGGAAAGCAGTGGTGCGTGCGATTTTGGCTCACCTCAACCTCCACCTCCTAGGTGCAAGAGATTCTCCTGTCTCATCCTCCCCAGTAACTGGGATTACAGGCACATGCCACCATGCCCAGCTCATTTTTGTATTTTTAGTAGAAACGGGGTTTCACCACGTTGACCAGGCTGATCTCAAACTCCTGACCTCAGGTGATCCACCCGCCTCAACCTCCCAAAGTGCTGGGGTTACAGGTGTGAGCCACCGTGCCCAGCCTTTTTTTTTTTTTCCTTTTTTTTTTTTTTAAACAATCATACTTATCCTCCCTAAAAGAAAAACTCTCCTTTTCTATACAGTCACAACACTTCTGACACCAAATGTGTGGAGTTGTCTCCCATACAAATGGATTCTCCAATTCTCTGTGGACACCAACTAGGAGTCCTACAATTCCATTCTGATGCTAACTCCTCACTAATTTGCTATAACAGCTCACAAACACTTATTTACAGTTACTAGTTTATTATAAAGTATATTACAAAGGACACGGATGAACTAGTTTATTATTTACAGTTACTAGTTTATTATAAAGGATATTGCAAAGGATACAAATGAATAGCCAGATGAAGAGGTATATAGAGCAAGGTTTGAAAGGGTCCTCATCATGAGATCTTCTGTTCCCATGGGGGCAGAGTGTCCCACCCTCCCAGTAAGAAGATGTGTTCACCAACCCAAAAGGTCTCTGAGCCTTGTTGCTTAGGGGTTTTGTGGAGATCCCACTACATAGTCATGATTGATTAAACAATTGGCCATTAGGGATTGAACTCAAATTTCCAGTCCCTTTTGCCTCTCTGGAGGTGAAGTGGAGCTGAAAATGCCAACCCTCCAATCACAAGGCTTGTTCCTCGGGCAACCAGCCCCTATGCTGTAGCTGTCTATGGACCATGCAGTGATTCCAGCCACCAACCATCTCACTGGCATGCAAAAAAAAAAAAAAAAAAAAAAAAAAAAAAAAAAAAAAAAAAAAAAATTCTTATCACTCAGGAGATTCCAAAGGTCTTAGAAGCTCTTGTGCCAAGAACCAGGATAGAGACCAAATCTATATTTTACATTATATCACAAAATAACATTCTCCAACAAGGAATAAAAGAAACCTAAGACATCCTAAATCCAGGAGAATTTTTAAAAACTAACTGGGTCATATAGTTACAAGGAATAAAAATCCATACAAACTGGCTCAAATAAAAAGGGGAATGAGGTATTGTAAAGATAGTCCAGGGAATCTGGCTGACATCTCCTGGCAGAAAATAAATTGTAACTGGGAATTAGCGAATATCTCCTGGGAAACTGAAAAGTTAGGAGGGAAACTCTCTCCTCTGAGCTGGAGCTCTCTGGGCCTTTGTCTCTGTTTTCACTGCCAGTCTTCTGCATTTTGTCGTCTGCAACCTAATTTTCTGTGCTGGCTCACTTTCAACGGCTTCTGAACTATCTGTTTCACATAGGTTTGGTTTATTAAGTTGCTGACTGCGGCCCCAATTCAACAAGAACTGAATTCAGTTGCAAACTCAACTATCCAAAGCTTACATCTTCACATCTTTTGAATTTGAATTTTCAAGATAGGGACCACTATTGACTTCTTCTAGAAGGCTCTGATTAGATTCTTCAGGCAGTTGTATGCCTCTTATCCCATCAGCTGTAGTTGGCAGGAGATGGATTGGCTGTTGGCTGGGGCAGCTTTTTGCAATGGAGGCTTTGAATGCAACAAGAATCCCAAATCAGTTTGCTACAAACATAATATAATGCCATAAGGGCTGGGATGTCTACATATGGACCACCTGGGTTTATTCTGCTCCTCCAATGGGGAGCAACATGTTTTTGGAAAAAGGCCACGTTCTCAGGTCTTATTGTGTCTATGATGTGGAGAAGGAGCAGAGATAACAACAACAAAACAAATTCATATAACCTAAATGACCTACTTTACGGACTAGAACAATTTTATTGAGGAAATCAGTAGCACTTTTTAGCCAGTAAAATGTTATTATAAGGCACATTTAAGAAATACCAGTACAGATCCAGCTTTCTTAATCTTTTTCATCCATTTGCATTCACAAAGCACATGTATAGACGCTATCATATTTCATCTTCAAAACAACCCTGACCCAGAAGTATTATTATCCTCACTTTTTTAAATGGGACAACTGAAGCTCAGAGATGGAAAATAAGTTACCAAGAGCTATATAGTGAAAAAGCAGCAGAAAGCTGAGTATAGAATTCTTGTATTTTGTTGAAACTGCTTTGAATGTAGGAGGGCCCCTGAATAAAAGAAATTTTTAAAACTGTAGCCATACAAAGGAAAGAAATATTTCCAAGAAAAGCATGACATTAAGCCTTTTTAAAATTAGAATTTGTATTTTATACTTTCTTAAGGCTCTCTTTTAGACTTATTTATAACTTTATTTTAATCCTATATTGCCATTCAGGATACATAAAAGGAAAATGTATGCAAAATAAACTAGTTAAAATATTCCAAAAATTATTTTATATTCAGAGCCTAATTCATTCTGAATCATTTAGTCAATCCCAGTCATGAAAGTCTTGTGATTTTTTATTATGTAACAGTTTCTGTCATAGAAGAAACCACTCTCAAACCCAATGGCTTAAAAGCAATGCGCTTTAGTTGTTACTCAAGAGTCTTTGAGTCAGTTAAGAGGGTCTGCTAATCTGAGCTGAGCTCTACTGTTCTTGCTGGGGCTTGCCCATACATTTTTGGCTGGCTGTCTATTTGGCTAGGAGCTAGCTGGTCAAGAATGGCCTCACTCACATGTCTTATGGCTGACCGGTTACTGGCTAGGGTATGAGGAAAACTGAACCACGCATCTTTTTTTTTTTTTTTTTTTTTTTTGACAAGGTCTGGCTCTGTCACCCAGGCTGGAGTGTAGTGACACAATCTTGGCTCACTGCAACCTCCACCTCCCGTGCTCAAGCAATCCTCTCACCTCAGCCTCCCTATTAGCTGGAACAGGCACATACCACCACACCCAGCTTTTTTTCTTTGTTAGTAGAAACAGGGTTTCACCATGTTGCCCAGGCTGGTCTCGAACTCCTGATCTCGAGCAACTCACCTACCTTGGCCTCCCAAAGTGCTGGGATTACAGGTGTGAGTCACTGGGCCCAGCTAACCCATGCATCTCTAATCATCCCATAGGCTAGTTTGTTCTTGTGACAACTAGGGAGAGAACAGAAAGACATAAGGCCTCTTGGGCCTAGGTTTAGAACAGGCATAGTGCCACTTCTGCTGTGTTCTATTGGCTAAAGCCAGTCATGAGGGCATCCCAGATTCAAGAGATAGGGAAATAAATTTTACCTCTCAATACAAGAAGCTACAAACACACTTTGCTTAGAACGTGGAGACTGTGTAAGTATGGAAATTTAGAACCATTTTTATAATTAATCTACCATACAAAAGTTTTTTAAAGAAATTCTTTGGCCCTACTGAATAATTTTCCACTTTGAAATGTGAATATCTAGTGATTTATCATCCATTTTTATCTTCTGGTTTATTAAGAACATTTCTTAGAAGAGTTCTCTGTTATCTCTGTAATTTTCTTCCAAGCAACTTGATACCCATGCTATAGTTTGAATATTGACTCTTTCTTGATATTTTTGGCAGGGATCATAATGAAAATGCCAACATAAATTAGTCATACCAGGCTTTCTTTTACTTATTCTTACAAATTTGGAGGTTTCCCTGACCCCAGTTGCATTGTTTGGCCTGTGTAGTGGGCTAAATGGTGGCCTCAAGGAGACCAGATTCTAATTCCTGGAAACCACAAATATTACCTTAATTGGAAAAAGGGTCTTTGCAGTATGATTAATGATTTTGAGATGGAGAGATTATCCTTGGTTATTTGGGTAGGCCCTAAATGCCATCACAAGTATCCTTATAAGAGAAAGGGAGAGGGGGATTTGATGCACAGAAGAGAAAATGGTGATGTGAAGACAGAAGTAGAGATTTAAATGATGTAGCCACAAGCAAAGAAAGAGTAGCAGCCACCAGAAGCCAGAAGAGGCAAGGAAGAGATTGTCCTGTAAAGCCTCCAAGGGAGCGTGGCTCTGCCTACACCTTGATTTCAAACCAACAAAACTGTCGTTGAACTTCCAGCCTTCAGAACTAAGAGAAGAGTACATTTCTGTCAGTTGAAGGCACTAAGTTTGTGGTAATTTATTAAGGCAGACACAGGAAACTAACACAGCATGTGTTAGGCAATCCTTTGTATCTCAGTAACCAAATATTACAGGATCATCTACTTACTGTTTACTTTTTTTCTTATGCCCCAAAAAGCACTTGGATGTTAATTTGTGAGAAAATCTGGAATCACGGATATTCTTCCAATGGCAAATGCCTTTGTTACTACACATTACTTCGCTATTTCCATTACTTTCCTTGCATAAAATAACTTTTTTTTAAATGTGGAATCAGAGTATAATCTTTGTAAAGACGTTCTTTAACTGCAGTTAATTCCATTATAGGTCCAACAATACAAATCATTGAAACAAAGAGACCAACGTTAAGATGCACTCTGGTTTTAGAAATGTGAAAACGGGCCAGGCATGGTAGCTCACATCTATAATCCCTGTACTTTGGGAGGCCAAGGCGAGTGGATCACTTGAATTCAGGAGTTTGAGTCCAGCCTGCCCAACATGGTAAAACCCCATCTCTACTATTGAAGAAGTTTTAACATTTTTATGTACATGCACAATGCTTACATACAAAGGCAACATTCTGATAATGGATCTTCAGGGAGTCAAATTTGCAAAACATGTATAAAACAAATTAGAATGCTCTAAAAGTCTCTATACAATTTGTACCTCCAATACTGGAAATGATGTGAAGATTAAATACATAGCATGTAGAATTATAAAAAATAATGCTGAAAATTTAAAATAGTGAATTTTTTAAAAAAAAAAACGAAAAGAAAATTTAAAAACTAAAAAGAAAATTCAGCATATAAAAAAGTATAAAATAGGGAAAGATTTGGGCAATTTGCATGGAGATGGTTCAAAAGAGCTTGTCAAATATGATCCAACTATCCTGTGATGGTGATTTTGGGGATTTTAGATATTAGGAGTTTAGAGTTTGGGGATTTTGCTCTTTCAGGATTTCAACATTAAGGATTATGGTATTCAAAAATTTGTCTTTTGGTATTATGATCCAGACTGTCACTTAATCTCTCTGTGCCTTGTTTTCTTCACCAGTAAGATTTCTAAAGTTCCTTCCAACATTAAAAACAATTTTTTAAAAGTCATAACTCTAGAGAAAAATCCCAAGGTTTTTGAACCAGACTATTATTTGACCTGGTAAATACCCCACCCAGTCTCAACTGCAGCAGGAAGTCTTAAAAACTAGTTAGGACCAATACCAAAAAGAGCATGAGATTGCTTCTAAGACTGTCTCTCTCTCATTAGAATGAATTCGTTTTCCACATTACATAATATTTAGGGAAAATCCTGAAACGAATTATACATTCACATCTGTTTAGTTACTGTTATGACCCTAGTGAGAGGTGACAATGTGCTAGCAGCCCACACTCTGGGCACCTCCTCGGCCTCGGCATCCACTCTGGTGGTGCTTGAGGAGCCCTTCAGCCCACCACGGCACTGTGGGAGCCCCTCTCTGGGCTAGCTGAGGCCAGAGCCGGCTCCCTTTGCTTGCGGGGAGGTGTGGAGGGAGAGGTACGGGTGGGAACCAGGGCTATGCGTGGCACTCTCAGGCCAGTGCAAGTTCCGGCAGGTGCAGGCAGGGGCTCGGCAGTCCCCACAGTTGGAGTGGCCAGCCAGTTCCGCTGGCCCCGGGCAGTGAGGGGCTTAGCACCCCGGTCAGCAGCTGCAGAGGGTGTGCCAGGTCCCCCAGTAGTGCCAGATGCACCACCTTTAAGAACTGTAACACTCACCGTGAAGGTCTGTAGCTTCACTCCTGTCAGTGAGACCATGAACTCACCAGAAGGAAGAAGCTTGAGACACATCTGAACATCTGAAAGAACAAACTCCGGACTACCCTCTTTAAGAACTGTAACACTCACGGCGAGGGTCCGCAGCTTCATTCTTGAAGTCAGCGAGACCAAGAACCCACAAATTCTGGACACATTTTGGTGACCCAGATGGGACTATAGCCTATTGCCAAGTGGTGAGACTTTCGCCTATCACAGTGAGACTTTCACCTATCGCCAAGCAGTGGGACATTGACTATCACCGAGTGGTGAGCACCAACGGACCCCTTTCACTTGCTATTCTGTCCTGTTTTTCCTTAGAATTCAGGGGCTAAATACCGGGCACCTGTCTGCCAGTTAAAAGCGACTAGCATGGCTGCCGGACTTAAGACACGGGTGTCAGGCTTTCTGGGAAAGGGCTCTCTAACAACCCCTGACTCTTCAGAGTTGGGAGCATTGGTTTGCCTAGAATCAGCTTTCGCTTTTCCTGTACTTCTGGGCTGAGTCCAGAGTCCACTAAGAGGAAAGCCATGCAGCTCCTGAGTCCTGACAACAAGTTGGTTGACCCTGTGGCCATGAGCGGAACTCTCAAAGGCATGTCGCCCAAGCGAGACTCACCCATCTATTCTATCTACCCTTACTCTTGCCCCCTGGGTCCTAATGCCTGCCAGACAAACTTCCTCTCACCTCTCTTCTCTGAGGTTAGTCCCACTTCTCAAAATCACTCCCTGTCTCTGGTGCTTTTCTAGTTTCTCCTATAAGAATGACTTCTAGTATAAACTCCAAGACTGTTACCTTCTTTAGGCATCTGGACTCACCAATCAGAAAGACATAATTTTTGCCCAAAGCCCCATCATAAGGGGACTACCTGGAATTTTAGGGTCCCTCCTTAGACTAGCAGGCCTAACAAAAGCTATTCCTGAAGCTAGGATATGGGGATCCTCAGCAATTTTATCCTTCATATTCACATAAGTGAGGACAAAAGGTGTAACTCTTCCAACCCTGGAAATCCCTTCCCTCCCTCAGGGTATGGCCCTCCATTTCATTTTTGGGGCGTAACATCTTTATAGGACAGGGGTAAAGTCCCAATACTAACAGGAGAATGCTTAGGACTCTAAAAGGTTTTTGAGAATGCATCGGTAAGAGCCACTAAATCTGATTTTTCTTGGTCCAGTCCTCCATGTGGTCTGGGTGGACTGGCAAGGGTGCAGGTTTTTGAGAATGCATCGGTTAGGGCCACTAAATCCTACCTTCCTCAGTCCTCCATGTGGTCTGGGGGAAAAAACTAGTGTTTCTGCTGCTGTGTTGGTGAGTGCAACTATTCCAATCACCAGAGTCCAGGAACCATTGCTGGTTCTTGGGCAGGGGTTGTTTCTGCTGCTGCATCAGTGAGCACAACTATTCCGATCAGCAGAGTCCAGGGACTGTTGCGGGTTCTTGCACAGGGGGAGAAACAAAGCAAATCAAAACTGTGGGTGGTTTTGTCTTTCAGATGGGAAACACTCAGGCATCAACAGGCTCACCCTTGAAATGCATCCTAAGTCATTGGGACCAATTTGACCCAAAAACCCTGAAAAAGAGGTGGCTCATTTTTTTCTGCACTATGGCTTGGCCCCAATGTTCTCTCTCTGATGGGGAAAAATGGCCACCCGAGGGAAGTACAAATTACAATACTATCCTGCAGCTTGACCTTTTCTGTAAGAGGGAAGGCAAATGGACTGAAATACCTTATGTCCAAGCTTTTTTTCATTGAGGGAGAATACACAACTATGCAAAGCTTACAATTTACATCCCACAGGAGGACTCTAAGCTTACCCCCATATTCTAGCCTCCCGATAGCTCCCCTTCCTATTAATGATAATCCCCCTCTAATCTCCCCTGCCCGGAAAGAAATAAGCAAAGAAATCTCCAAAGGACCACAAAAAAACCCCAGGCTATCGGTTATGTCCTCTTCAAGCTGTAGGGGAAGGGGAATTTGGCCCAAACTGAGTACATGTCCCCTTCTCCCTCTCTGATATAAAGTAGATCAAGGCAGACCTTGGGAAGTTTTCAGATGATCCTGATAGGTACATAGATGTCCTACAGGGTCTAGGGCAAACCTTCGACCTCACTTGGAGAGATGTCATGCTACTGTTAGATCAAATCCTGGCCTTTAATGAAAAGAATGTGGCTTTGGCTGTAGCCAGAGAGTTTGGAGATATCTGGTATCTTAGTCAAGTAAATGATAGAATGACAGCCAAAGAAAGGGACAAATTCCCTACCAGTCAGCAAGCCATCCCCAGTATGGATCTCCACTGGGACCTTGACTCAGATCATGGGGACTGGAGTCGTAAACACCTGTTGACTTGTGTTCTAGAAGGACTAAGGAGAATTAGGGAAAAGCCCATGAATTATTCAGTGATGTCCACCATAACTCAGGGAAAGGAAGAAAATCCTTCTGCTTTCCTTGAGCGGCTATGGGAGGCCTTAAAAAATATACTCCCCTGTCACCCAAATCACTCGAGGGTCAATTGATTCTAAAGGATAAGTTTATTACCCAATCAGCTGCAGATATCAGGAGAAAGCTCCAAAAGCAAGCCCTGGGCCCTGAACAAAATTTGGAGGTATTATTAAACCTGGCAACCTTGGTGGTCTATAATAGGGACCAAGAGGAACAGGCCCAAAAGCAAAAACTATATCAGAGAAAGGCCACGGCCTTAGTCATGGCCCTCAGACAAACAAACCTTTGTGGTTCAGAGAGGACAGAAAATGGAGCAGGCCAATCACCCAGTAGGCTTTGTTATCTGTGTGGTTTACTAGGACACTTTAAAAAAAGACTGTCCAATGAGAAACAAGCTGCTCCCTCATCCATGTCCTCTATGCCGAGGCAATCACTGGAAAGTTCTCTGGGTGAGAAGCCCCCCAACCAGATAATCCAACAACAGGACTGACGGTGACCGGGGCAAGCACCAGCTCATGTCATTACCCTCACTGAACCCCGGGTATGCTTAACCATTGAGGGCCAGGAAATTGACTTCCTCCTGGACACTGGCACGGCCTTCTCAGTGTTAATCTCCTGTCCTGGACAACTGTCCTCAAGGTCCTTTACCATCCGAGGAATCCTGGGACAGCCTGCAACCAGGTATTTCTCCCACCTCCTCAGTTGTAATTGGGAGACTTTGCTCTTTTCACATGCCTTTCTTGTTATGCCTGAAAGTCCCACACCCTTATTAGGGAGGGATATATTAGCCAACGCTGGAGCTGTTATCTACATGAATAGGGGGAGCAAGTCACCCATTTGTTGTCCCCTACTTGAGGAGGGAATCAACCCTGAAGTCTGGGCATTGGAAGGACAATTTGGAAAGGCAAAAAATGCCTGCCCAGTCCAAATCAGGTTAAAAGACCCCAACACTATTCCTTACCAAAGGCAATATCCCTTAAGACCTGAAGCTCATAAAGGATTACAGAATATTGTTAAACATTTTAAAGCTCAAGATTTAGTAAGGAAATGCAGCAGTCCCTGCAACACCCCAATTCTAGGAGTACAGAAACCAAATGGTCAGTGGAGACTAGTGCAAGATCTTAGGCTCATCAATGAGGCAGTAATTCCTCTGTATCCAGTTGTACCCAACCCCTATACCTTGCTCTCTCAAATACCAGAGGAAGCAGAATGGTTCACTGTTCTGGACCTCAAGGATGCCTTTTTCTGTATTCCCCTGCACTCTGACTCCCAGTTTCTCTTTGCCTTTGAGGATCCGACAGACCACACGTCCCAACTTACGTAGATGGTCTTGCCCCATGGGTTCAGGGATAGCCTTCACCTGTTTGGTCAGGCCCTGGCCCAAGATCTAGGCCACTTCTCAAGTCCAGGCACTCTGGTCTTTCAGTATGTGGATGATTTACTTTTGGCTACCAGCTTGGAAGCCTCATGCCAGCAGGCTACTCTAGATCTCTTGAACTTTCTAGCTGATCAAGAGTACAAGTGCCTAGGTCGAAGGCCCAGCTTTGCCTACAGCGGTCAAATATCTAGGCCTAATCTTAGCCAGGGGGACCAGGGCCCTCAGCAAGGAATGAATACAGCCTATACTAGCTTATCCTCACCCTAAGACATTAAAACAGTTACGGGGGCTCCTTGGAATTGCCAGCTTTTGCCGACTATGGATCCCCAGATACAGCAAGATAGCCAGGCACCTCTATACTTTAATCAAGGAAACCCAGAGGGCAAATACTCATCTAGTAGAATGGGAACCAGAGGCAGAAACAGCCTTCAAAACTTTAAAGCAGGCCCTAGTACAAGCTCCAGCTTTAAGCCTTCACACAGGACAAAACTTCTCTCTATATGTCACAGAGAGAGCAGGTATAGCTCTTGGAGTCCTTACTCAGACTCGTGGGACAACCCTACAACCAGTGGCATATGTAAGTAAGGAAATTGATGTAGTAGCAAAATGCTGGCCTCACTGTTTTTGGGTAGTTGTAGCGGTGGCTGTCTTAGTGTCAGAGGCTATCAAGATAATACAAGGAAAGGATCTCACTGTCTGGACTACTCATGATGTAAATGGTGTACTAGGTGTCAAAGGAAGTTTATGGCTAACAGACAACTGCCTACTTAGATACCAAGTGCTACTCCTTGAGGGACCAGTGCTTCAAATACACACATGTGTGGCCTTCAACCCTGCCACTTTTCTCTCAGAGGATGGGGAACCAATCGAGCATGACTGCCAACAAATTATAGTCCAGACTTATGCCGCCCAAGATGATCTCTTAGAAGTTCCCTTAGCTAATCCTGACCTTGACCTGTATACTGATGGAAGTTCATTTGTGGAGAATGTGATACGAAGGGCAGGTTATGCCATAGTTAGTGATGTAACTGTACTTGAAACTAAGCCTCTTCCCCCAAGGACCAGTGCCCAGTTAGCAGAACTAGTGGCACTTACCCGAGCCTTAGAACTGGGAAAGGGAAAAAGAATAAATGTGTATACAGATAGCAAGTATGCTTATCTAATCCTACATGCCCATGCTTCAATATGGAAACAATGGGAGTTCCTAACCTCTGGGGGAACCCCCATTAAATACCACAAAGAAATTATAGAGTTATTGCACGCAGTGCAAAAACTCAAGAAGGTGGCTGTCTTACACTGCCAAAGCCATCAAAATGGGAAGGAGAGGGGAGAACAGCAGCATGAGCAGCTGGCAGAGGCAGCAGAATGGAAAGAGACAGAAAGTCAGAGAGAGAGAGAGAGAGGAAGAGAGAGAGACAAAGAGGGAGAGAAAGAGAGAGAAAAAAAAGAAGGAGGCAGAGAGGAAGAGACAGACAGAAAGAAAGTCAAAGAAGGAAAGACAGAAACCGAGTCAGAAAGAGAGAGACAAAGAAGAAGTCAAAGAGAAAGAAAAAGAGAAGTAGTAAAGAAAAAACAGTGTACCCTATTCCTTTAAAAGCCCCCGGGTAAATTTCTAAATGTCTACCCAGCCAAGGCATATTCTTCTTATGTGGAACTTGAACTGATATCTGCCTCTCAGTTTGCAAGAAATAACAAAATCTATCCTTACTTTACAATCCCAAATAGACTATTTGGCAGTAGTGACTCTCCAAAACCACTGGTGCCTAGACCTCCTCACTGCTGAGAAAGGAGGACTCTGCACCTTCTTAGGGGAAGAGTGTTGTTTTTACACTAAGCAGTCAGAGATAGTATGAGATGCCGCCTGGTATTTACAGGAAAAGGCTTCTGAAATCAGACAATGCCTTTCAAATTCTTATACCAACCTCTGGAGTTGGGCAACATGGCTTCTCCCCTTTCTAAGTCTGGTGGCAGCCATCTTGCTGTTACTAGCCTTTGGGCCTGTATCTTTAACCTTCTTGTCAAATTTGTTTCCTCTAGAATTGAGGCCATCAAGCTACAGATGGTCTTACAAATGGAACCCCAAATGAGCTCAACTAACAACTTCTACTGAGGACCCCTGGATCAACCCACTGGTACTTTCACTGGCATAGAGAGCTCCCCTCTGGAGGACACTACAACTGCAGGGCCCCTTCATCACCTCTATTCGCAGGAATTAGCTAGAGCGGTCATCAGCCAAATCCCCAATAGCAGTTGGGGTGTCCTGTTTAGAGGGGGGATTGAGAGGTGACAATGTGCTAGCAGCCCTCACTCTTGGCGCCTCCTCGGCCTCGGCGTGCACTCTCGTGGTGCTTTAGGAGCCCGTCAGCCCACCACGGTACTGTGGGAGCCCCTCTCTGGGCTGGCCAAGGCCAGAGCTGGCTCCCTCTGCTTGCGGGGAGGTGTGGAGGGAGAGGTGCAGACGGGAACCAGGGCCAAGCATGGCACTCACAGGCCAGCGCAAGTTTCGGTGGGTGTGGGTGCAGGCTCAGCAGGCCCCACACTTGGATCAGCCGGCCAGCGCCGATGGCCCCAGGCAGTGAGGGGCTTAGCATCCCGGCCAGCAGCTGCAGAGGGTGCGCCAGGTCCCCCATCAGTGCTGGCCTGCGGGCGCTGCACTTAAATTCTCACCAGGCCTCAGCTGTCTCCCTGAAGGGCAGGGCTCAGGACCTGCAGCCCACCATGCCCAAACACTCCCTGCCCCGAGGTGGGCTCCCGCGTGACCCGAGCCTCCCTGATGAGCACCGCCCCCTGCTCCATGGTCCCATCAACCACCCAGGGGCTGAGGAGTGCAGGCAAGGCTCGGGACTGGCAGGCAGCTCCACCTGGAGCCCCAATGCAGGATCCACTAGGTGAAGCCAGCCAGCTGGGCTCCTGAGTCTAGTGGGAACTTGGAGAACCTTTATGTCTAGCTAAGGGATTGTAAATACACCAATCAGCACTCTGTGTCTAGCTCAGGGTTTGAAAATACACCAATTGGTACTCTGTATCTAGCGAACCTAGTGGGGACTTGGAGAACTGTTCTGTTTAGCACTCTGTGTCTAGCTAAAGGATTGTAAATGCACCAATCAGCACTCTGTGTCTAGCTAAAGGATTGTAAATGCACCAATCAGCACCCTATCGAAACGGTCCAATCAGCTCTCTGTAAAATGGACCAATCAGCAGGATGTGGGTGGGGCCAGATAAGGGAATAAAAGCAAGCTGCTGGGGCCAGCCAGCAGCAACCCACTCTGGTCCCTTTCCACAGTGTGGAAGCTTTGTTCTTTTGCTCTTCGCAATAAATCTTGCTGCTGCTCACTCTTTGGGTCCACGCTGCCTTTATGAGCTGTAACACTCACCATGAAGGTCTGCAGCTTCACTCCTGAAGCCAGTGAGACCACGATCCCACTGGGAAGAACGAACAACTCCAGACGTGCTGCCTTTAAAAGCTGCAACACTCACCGTGAAGGTCTGCAGCTTCTCTCCTGTCAGTGAGACCACGAACCCACCAGAAGGAAGAAGCTCCAGACACATCTGAACATCTGAAGGAACAAACTCCAGACTACCATCTTTAAGAACGGTAACACTCACCACGAGGGTCTGCGGTTTCATTCTTGAAGTCAGCGAGACCAAGAACCCACCAATTCTGGACACACTACGTCTGGGAGCCATCTCCACTTTGCTTATGGCTGCATAAGCAAAATGGGGCTGAGAAGGGAAGGATGATGGCCCTCTCTGAGAAGAGAGCATGGTACTCTGAGAACTTGCTAAACCTTCAAAACATTCAATATTTTATCATATTTTATTTCTTCCATCTACAGTTTAGCTAACCATTCCATGATTTCCAGGTATTTAGGTTGTGTCTGATTTTGCAGTTTCACCTGGGGCTGGGATGCCCATCTTAGATCCTTGTCTCCATCTTCCAGAAGTAGACTTCTGGGCCAAAGATCATGACCAGTTTTAGGATGCTGATACACATTTCTAAATTGCTTCTGATTTTATGCCCCACTAGCAATTGCTTAGTTCACAACTTGGACTTAATTTTTAATTTAACTTTTTTTTTCTCTTGCCACAAACGGAAGTCTAACCATTCTGCAGGTTAAGAGAATGATTGGCTGACATGAGTGAATTTCTTTCCTCTCCACTGATTCATACCATGACCACTTTTGCATCAATTTTCAACTTTTTAAAAAACGTTCTTGGGCAAAGACTGAAGGAGAGCATGAAACAATGAGAACAATTAAAACCACCTCTATGGGGGAGTGAATAAACTGGCTTCCAACTTCTTGCTTTTCCAGTCCAACGCTAAGAATCTTTAAAGACACAGTCCACCATGAGAGGCTTCTACCCCAAAACCAGAAACCCCGAAAACAGACTGTTGCCAAATTAAAACAGATTGTTAACTAATTTGATTTTCTAACCATAAAAATCATTATGATTATTTTAAAGCACTTGGGAAGAAAGGGTTTACTTCCAGAGACATAGAGGATGAACATAACAAAATTAGATTAATATTGTATATGCAGTTTATATTCTACTTTTGTCACTTTATATTACAGAATAAGCTTGTTGCCACCTCATACGATTGTTTTGGAAAACATTAGACTAAAATTTTTTAAATATCACATTTAATGCATAAATACTAATTTATTTTTGAACATTTAAGATGTTTCCAATTTTCTTTTTTTTTGAGGAGTTTGCAGGGAATATTTTATTCCATCTTTTTTAAATTACACTTTAAGCTCTAGGGTATATGTACACAACGTGCAGGTTTGTTACATATGTATACATGTGCCATGTTGGTGTGCTGCACCCATTAACTCGTCATTTACATTAGGTATATCTCCTAATGC
>NW_012104209.1:1946022-1947594 GCF_000951045.1 Mandrillus leucophaeus | reverse complement strand
GTGCTTATGGTATTCTCTGATGGTAGTTTGTATTTCTGTGGGGTCGGTGGTGATATCCCCTTTATCATTTTTTATTGCATCTATTTGATTCTTCTCTCTTTTCTTCTTTATTAGTCTTGCAAGTGGTCTGTCAATTTTGTTGATCTTTTCAAAAAACCAGCTCCTGGATTCAGTGACCTTTTGGAGGGTTTTTCGTGTCTCTATCTCCTTCAGTTCTGCTCTGATCTTAGTTATTTCTTGCCTTCTGCTAGCTTTTGAATGTGTTTCCTCTTGCTTCTCTAGTTCTCTTAATTGTGATATTAGGGTGTCAATTTTAGATCTTTCCTGCTTTCTCTTGTGGGCATTTAGTGCTATAAATTTCCCTCTACACACTGCTTTAAATGTGTCCCAGAGATTCTCGTATGTTGTATCTTTGTTGTCATTGGTTTCAAAGAACATCTTTATTTCTGCCTTCATTTCGTTATGTACTCAGTAGTCAATCAGGAGCAGGTAGTTCAGTTTCGATGTAGTTGAGCAGTTTTGCTTGAGTTTCTTAGTTCTGAGTTCTAGTTTGATTGCACTGTGGTCTGAGAGACAGTTTGTTATAATTTCTGTTTTTTACATTTGCTGAGGAATGCTTTACTTCCAACTATGGGGTCAATTTTGGAATAAGTGCTATGTGGTGCTGAGAAGAATGTATATTCTGTTGATTTGGGGTGGAGAGTTCTGTAGATATCTATTAGGTCCGCTTGGTGCAGAGTTGAGTTCAATTCCTGGATATCCTTGTTAACTTTCTATTTCGTTTATCTGTCTAATGTTGACTGTGGGGTGTTAAAGTCTCCCATTATTATTGTATGGGAGTCTAAGTCTCTTTGTAAGTCTCTAAGGACTTGCTTTATGAATCTGGGTGCTTTATGCTTTATGAATCTGGGTGCTTGCTTTATGAATCTGGGTTTCTAAGGACTTGCTTTATGAATCTGGGTGCTTTATGAATCCTGTATTGGGTGCATATATATTTAGGATAGTTAGCTCTTCCTGTTGAATTGACCCTTTTACCATTATGTAATGGCCTTCTTTGTCTCTTTTGATCTTTGATGGTTTAAAGTCTGTTTTATCAGAGACTAGGATTGCAACCACTGCCTTTTTGTGTTCCATTTGCTTGGTAGATCTTCCTCCATCCCTTTATTTTGAGCCTATGTGTGTCTCTGCATGTGAGATGGGTCTCCTGAATACAGCACACTGATGGGTCTCGACTCTTTATCCAATTTGCCAGTCTGTGTGTTTTAATTGGACCATTTAGTCCATTTACATTTAAGGTTAAGATTGATATGTGTGAACTTGATCTTGTCATTATGACATTAACTGGTTATTTTGCTTGTTAGTTGATGCAGTTTCTTCCTAGCATTGATGGACTTTACATTTTGGCATGTTTTTGCAATGGCTGATACTGGTTGTTCCTTTCCTTGTTTAGTGCTTCCTTCAGGATCTCTTGTAGGGCAGGCCTGGTGGTGACAACATCTCTAAGCATTTGCTTGTCTGTAAAGGATTTTATTTCTCCTTCACTTATGAAACTTAGTTTGGCTGGATATGAAA
>NW_012104209.1:1945073-1945542 GCF_000951045.1 Mandrillus leucophaeus | reverse complement strand
ATGTGTCTTTATAGCAGCATGATTTATAATCCTTTGGGTATATACCCAGTAATGGGATAGCTGGGTCAAATGGTACTTCTAGTTCTAGATCCTTGAGGAATCGCCACACTCTTTTCCACAATGGTTGAACTAGTTTACAGTTTCACGAACAGTGTAAAAGTGTTCCTATTTCTCCACATCCTCGTCAGCACTTGTTGTTTCCTGACTTTTTAATGATTGCCATTCTAACTGTGTGAGATGGTATCTCATTGTGGTTTTGATTTGCATTTCTCTGATGGCCAGTAATGATGAGCATTTTTTCATGTGTCTGTTGGCTCTATGAATGTCTTCTTTTGAGAAGTGTCTGTTCATATCCTTTGCCCGCTTTTTGATGGGGTTGTTTGTTTTTTTGTTGTAAATTTGTTTGAGTTCTTTGTAGGTTCTGGATATTAGCCCTTTGTCAGATGAGTAGATTGCAAAAATTTTCTCC
>NW_012104209.1:1932429-1945023 GCF_000951045.1 Mandrillus leucophaeus | reverse complement strand
GAGCTGCATTCATTTGGATGGGGAGATGTGCTCTGATTTTTTGAATTTCCAGTTTTTCTGCACTGCTTTTTCCCCATCTTTGTGGTTTTATCTGCCTTTGGTCTTTGATGATGGTGACATACTGATGGGGTTTTGGTGTGGGTGTCCTTTCTATTTATTAGTTTTCCTTCTAACAGTCTGGACCCTCAGCTGCAGGTCTGTTGAAGTTTGCTTGAGGTCTACTCCAGACCCTGTTTGCCTGGGTATCAGCAGCAGAGACTGCAGAAGATAGAATATTGCTGAACAGTGAGTGTTGCTGTCTGATTGTTGCTCTGGAAGCTTCGTCTCAGAGGTGTACCCAGCCATGTGAGGTGTGAGGTGTCAGTCTGCACCTAGTGGGGGATGTCCCCCAGTTAGGCTACTCAGGGGTCAGGGACCCACTTGAGCAGGCAGTCTGTCCCTTCTCAGATCTCAACCTCCATGCTGGGAGAACCTCTGTTCTCTTCAAAGCTGTCAGACAGGAACATTTACGTCTGCAGAGGTTTCTGCTGCTTTTTGTTTAGCTATGCCCTATCCCCAGAGGTGGAGTCTACAGAGGCAGGCAGGCCTCCTTGAGCTGCGGTGGGCTAAACCCAGTTTGAGTTTCCTAGCATCTTTGTTTACCTACTTAAGCCTCAGCAATGGCGGGTGCCCCTCCCCCAGCCTCGCTGCTGCCTTGCAGTTAGATCTCAGACTGCTGTGCTAGCAGTGAGGGAGGTTCCGTGGGCGTGAGACCCTCCAGGCCAAGTGTGGGATATAATCTCCTGGTGTGCTGTTTGCTAAGACCCTTGGTAAAGTGCAGTATTAGGGTGGCAGTTACCCGATTTTCCAGGTGTTGTGTCTCAGTTTCCCTTGGCTAGGAAAAGGAATTCCCTTCCCCCTTGTTTTTCCCAGGTGAGATGATGCCTCACCCTGCTTCAGCTCTCGCTGCTTGGGCTGCACCCACTGACCAGCACCAACTGTCCAACATGCCCCAGTGAGATGAACCCGGTACCTCAGTTGAAAATGCAGAAATCAGAAATCACCCATCCTCTGTGTCACTCACGCTGGGAGCTGGAGGCTGGAGCTGTTCCTATTCAGTCATCTTGGGCACCCCTGTTTCCAATTTTTCTATAAGTAATTCTGCATTGGATGGCTTCATACATCCTTAATCTTTGATTACCTTTCAAATTATTTTTCTTTTTTTTTACTTTTTTTTGTTTTTTAGATTATGCTTTTTGTAATGGAATCTTAGTAGTAATTCTTTATGAATACATATTACAAAATTGCTTTACGAAAGGGTTGTATCCATTCAAACCCTCACCAGCAGTATACAAGAATGCCCATTACAATAAACCCTTATCAACACTGAATATTATTCTTTAAATCTTTGTCCAAGATATTTCGTTGACTTCATTGTTATTTTTCCAGATTGTTTTCAAATCAGGTTTTGGGAACTTTACTTATAGATCTTGTACTGAGAAAGACAGACAGAAAGAGAGACAGAAAAAGAAAGAAAGTTTCCACTCCCAGAATTGTCCAAGGATTGCTCTGAAAGGCAAGTTACTTCCCTTTGTGGCATTTGAGTTGAGTAACTGCTGATTTATGTAGTCAGCAGAAGTTAGACACCACCACCCCACCATGTGGTCTGGTCATGTTTGCCTCTTGATGAACTTTACCATTATGAAATGTTGAGAGACATGTAAAGCAAAGGCTCAGTCATGCCCCTTGGCTTGCGTGGACTCAGAAGTACTTTGAGAAATAACTTGAGCTCTGTTTACAACTAGGGGTAAGGAACATACAGATCTGACAATCTGTGTATCCCCAAAGGAAACTGGAGTGGAAGGAGGATAGGGACGGCCTTAAGAAAAACACCACCATGAGTGAAAAGGACTGGAGTGGAGTAGGCCAAGCTGCTTCACAGGGCTTGGATAATGAAGAGACCATTTGTTCCAGGGAGAGTGAGCAACTGAATCAACCATCCCCTAAACTATCCACTGAGAGCTGAAAGACCAGTGTCCCAGAAAAGCAAACTGCTGTGCTGTAAGAACCCTCTTTTAAAGAGTGAGTCACAGAATCCAAACTAGGAGATTTCCTATAGCTAATGGGAAAAGAACACCAGGAAGCTGTTCCCAGAAGATCAGCAGAGATAGGGGCAGGAACCCACAGGAGGGGAGAGAGATAGCTGTCCCAAAGAAGCTGACATTGTTTCAAGTAGAAGAATGAAAGCTTTCAACAAAGCAGGAAGGTAAGAGGAGCCAAAACTGACCCAATGGAGCCAGAGCCACTACTTTGATAACTTTAAGGGAGTAGTTCCAAACTTCAGCCCAGCCCTTGCCCCTTATTCTTCAGGGATTCTTACATTTAAAATGACCCTAGACAGGGTCATTCTCTTAGGAATTCATTAATCAAAAGGCCACAGCTTGGCAGTGAAGCCAGTGGGTGCTCGGAGCATTGAGATGTGTGGGGTGCAAAGGTGAACAATTATTCTCATCAATCAATAAAGCCTTTTTCATCTTTATGAAATTTATGGGCATGCTCTTGTCTGTCTGGAACTGTACAACCCATTGTTTATAAAGGAAACGTTTTTGTTTCTCAAATGTAAAACATGTTGATTATTATAAATTCCAACTTTAGAGATACTATTTTGTGACTATTGTTAATAATGGAGTGTGGATCCTTCTAAATAGTTTTCTTCCCTTAGAGAAAATGTAAACATATAAACTAACAAGAATATACAAACAGATATATACAAACATACGTACAGCGCATACATGTGCATATCACATGTTGATTAACAGCTTCAACTTCACACGAATAATTCATAAACCAGTTTCATTTTTCTATAATCTATGCTGTGTCAAATCTCCTTTCCTTAGTGTGGAACAGATCCCTAATAATATCTTGGGCTGATGCCACAGCATTTTCCAACACCTTATTATTGAGAGATAAATTCAATAATTTCCAGTTGACCACTCAGATCTCATATGTGATGTAGATTTCATCTCCTCCACTGACTGTGGGCCATCCCTCCAGGGACCTGCAGTGGGTTTGCTCTTCAGCTTCTCCACCAATTCATTCACTTTGGTTGAAGTGGAGGGCAAAGGAGCCTGGAGTCTAGCTTTTTTTTTTTTTTTTTTTTTGAGATGGCCTCAATCTGTTGCCCAGGCTGGAGGGCAGTGGTGCGATCTCAGCTCACCGCAACCTCCACCTTCCAAGTTCAAGCAATTCCGAGTAGGTGGGACTATAAGCGCCCGCCATTGCACCCAGCTAATTTTTGTATTTTCAGTAGAGACAGGGTTTTGCCATGTTGCCCAGGCTGGTCTGAAACTCCTGACCTCAAGTGATCCTCCTGCCTTGGCCTCCCAAAGTGCTAGGATTACAGGCGTGAGCCACCACGCCTGGCCAGGAGTCTGACTTATCTTTTCCTTTACCTTCTTCAAGGTCTTATGTCTCTGGTGTTGGGGGTTGAAGGGAGTATGAGACAGGATTTTTCTTTATTAACTGCCCACTGGCCTCATCCTCTGTTGGTTGTTGCCGCTTCTCACTTGCTCTGGCTAACTTTTAGATAGCAAGAGTCTAAATATTTCCTCTCCCATGGGCTCAACAATAAGTTCTGCAGGCCCTTTTCCAGAGGGGAATGGACAGGATGCCTTGGAGCCGCCCTTCTGCACAGCTCTCTGGAATGGAGTTTGTCTCTGTATCTTTGTATCCAGCTTTCACAATCCCGTCAGCCTCTGTGCTCTTGCCATCAGGGTCCTCATCCCATGGCCAACTCTCATCTGTCTGCCATTTGTCTCCAGTTCTGTCTTCACCTGTTCATGTAGGTGCATAGTTGATGAAGCAACTACTTAGGCTAGCATCCAAAAAATTCCTTTAGGAAACAAGACGCCAGTGTGAGATTTTTTTTTCAGGTACCCTCAATGTCTTAAGCAATTATCATGCCCCTCTTTTCCTCACTTGATTTGTGTACAGGGAGAAGCATCCCCTCACCCTTTTCCATGGGAAGCCAACAGAGAATTAACGGGATTTTCATGTATACCAAGAACATCTGACTCCACAGATATTTTTCGCTACCTTACCACTAGCCAAGGTCTCCTGCTTATAGGGTTATTGGGGAGCACTGGGGCAATGGTTGAGACTAGAGGAAGGAGGATGCACAGGGATAATGAGTGGAGGTAGTAGTGACAATTTGCCTCATTGCTTATAAGCTCTAATAGAGTTGTCAGCCCACAAATGTTTGAGCTTTCTTAAAATAGGACACTTGATGTCTCTCTGTCCACAGTTTATAGCCTTACTTATCAATTTTAAGAAACACACAAAATCCTACTCAACAATTTTCATTGTTTAAAAAAATAGAAAGGGCCAGTGTGGTAGTTCACATCTGTAATCCCAGCACTTTGGGAGGCCGAGGCAGGTGGATCACTTGAGCCCAGGAATTCGAGACCAGCCCGGGTAATATGGCAAAACCCTATCTCTACAAAAAATACAAAAATTAGCTGGGCGTGGTGATTCATGCCTGTAGTCCCAGCTACTAGGGAAGCTGAGGTGGGAGGATCACTTGAGCCTGGGAAGGTGGAGGTTGCAGTGAGCAGGGATAAGACCACTGCACTTCAGCCAGGGTGACAGAGACTGACTCAAAATAAAAAAGGAAAGTGCTATATATCCTATTTTGTTGCTTCTTTTTTTTTTTAATAATGGCCACCTATAATTTCATTGTATGGATACCATAATTAATATATTTTATATATATTTATACATTTCTCTATTTAGAGAATATATACACATATATTCTTTATATACATTATTTATAGCTAGATTGCTTATTAGTTTCCCTGTTACAAACAATGCTAAAGTAAACATTTTTATTCTTAAATCACTGATGTTAGTATTTGTATAGAGTAGATCCTTACAAGTAGGATTCCTGATCTTTTTGAATTTTGGACGTTGCTCTCTTCCAAATTTGAAAAAGTTCATACTCCCAGTACTGATTTCTTCACACTCTTGACAATATTCAGTGTTATTAAACTTTTAAAATTTTCACTGAGGACATCTGCTTCCAGGAAACTGAAGTAGATGTATTTTTCTCTATTCGGACTGCTAAATACCACTAAAAACTCTGGACATAATATATATTAAGCAAACATAAGACTCAAACCAGACAGTGACCTTGGAATCTGAGGAACACATGGAATGATTTCATTTCAGTGTCAGTGAAGACCAAGTGAGGAAACTGAACTCCCATCCCCACTCAGCAGTAATAAGGTGGCCCTTCCTCTCCTGGCTGGGGTGGTATTAAAGGAGGTCTAAGGGAGAGTCAAGACCATCACCTAACAGTAACAAGGCCCCCTTCACTGCACTGTCAGTGGAGATGAAACAGAAACCAGAATTCCTACCCTTGCCCACCCCACCCTCAGGTGTCACTGGAGGACAAGCAGGACACCTGGACTTTTACCTCTGCCTGGAAGTAATAAGGTGGCTACCACTTGACCCTGCCAGAGGAGTGTTAGAGAAAGCTAGCTGAAACAGAAGTTTTAAATAGAACACACCATATCATGATACAAAAATGTTCAGGTTAAAATTAAAAATTATCCCAAGAACCAGGAAGATCTCAAAGTGAATGAAAAAAGACAATCAATAGATGCCAACACTGACATGACAGAGCTGCTCTAATTGTCTAACAAATATTTGAAAGCAGCCGTGATGAAAATGCTTCAATGAGGAACTACAAATATGGTTGAAACAAATGAAAACCTGTGAAGCCTCAAAAAAAAAATGGAATGTCTCAGCCAAGAAGAAGAAGAATGGAGAAGGAGGAAGAAAGGGAGGGGAAGGAGAAAGGGGGAAGAAGATATAAAGAAAAACTAAATGGTAATTTTATTTTATTATTTTATTTTATTTTTGAGATGGAATCTCATTCTGTCACCCAGACTGGCATGCAGTGGCATGATCTTGTCTCACTGCAACCTCTGCCTCCTGAGTTCAAGTGATTCTCCTGCCTCAGCCTACCAAGTAGCTGAGATTACAGGTGCCTGCCACCACACCTGGCTGGTTTTTGTATTTTTAGTAAAGACAGGGTTTCACCATGTTGGCCAGGCTGGTCTCAAACTTCTGATCTTCAGTGATCCACCCATCTCAGCCTCCCAAAGTGCTGGGATTAAAGGCATGAGCCATCATACCCAGCCCTAAATAGTAATTTTAGAACTGAAACATATAGTAACCAAAATATTAAGCTCAGTTGATGGACTTAATGGCAGAATGGAAGGGACAGAGGAAAGAATCTCTGAAGTAAAAGATAGGACAATATAAATTACCTAATCTGAACAACAGAGAGAAAGTACACTGAAAAAAAAATGATTAGAGCCTCAAGAATCTGTGGAATTAAAACAAAGGATCTGATGTTCGTGTCATCAGAGTCCTATAAGGAGAGAAAAAGAGGACAAGACTACAAAGTACTCAAAGATATAATGGCTGAAAACGTCCTAAATTTTCCAAGAAGCATAAAACTACATATTCAAGAATGTGAGTGAACCCAAAACAGAATAAACCCAAAGAAATACAAGCTGAGATACATTATAATTAAAATTCTGAAAAGGAAAGACAAAAAAAAAAATTTTTTTTTAATTATGCTTTACTTATGTGGGTAAACAATTTGAATAACAATGTATTTCTCATCAGAAACAATGTAAACCAGAAAGAAGTGACATGATAATTTCTAGGTGCTGCAAGAAAGAATTGTCAAGGCAGCATACTATACCCATAAAACATTTCTTTCAGGAATAAAGGGAAAAATAAAGACAATCTCAGATGAAGGAAAACTAGGAGAACTAAGTTTTAATTAGTAGTTTCTAGCAGACATACCCTTAAAAAATGGCTAAAAGACTGGTCGTGGTGGCTCACGCCTATGATCCCAGCACTTTGGGAGGCTGAGGCAAGCAGACTGCCTGAAGTCAGGAGTTCGAGACCAGTCTGGCCAACATGGTGAAACCCCATCTCTACTAAAAATACAAAAAAAATTAGCTGGACTTGGTGCCATGCGCCTGTACTCCCAGCTACTCAGGAGGATGAGGCAGGGGAATTGCTTGAACCAGAGAGGTGGAGGTTGCAGTGACCTGAGATTGCACCACTGCACTCCAACCTGGGAGACAGAGTGAGACTCCGTCACAAAAAAAAAAAAAAAAGCTAAAGTAAGCTTTTTTAAGTAGAAAGAAAAATGACAAAAGAAGAAACTTTGGAAACTCAGGGAGGAAGAAAGAACAAGATAAGGAAAAATATAGATGAATACAAGTAGACTTTTATTCTCCTCTCGAGTTTTCTAAGTTATGTTTGAGTGTTGAATCAAAAATTTCTAAAACACTGTCAGATGTAGTTCTAAATATATGTAGAGGAAATATTTCAGACTGACAATCATATTGCAAATGAAAAAGGGGAAATGCACATAAAGAGCAGTGAGATTTTTATACTTTACTTGAACTGGTGAAATAACACCAGTAGACAGTAACATGTAAGGTAATGCCTAGAGAAACCACTAATAAAATGATACAAAGAGATGCACCAAAAAGCACTATAGATAATAAAATAGAATTCTAAAAATGTTCATGTGAGCTACAGGAAGGTGGGAAAAGAAACAAAACCAAAAAAACTAGAATAAACAAAAAAGTAAAATGACAAGTTGGGCATGGTGGTGTATGCCTCCAGTCCCAGCTATAATATTTGGGAGGCTGAGGCAGAATGATTGCTTGAGCCCAGGAGTTGGAGGTTTCAGTGAGACATGTTCATACAACTGCACTCCAGCCTGGGCAATAGAGTGAGACCCCATCTCTAAGAAATATTAAAAATTAAAAAACAAAATGGCAGACTTAAGTTTGTTACATACCAGTAATTACATTAATGTAAAATAGTCTAAATATATCAATTAAAAGACAGAGATTGCCAGAGTGGATTTGAAAACATGATCCAACTATATGCTGTCTACATGAAAATTTAAATAACAAATACAGATACACTAAAAGTAAATAGATGAAAAAAGACATAACTTGCAAATATTAATCAAAAAAGCAGAAGTGACTATAATTAATATATTAAAAACAGATTTTAGAGCAAAGAAATTGACCAGAGACAGAGAAGGATATTATATAATGATAAAATGGCAATCCGTCCAGAAAACATAACTTAATCTTAAATGTGTATAAACTAAACAGCAGGTCTAGAAAATATGTGAAGTAAAAACTGATAGAGCTTAAAGGACAAATAGGCAATCTTTAATTATAGTTAAAGAATTCAATGCTCCTCACTCAATAATTGACAGAAAAACTAGACAGAAAATAAGAAAGGATATAGAAGAACTTCAATAATAGGGTGTATTCCACGTTTATAAAATGCTCTACTCAACAACAGCAGAATACATGTGCTTTACAAGTGCATATAAACATACACCAAGAAAGACCATATCCTGGATCATATGACAAGTCTCTCAACATATTTAAAAGAATTAAAATTATATAGGTTATGTTCTTTGACCACAACAGAATAAACTAGGAATTAGTAAATTAAAGATAACAGGAAAGTCATCAAACACTTGGAAATAAAATAAATGCCTCACTTACAAATAACCTATAAGTCAAAGAGGAAGAAAAATAAAAAATACATTAAACTGAATAAAAATAAGAATACAACATATGAGTATTTGTGAAATACAGCTAAAACAGTGAGAAGAATATTTGTGCACTAAGTTCATACTTTAGAAAATAGGAATAGTCTGAAATCAATAACCTAAGCTCTTCCTCAAGAACCTAGGAAAAGAGGAACAAAATAAACTGACCTCCAGCAGAAAGAAGACAGTAATAAAGATAAAAGCAGAACTCAATAAAATTTAAATCAGAAAAAATAAGCAAAACTCAACGAAACAAGGAGTTGGTTCTTTGAAACAATACAGTGAACAAACTTCTAGCAAGACTGACAAAGTAAAAAAGAGAGAAGACACATTAAATAGACAATACAGCTATACCTGCAGAGCTCAATGGGGATAAAAAGGGATTCCTGGACACAACTCTACAGACACATACATTTGACAACTTACATGAAATGGTGAAAGACTGAATGTTTTCCTTCCTATTATCAAAAACAAGGCAAGGATGGTAGTGATCATCACTTTTATTCAATATTGGGCTAAAAGTTCTAGCCAGTGCAATAAGGCAAGAAAAAGAAATAAAAGTAATGTGGATTGGAAAAGAAGTAAAACTGTCCCTTTTTACATATGATACGATTGTCTATGTAGAAAATCCCAATCTATAAACAAACAAAATCTCATAGAACAGAACTCATAAGGGAGTTCAGCAAGGTCACAGGATACAAAATAAACACACAAAAGCCAATTATATTTCCATTTACTAGCAATAAACATGTAGACACTAAAATCAAAGATATAGTATTTACAATTACTTATTAAAAAATTAAGTGTAACTAACAGAACATGCATAGGACTTGTATGCCAAAAATTACAAAATGTTGATAAAAGAAATCAAATATCTAAATAAATACAGTGACATACCATGTTCATGGATTGGAAGATTCAACATGAGATAGTAAAGATGTCAATTCTCTTCAAATTAATACATAGACTTAAAACAAGTACTCTCAAAATACCAGCAAGATTTTGATAGATGTAGGCAAGACAATTTTAAAATTTACATGGAAAGGTACAGGAATTAGAATAGCTAAAGTAGCTTTGAAATAGATGAACAAAATGAGTGGAAGCAGTCTACCTGATTTTACAACCTACTTTATAGCTATAGCAATCAAGGCAGCATGGTACTAGCAGAGGGACAGACACATAAATCAGTGGAGCTGGAATAGAGAATCCCAAAATATACTAACACAAACATATTCAACTGTTTTTTGACAATGGAGGAAAGATAGTCTTTTCAATGAAGGATGCTAGAGAAAATAAACAGTCACAGGCAGAAAGAAAAAAAGAATCTAGACCAAAGTTTCCACCTTATACAAATTTAACTCAAAATGGATCATGTACTTAAATGTAAAATATAAGACCATAAAACTTTTTGAAAAAATAAAATAAAATAAGAGAAAATCTTTGTGATCTAAAGCTAGACAAAGAATTCCTAGACTTACATCTACTATAGACTGAATGTTTATGTCTTTTTAAAATTTTTATCTTGAAACCTAATCAACAGTGTTAAGAGGTGAGGCCTTTGAAAGGTGAGTATGTCATAAGGGCAGAGCCCTTGTGAATAGAATCAGTACATTTATAAAAGAAACCCCAGAGAGCATCCTCTTCCCTTCCACCATGTGAGAGCTCAGGGAAAAGACAACATCTACAAACCAGGAAGTGAGCCCTCACCAGACACCAAATCTGTCAGTGACTTGAAATTTGACTTCCCAGCTTCAAGAACTGTGAGAAATAAATTTCTGTTAAGCCACCCAGTCTATGGTATTTTTGTTATAGCAACCTGAACAAAGATAACACCAAAAACGTGAGTCATAAAAAGGAAAAATTAATAAATTGGGCTTTATCAAAATTAAAACTTTTGCCTTTTGAATGACCCTGTGAAAAGGATAAAAAGACAAGCTACTGAGTGGAAGAAAATATAATTGATCCTTGAATGACAGGTTTAAACTACACAGGTCCGCTCATACACAGATTTTTTTTTCAGTAAATACCATCAGCCCTCCATATCCACAGGTTCTTTATCCACAACTAAACACAGTTCAAAAACACAGTATTTGCAGGATGCCAAATCCTCAGATGTGGAGGGTTGATTTTTCATATCCAAGATGTAGGTTCTGTAGGGCTACTGGGGGATTTGAGTATGCCTGGATTTTGGTATTGGGGATGATCCTGGAACCAATCCCCACTAATACTGAGAGACGAATGTACTTTCAAACCACATATCCAACAAAAGACTACTATCTAGGATTTATAAAGAACTCTCAAAACTAAATAGTAAACAATTCAGTTCAAACACAGACATGAAGAGACATTTAACCAAAGAAGATATACAGATGGCAAATAAGCACAAGAAAAGATATATTATTAGTCATTTGGGAAATGCAAATTAAAACCACAATAAGGTATCACTGCCTACCTCTCAGCATAGCTAAAGCATTATTTAAAAAAATAGTAACATCAAATGCTAGTGAATATGCAGAGAACTGGATCGCTCCTACATTGTTCTGGGGAATGTAAAATGGCACAGCCATTCTGGAAAAGTTTGGTAGTTTCCTCAAAAACTAAATATGCAATTACCACGCACTGCCAGTCATTTATCTCAGAAAACAAAGGCTTGTGTTCACACAAAAAATTATACATTAATGCTTATGGAAGCTTTACTCATAATAGCTCCAAAAATGAAAATGCTACTCAAAATTTAAAGTTTCTTTTTTTAAAGAGTGAAAAGGAGGTTCAGAAGTATTAAATAATTCATCTGAGGCTGCCTCACTAACAGGTTTAGAATTCAAACCTCATTGCTAAACAAACTCTGGTACATCTACTACTCAGCAGTAAAAAGGAATGAGCTCTTCGTTCACATAACGATCTGGATGAATCTATAGAGAATTATCTAAGTGAAAAAGCCAATCCCAAAAGTTTATATAATGTATGATTCCATTACATAACATTCACAGACAAAGAAAGGTCTGCTGTATTGGCTGGAGTAATTTGTCCTGATCACCAAGGGGAAACTGGGTTGCTACTATGCATAAAAGTAAAGAAGAATGTACCGTAGATACCCTAGCGCCATCCCTTAGTACAGCCAATTCTCGTTATTTGTGGTAGTTATGTTCCATAACGCAGCTGCAAACACTGAATTAGCAAATATTGAACCATCACTCCTAGGGTGTGTGCTCCTGTATATTTCATATTTGTGCAAGCATAGCTCACACAGACTATAATCTTAACTCCTCAAAACAATTTATCCTTCTGGATTCTATTTTCTTTATTTTACAAAAGTGAAAACGCTATCTCAAAATTAAAAGTTTGTTTTTTTTAAAAGAGTGAAACAAGGGTTCAGAAGTGTTAAATAACTCGCATGAGGCTGCCCCACTATCAGGGTTGGAATTCAAACCTCATCTGACTGACCATAAAGCTGGAGCTTCTTGCACTACACTGCACTGCCCCCTACTGGCTGCATCTTCTGGTCATCGCTGTATGCAAGCTGAGATAGGAAAGCAGAGCATTGTCTTGTTAATAACCTCAGCGGAAGTCATGTTCTGAAGGTAGTTGATTCAAATTTTTCTCTGCTCTGTGTATGTCCCTTGAATGACCAAGAAACCCTGCATTTCAGACTTGCCTAGCCAGCCCCCACAATCACATAAGCCGATTCCTCGCAGTAAATCTCTTAAAATATATATTTCTCCTACTGGTTCTGCTTCTCTGGTTGAAACGTGACTGACATACGATGGAAAAGGGAAGTAAGGCTCCAGATGGAACCTACTAATTAGTTGTAGCTGACTTTAAGATAGTGCAATAGGCCGGGCGCGGTGGCTCAAGCCTGTAATTCCAGCACTTTGGGAGGCCGAGACGGGCGGATCACGAGGTCAGGGCGGATCACGAGGTCAGGAGATCGAGACCATCCTGGC
>NW_012104209.1:1916925-1931514 GCF_000951045.1 Mandrillus leucophaeus | reverse complement strand
CCCGGCTAATTTTTTGTATTTTTAGTAGAGACAGGGTTTCACCATGTTAGCCAGGATGGTCTCGATCTCCTGACCTCGTGATCCACCCGCCTCTGCCTCCAAAGTGCTGGGATTACAGGCGTGAGCCACCACTCCCGGCCCACACTGAAGTTTTTGTTGAGATAGTACACTATAACAGATGTAAGATTCAAGGCAGAACCCCTTATGAAGAATTTGTAAAGAAACTGGTCCAAAAATGACTTCATGACCCTTGAACCCCTCAACCAAATCAAGAATAAAAAGGGAGAGTTAAGTGTGGAAAGACAGATTTTTGTGAGAAGAATATTTTTGAAAGAAGATATTGTATGTGGTATGGCGCTGAGCTGTGAGCCCCATTTCACTCCTATCTCAAGGTGGAAGGAGAGACCTGCCATTTCCTGGGGTGGGAGAGATTTCCCAGGGATGATTCCTGCCTGAGGCCACAGAGGATCAATTCTTTTGTAGCGGAGCCTGGAGAGGAAAACTGTGCTGGGATCTATGGTCATGTACCAAATAGCAACGTTTCAGTCTGTAATGGGCCACATATATAACAGCGATCCCTTAAGATTATAATGCCATATATTTATGGTAACTTTTCTATGTTTAGATACACAAATACTAACCATCATATTACAATTGCCTACAGTATGTGGTACAGTAACAGGCCATACAGGTTTGTGGCCTGGGAGCAACAGGCTATATCATATAGCCTAGGTGTGTAGTAGGCTATACCATCTAGGTTTGTGTAAGTACACCCTATGATGTTAACACAATGGCAAAATCACCTAACCACACATTTCTCAGAATGTGTCCCCATCATTAAGTGGTGCATGACTATATCTAAACCCAGAGCTGTCATCCACAGGAGGTCAGTTCGGTCCCAGTCCAAGCAGACCACTTGGAGAGGCAGAAGAACCCAAGCAGAAAGTTATAGCCCACAGACAGAGTACAGGGGGCCACATGAAGTTGAGATGCATCTGTCTGGGGCAAGGGACAACTCCCATAAGAAAAAGTCTGGCTCTAAACATCTGCAGGTCCAGGACACGTGGAGCCAAACAATAATGATACCTTGTTCTAGTAAGGTATTTCCTTTCCCCTTATGAGTCTCCAAACTCATCCATTCCTGTTTCATCTTTTGGGGGTCAGAAACTGGCAAGGTTAGGAGTAGAGGAAGAGACAAAAAGGGAGAGGGACTAAGATGAAGCCAGCTACATGCCCTTTTTCCACTTCCAGCCTCAGGCAAATCTGTGCTGGCAAGCTGAGGTTTAACACAAATAGTTCAGAGTTTCTATTAATATCTTGATTTGGACTTCGTAATTACTGAACTGAAACTCAATGACACTTAGAATTGTCCACTAAGAACTAGCACAAAAAGTACGGGACCTGCCAAATTTTCATTTGGGGGAATAATAATAACTTCCCCCATTGAACCCTTTTTAAAGAGTCTATAGGAGAATAGATAGATAAATAAGTAGGACTGGACATGATGATCTGTGCAGTAATCCAAGTATTTTGAGAGGCTGAGATGGGAGGATTTCTTGAGCCTGGGACTTCAAGACCAGCCTGGGCAACATAGTGAGACCTCCACCCCCATCTCTACCAGAAAACAAAATTAGCCAGGTGTGTTTCTAAATGAATAGATAAATAAAGTGCTGGGATTATATCATTCTAGCAGTTATATTTATTACAGGGACTTTCCATTCCTCACAGCACATTTCTGTCAGATTGGAAAATCAGCACTAACCTGTTTTCCCTATGATCCCTTTTCTGTTGCCACAAACTGGATACCTCTCCAGTTATCAAAGTCTCCTCTCTTATATCCATCCATTCCGGATCTCATGTATTTTTCCTTTACATTGTTTTGTACAGCTATTCTTTCCTTTCCATTTCTCCTATCCTGGTGGCTCTATAGGTCCAAATTGCCTCATATCTTAGCTACTATAATCATTTTCTCATTCGTGAATTTGGTTAGGTCTCAGAATCACGCCCCAGTCCAATCTCTTCTAAACTGAAGCCAAATCTTCATGAAAAGATTATACTCCTCAATGTTTCTTTGCCAGGCATTAGAGGTCTTCCATGCTCTGGCTTTACCTTCATCTCAATGTTATTCCTACTTTTTCCCATCAAATATATTTGTTGGATAAATGCTTACACCTCTGCATCTTTTCCTTATGCCTGGAATATACCTATGATTGTGGCTATATTTCAGTTTTGTAAAATTCCATACTTCCTTCAAGGTCCAACTCAAATGCCATCTTCTCCATGAAAGCTCTCCCAGTCACCTTACAAAGAAGGTGTAATCTGCCATGTGAGTGAGATGGATTCTAGCATGGTACAGAATCAGTTCATTAAACTCATAACTGGAAGAGGCATAACATTTGCAGGCTCCTATCAATATTGATTTGACCATTCAGTGAAATTTATACACCTGAGCCAAGGATAGATTAATAAAAGGGGTATGATTCACATAAAGAACCAAAATCTCCATTATGTATTCAAAATTTCCCAGAAAGATATGAGGGGCAGAGGAAGTATGGTCACAAGAAAGCAGAATAGAGTTCTACCCTATTAATGGTAGAATAGAGTTCATTGGGTTTTTACAGAGGTTGGATGAATGACCTACCTTTGCAGTCAGTGTCCTATCAGAGGGCAGAAACCAGACCGTAATTTGAATAAATTTAATTTAAAAAGTTGACTACTGGCAGGGTGTGGTGGCTCATGCCTGTAATCCCAGCACTTTGAGAGGCCAGAGTGGGTGGATCACTTGATGTCAGAAGTTCGAGATCAGCCTGGTCAATATGATGAAACCCTCTCTCTACTAAAAATATTAAAAAATTAGCCGGGCATAGTGGTGCACGCCTGTAATCCCAGCTACTCAGGAGGCTGAGACAGGAGAATCGCTTGAACCCAGGAGGCGGAGGTTGCAGTGAGCCGAGATCGCGCCACTGCACTCCAGCCTGGGTGAAAGAGCAAGACTTCATCTCAGACAAAAAAAAAAAAACAAAACAGTTGACTGCAGCAGAGGATTAACTACAAAGGGAGAATCCTAGGGATGAGTAAATATACCCAGCAAGGGAACAAAGTTGGAAGAGAGGGCCCCTTCCCAAGGGTGGGATTCAGACCTCACTGGAGTTCATTGGAGAGAGGAGAGGCTCCTGGGTTGATTGAGGCTGTAACTGTCCCACAGGTGGTCTGGGCAAAGGCTCACAAACTAGAATTTCAGCTAGAGCTAGCAAGCAGGAAACTCCTTATTGGGGTGCAGGCTGGCAGAAGCTGGCAAGCTGGGAACCATGGCTGGGAATTACTGGGAATCTGCCCTCTAGGGTTTAAGGGGAAAGCCACCCACAAGAGGTGCCATACCTAGGAAGTCGCTGTAAAGCCACCTGAGGAGACAATGGATGGAGATCTCCACAAGGGAGTGGCTGTGTTCTGGCCACCAGATGCTGCTGGAGGCCACACCTGCTGCAGGAGCATGGTCTGCAGAAGACTGCTAGGAGGAGCACAGTGGGTGAGGCGGTGGCTCAAGCTTGTAATTCCAGCACTTTGGGAGGTCAAGGCGAGCAGATCCCTTGCGGTCAGGAGTTCGAGACCAGCCTGGCCAACATAGTGAAACACTGTCTCTATTAAAAATACAAAAATTACCTGGGCGTGGTGGCAGGCGCCTGTAGCCCTAGCTACTCGGGAGGCAGAGACACTAGAATCACTAGAACCCGGGAGGTGGAGGTTGGAGGGGGCTGGGATCGCACCACTGCTCTCCAGCCCTGGGGACAGAGTCAGACTCCATCTCAAGAATAGAATAAATAGAATAGAATAGAATAGAATAGAATAGAATAGAATAGAATAGAATAGAATAGAATAGAATCCTGCTAGGAGGGACACTGAATGAATTCGAAAGAGGAAACACTTCTCCTTACAGTGTCCCTCCAGCGCCCTCTACTGATAAAGTTTAGCATCGTGCCAGCTGTAAAGGAGAGATGCTGGTAGAGACTGGCTCCAGAACAGTGGGTTTCCAGCTGAACAGGCAACCAGGAGTGGATTTGGAGCTGAGACACAACAAATTGATCACTGAAACACTGCCAAATCATTTCCTCCTATGTTCTTCTTTTTCCATTTATCAGTCAACATGGATTTGTTAGTCCATTCCCAGATTCCTAAATCCCAGGGTTTCTCTAGACACCACCATCAAAGAATTCCAAGGTAATAATAAAAAAAAAAATACTGAGGCTTGCTCTAGGATAGGTGTTTACATGCATTATCTCTCTGCTGCAGTGGTAACATAGTGAGTGCTATACTTTTGGTAAGCTGTCTATAAGTACTTGCTGCTACTCTTATTATTTGTTTATTTATTTATTTATTTATTTATTTTTAAGAAGGAGTCTCACTCTGTGGCCCAGGCTGGAGTGCAGCAGCGCGATCTTGGCTCACTGCAACCTCTGCCTCCTGGGTTCAAATGATTCTTCTGCCTCAACCTCCCAAGTACCTGGGACTACAGGCGTCCACTACCACCCCCAGCTAATTTTTGTATTTTTAGTAGAGACAGAGTTTCACCATATTGGCCAAGCTAGTCTTGAACTCCTGACCTCGTGATTCACCTGCCTCAGCCTCCCAAAGCGCTGGGATTACAGGCATGAGCCACCACGCCCAGCCCTTGTTCTTTCTTTACAATATGAGAAAACTGAAGTTCAAGAACACACAACCAGTAAGTGATGAATCTAAAACTCTGAATGTAAGATCATTTGACTAGAAAATTGGTGCTCTGTTCACTAACTCAGAACGAACTTTTCACCAAGGGACTAACTTTCTGGTGTGATGTGCTAAGAAATTCCAAGTTCTAAGCTGAAAATTTGGTGCCTCAACTAAGGTCCTGCCTTTGAGAAATCCTGCAGACATTCAACTACTGCTTTTTGGATGACACGTATTTTTTGTAAATGTCTAAAAAATGAAATAGAAATTAAGCTTTTCTCTTTAACCTTCATTGTGAGCGTGCTCAGAATCTAGCTGTATTCACGTCTCTAGTGCTGGATGATTCTATTAGCCTAGCATTTATGGAATGTTGAGTAAATGCTAGGCACTGTGCTAAGTGCTGTGCATGCCTTTACCTGTATAATCCTTGCCACAACCCAGAGGACAGGCTATTTTGAGGAAAGTGAAGACAGCAAGGGTTCAATAACTTCACCAAAGTCATTATCTAAGTGGTGACACTGGTATTTTAGTCCAAATAAGTCTTACTCCAGGATTCAACTATTTTTTTGTTTTGTTTTGTTTTTTTAGACAGGGTCTCACTCTGACACCCAGGCTGGAGTACATGATCTTGGCTCACTGCAACCTCCACCCTCCTGGGTTCAAGTGATTCTCCTGCCTCAGACTCCCAAGTAGCTGGGATTATAGGCGTATGCCACCACACCTGGGTAATTTTTGTATTTTTAGTAGAGGCGGGGTTTCACCATGTTGGCCAGGCTGGTGTGGAACCCCTGACCCCAATTGATCCACCCTCCTGGGCCTCCCAAAGTGCTGGGATTACAGGCGTGAGCCACTGTGCCTGGCCAGCTCAACATCTTGACCATGCCATGAGGCCAGGGCCCATCTAGTCACCTTTTGCTTCCCCTCTGACGTACAGTTTTCTTTGTTTCAAATACTTTAGATATTTAAGCTTTAAAAATATAAAATGAGACTAATATATTTTTCAGCTGTTTTCAATTAATAAAGCAAATTGCTCCTTTGAGATTATTAGGCTGTTTTAAGAATGTTAGGCAATTTTATAGGGAGCAGCATATTTCTAATTCTTTTAGACAAGCAGGGGAAGAGCCACCGATATGGTGCCCCCTGCCCGTTCTCACTGATTCTGGGTGAAGCAGTGCAGATATGTGGGTACATACCATGAGCAATTTGCGATTGTCTAGGACAAGGATAGCAGCTGATACAGTATTTTTAGTGGATTTATCTTTCATTGCCTTGCTTCTTACCCTGGGTCAGCTTGCTGGAAGCATCACATCTACAGAGTGGCCTTTAGGAAACTCGAGCAGTGAGTCCACTTGTGCTTCCCTTTTATGTTTAACAAAAATATATCTCAGTGCCCATTTCTGTGATACTCAAACTAGAATACAACTTATGTAACTACAGAAAGCAAAACCTATTTAAATATTGACTTCTTAAATATTTGCTTCGTTCAGCATTTTAAAAATTCGATTTAATTAAATTATCTTACGTATAGAACATGACTATCATGCCAAAGCTATCTGATGGCAAAAAAGATTGGAACACGGCTGGGTGCGGTGGCTCACGCCTGTAATCCCAGCACTTTGGGAGGCCAAGGAGGGCGGATCACCAGGTGAGGAGATCGAGGCCATCCTAGCTAACATGGTGAAAACCAGTCTCTACTAAAAATAGAAAAAATTAGCCAGGCGTGATGGCGGGTGCCTGTATTCCCAGCTACTTGGGAGGCTGAGGCAGGAGAATGGTGTCAACCCGGGAGGCGGAGGGGTTGCTGCAGTGAGCCGAGATCATGCCGCTGCAGTGAGCCAAGATCACGCCACTGCACTCCAGCCTGGGCAACAGTGTGAGACTCAAAAAAAGATTGGAACACAAAAATAGAAAGTTAATAAGGTAATATCTTATAATATTGTTTTACTTAATTTAATTTTATAAACTAAAATTATCCATATGTAAGCCTATTTTTAGATTAAAAAAAATTCCTAAGGGCTTTCTATAGGCCTCTCAATCCATGGACATCTATAGACCTCTCAATCCATGGGCATCTGTCAATTATAAATTCTTCTAAGTTTTAAGGTACCTCCATGGTTAGATCTAACGGCTGTCCAGGAGTTCCTGATATACCATAAGGAGGATTTCAGAAACTTGTAGATCTCGCCGAGTCATGACAGCAATTACAAACTGTTCTAACGAACGGACATTCACCTTTTCTTTTTTTCTTTTTTTTTTTTTTTTGAGACAGAGCCTTGCACTGTGGCCAAGGCTGCAGTGCAGTGGCGCGATCTCGGTTCACTGCAAGCTCCGCCTCCCGGGTTCACGCCATTCTCCTGCCTCAGCCTCCCAAGTAGCTGGGACTACAGGCACCCACCACCACACCAGGCTAATTTTTAGTAGAGACAGGGGTTCACCGTGTTAACCAGGATGGTCTCGATCTCCTGACCTCGTGATCCGCCTGCCTCGGCCTCCCAAAGTGCTGGGATTACAGACTTGAGCCACCGCGCCTGGTCTTGGACATTCACCTTTCCTAAGCTCCCCAATTCTCACGCTTCTCTGTATAAACCCCTCCTTCCTGTTCACCAGTCACACCACACGGTGGCAGCCTTGTCTCTCATTTCCTCTTCTGTGCGTTCGCAACAGGGATCTTTGCTGCTGAGTAGGTATCCAGTTAGGGAAGAAAGGAAAGGAAGATCCTCAATAAGGCAAAGTAAGGCAGAACCACGCCCTGGAGGAAACTAGTAGAAAAAGTGGGCAGGTTTTCGTTTCCTTATTTGTAAACCTGAATTAGATGATTTCTAAAGTTCCATCTAGCTTTAATTCATGATTCAAAGCTGAATTGCTAGTAAACTTGAACCTGCTAAGGTTGGGCTAACACGTAAGAGGTTGGTGGGTCAAAAACTTCATGGGCAGGCTCAGCAGGCACACTCCAGAGTGGTGAAATAGTAAGAGAACGTGCAGGCTGAGGACACTTCCAGCATTTGCCAAATGAAAGGTATGGAAATAATGACCTCATCAAAACTCTTTCAAAGTATGAAGGTCTCCAGGACAAAAAGAATTAAGAAAGATTATGATGGAATTTATGAATGAGCTAGAAAATACTGGTTCTGTGTTTAATTTCCATACCCTAGAAAATGTGCTAAAATCAACTCTTATGCATAAAACTGCCATCTCAGAAGAAAATTAGCATCAACTCCTAATGTAAGCAACTCTGCTTAGAGGAGAAATACACTACCACCCCCATCCAACTAAAGCATAGTTTCAGGGTGAAAAAATTACTGATCAATAATATTGTTAACTCCCCTAGAGAAAAAATACGTTAAAAGAAAGGTAGCCGTCTGCATAATGTCTAAAAAAGGGGAGATCGAGAAGAATTTTGTCTTCTGCAGTATTGTTCAGGAGAGAAAGTCATGTTCACTTTGCATATAGATTTTGTCCATTTGAGATGTGTGTACTTTTAAATAAGATACTATCCTTGTTTGATAATGCTTGCCACAGAAAATATTCAAGCATTTTTCCATGGATGAATTTCCTGATCACTGATGATTTTTGTGATGGAAAAAATATCTTAGCTTCAGTATTTATTTGGAGACAATGTAATCAAGTGTCTCAGAGCACAAGTTTTAGAATCAGACAAAGCAACTTCAAATTGTTGTCCTGACACTTGCCCAAGTTACTCAACGGAAAACTTTTCCTCATCTTTGTGGAGATACAAATGTAACACATAGGGTTGCTTCTGAGACAATGAATATGAAGTGCTGAGTCCAGTTTCTGGCACATGGTAGATATACGACAAATGGCAGATAGTGATCCCGATGACCAATTGTTTCATTGAAGTTTTATTAGTTTTGATGGATATTTTTAATTGATTTCATTGGGGTTTTCAGACAATATCATCACATACTAAAAAAAAAATCACTTAACTTTGCTTTTATTAGTTAGTAATCTATCAGGTTTTTTGTTTTTTTCTTACTGTATTGGCTAGAACTTCTAGAACAAACAAGGAGAAATAATGATCAGAGAAATCTTTGTCATAGCTTTACTTTAACTAATGTGCTGCACTGACAAATAATACAACAGGAAAGACATCACAAATGACCCAAAGTCTCACTTTTCACCTATCCCATCCCTTTGCATCACATCAAAAGAAAGCGCTATCCTGAGTTTGGTGTTTATATCTTACTGTCTGAAAATTTATTTTTCTGAGAGTTTTTTTTGCATTGCTTCAAAAGAGCTTTTGCATATATGTTCAGTTTTGCTTGTCTTTGAGCTAGTATCATACTCCAGTTTTTTCCAGTTACTCATGACTCTCAATATTAAATTGCTAATATTAATCCATGTAATTGCTTCTAGCATTTGTTTATTAATTTTTACTGCTATATTATATTCCTTTGTATAAACACACCACAATTTATTCATTCTACTTTCAAGAGACTTTTGGATTGCTTATACTTTTTGCTACTAACAATGTGGCTGTGAACATTTCTGTATATTGTCTCCTGGTACACGAGTTATTCCGATTATTTCGAACGACATGAAATTGAGCATGTTTCCTCACTTTTTCTTTATATGTTTGTCATATTATTGTGTTTCTCCTGTGTAATGCTTCTTAATGTCTTTTGCCCATTTTTCTACTAGGTCTTCTACCTTTTTCTTATTCATTTATGGAAGTTTTTCATAGAAACTGGACACTACACCAACCCTTTGGCACTTATGTAAGTTACAAATACATCCTTCCAGTGTGTGGCTTGTCTTTTCACTTTATCTAAGGCGGGTTTTTTTTTTCATGGATTAAGGATACTAATGTTGTATAACTGTTTTATGATTGATGCTTTTTGTATCTTATATAAGAAATACTTTCCAATCCTGAGATCATATTCTTTCATATTTTCTCTAAAAAGTTTTAAATTTTTTCACTTCTTAAGTCTTTAATTCACCTGAAATTAACTTTTCTATATGATGTGAAGTGGGTGTCCTATTTTACTTTCTATATAGATAACCAATTTTCCTAGCACTTTGTGGAATAATCTACCCTCTCCCCACTGAAATCGCCATATAACCTCTGACATACATCAAGTTTCCATATGTAAGTGAGTCTGATTTTTGGCTCTTGATTCTGTTTTACTAGTCAATTTATCTAATCCTACACCCATGGCTCCTCCTGCGGTCATATAGCTTTTAATGAATTCTGCTTATTGAAAGGGGAAGTCTCGTCCTTTTTTCCCAACCTTGATCTTTTTTTGGGAGTGTTTGTCAAGTTCCTCTAAAAATCTTGCTGGGATCTAGACTGGAATTTGTACTGAATGTATAGATCAATTTGAGAAGAAATTACTTTTCTTTAAATATTGAGTTTTCCTATCTATTGAAATAGTATATCTCTGAATTTATTTAAATCTCCTTTAATGTAACATAATTATCTTATTACATGTATTCCTAAGTAGTTTATTTTGTGCATTCTGTCAATATCATCCATTTTTGTATTATATTATCTCAACTATTTGTTGCTAGTTGAAGTGGACACGGCTAATTGACCCTCAGTTTTATTACCAGGCTTTTCTAGAGTCACCAGCTGATTGCCACTGTCATTCCCAGCAGAGGATGGACAGCTAAAATCTACATCTTGCAGATTCTCCTGAAGTTAGTTTTATTTTTATGAATAGTTTCCACCAATTATATATATTTATGGGAGATTTGGAAGGCAAAAGTAAGACAGAAATCAGGTGGGCACAGTGGCTCACGCCTGTAATTCCAGCACTTTGGGAGGCAGAGGTGGGAGGATCATTTGAGGCCAGGAGTTCAAGACCAGCCTGGCCAACATAGTGAAACCTGTCTCTACTAAAAATAGAAGAAAATTAGCTGGGCATGGTGGTGCACACCTGTAATCCCAACTGCTTGAGAGACTGAAGCATGAGAATCGCTTGAACCCAGGAGGTGGAGGTTGCAGTGAGCCAAGATTGCCACTGCACTGCAGCCTGGGCAACAGAGTAAGAGTCTGTTTAAAAAAAAAAAAAAAAAAAAAAAAAGTAAGGCAGAAATCACCTTTCTGTTGCTTTGGTGGTTTCGGCAAATAGGCAAGGTCACTGAGCCATGAAATTTGTCTGCAGCTCTGTTCTAGGATCCAGTCATATTTCACAGGTGCTGAGTTAGAAAGGAAACTGAAGAAGTGGTTTTCTGATTTCAGAGTCCTGAACTGCAGCTTTAGTGATTGCTAGGGTCTGAATGTTTGTGTCCTCCCTACATTAGTAAGTTGAAACCTAATAAGCAATGTGGTGGTATTAGGAGATGCGGTCTTTGGGAGATGATTAGTTCATGAGGGCGGAGCCCTCACAAGTTGGATTAATGTCATTATAAAAGAGCCACCAGAGAGTTGTCCTGCCTTTTCCACCACGTGAGGATGCAGGGCCCTCACAGTCACCAGATCTGCTGGAGCCTTGATCTTGGACTTCCCAGCCTGTGAGGCAGACATTTCTGTTGTTTATAAGCAGTTTGTAGTAATTTTTTATGACAGCCTGAGCAGACTAAGACAGTGTTATATTCCTAAATGACAGTGGCAGTCTTCTGATTCTCTGAGTTACTTATTGTGGTCTTCTTTGAAGGGTCATTTCTGTTTTCCTGAGATTCGCGCTGAAAAGCCCAGATCTCCTAATGATTTCATAAGCATCTAATCTCCTCTATTAAATCTCTTTCTATTTAAATAACTTAGGTAGTTTCTATCTAAGAAATAGTGGTTTCTATTTCCTGGTTGTTAAGTAATATATAGGAATACAACTGATTTTTATATTTATATATTCATTTTTTAAAATGTAACAATCTTGCTGGACTCCTCTTTTTTTTAAGTGCTAAAATTACAGGCATGTATTACCACAACCAGCCCTCTTTGTTAAAATTTTAATTGTTTACCTATAATTCTTTTGAACTTTCTATGTACATGACCACAGCATCTGCTAGCATTGACAATTTTTTAAAATCTTTGTATCTTTAATCTATTTTTCTTGCCATACTGAACTAGCTAGTACTCCAGTAGAGAGCTGGTTGAAATAAAATAGAAGTTTATTTGCAAGTGTCTGTTTTAATCTCATTCTTAGAAGGAAAGTTTTTGGTATTTCACCATTAGGTATGATATTTTCAGTAAAGTTGTTATTGTTATTTGAGAACAATCTTTATCAGTTTATGAAAGTTTGGTTTTATTCTTGATTTTATTAGAGTTATGTTTTAAATTATAGATGCATATTAAAATTAATTAAATGCTTTCTGTGTATCTATTGAAATATTCATCTGATTTTCTTCTTTAATCTATTCATTTAGTAGATTACAATTATTTATTTCTCATGTGAAAGCAACCTTACATTCCTGGGATAAACTCACTCAGTCATGGTGTATTAACTTGTTCATATATTGGCTAATATGTTAGGAGCTTTTTTGAGGTATAATTAACATAATAAACTGCACGTTTATTATTTAAATGTGCAATTTGATAAATTTTGATGTGTGTATACACTCATGAAACCATCATCACAAGCAAGATAATGAACACATTCATCACTCCAAAAAGTTTCCTTATGCCCCTTTGTAATCTCTTTCTCCCACCCTTCTCTTTTATCCCTAGGGATGCACTAATCTGCTTTCTGTCACTATATATGGGTTTGAATTTCCTGGAATTTCATTTAAATGAAATGATACAATATGTGCTCAGTTTTGCCTTACTTCTTTCGCTCAGCATAATTATATTTACAGATTCATCTATGTTTTTATTGCCTGTATCAATAGTGCATTCCTTCTTATTTTTGAGTACTATTCCATTTTATGGTGATACCACCATTTGTTCAGCAATTCACCTGTTGATGGATATTTGGATTGTTTCTTCATTTTGGCTGTTACAAATAAAGCTTCTTGAACATTTGTGTACAGTCTTTGAATAAACATGTTTTCTTGTATTTTTTTTATGGGATATCCAGATAACATATGTATTTATTTCTAGAAGTAGAATGACTGAATCATATGGTTGGTATAGATTTAACTATTTAACATACTGCCAAACAGATTTCTTTTTATTTATTTTATTTTATTTTATTTATTTATTTTTTGAGACAGAGTTTCACTCTTGTTGCCCAGGCTGGAGTGCAATGGCCTGATCTCGGCTCATGGCAACTTCCGCCTCCCGGGTTCAAGCAATTCTCCTGCCTCAGCCTCCCGAGTAGCTAGGATTACAGGTGTGAGCCATCACGCTCGGCTAATTTTGTATTTTTAGTAGAGACGGGGGTTTCCTCCGTGTTGGTCAGGCTGGTCTCGAACTCCTGACCTCAGGTGATCCAACCACCTTGGCTTTCCAAAGTGCTGGGATTACAGGTGTGAGCCACCATGCCCAGCCTGCCAAACAGATTTCTAAAGTGATTTTCCTGTTACATATTCCCAGCATCATTGTATAAGAGATCCAGTTCTTTCTCATCCTTGTCAACACTTGATATGATCAGCTTTTTAAAACATTTTATCTATTCGAATAGCTGTGTAGCAGTATCTCATTGTGGTTGTATTTGCATTTCTCTAATGACTAATGACAGTATCTTTTCATGTGTTCATTTGCTTTCTGTGTATCTTCTTTGGCAAAATGTGTATTAAAATCTTTTGCTCGTTATTTTATTGAGTTTTTCGTTATATTTGAGTTTTTAGAATTCTTTCTAAGACATATGATTTGCAAATATTTTTTCCCGGTCTGTGACTTACCTTTTCACTCTCTTCACAATGCCTTCTGAAGAATAGGACATTTAAATTTTGAATAAGCTCAGGGTATTAGTCTATTCTTTAATGGACATTCTTTTGATGTCATATATAAGAAATAGTTGTCTAACCAGAGGCCATAAAAGTTTTTCCCTATCCTTTCTTCTAGAAATTTCATAGTTTTAGGTGTAGGATCCGTTTTGAATTAATTTTACATATGGTACAAGGTACGGATTGGATTGAAGTTTTGTTTGTTTTTTTGCATGTGGCTACCAAATGATTCCAGTGCTACTGTTGAAAAGATTATCATTTTTCCACTGTTTTATTCAAGAATTTTGCATTATGATAAAAACTGGCTGGTGGCTGGGCTCGGTGGCTCATACCTGTAATCCCCGCACTTTGGGAGGCCGAAGCGGGCGGATCACCTGAGGTCAGGAGTTAGAAACCAGCCTGGCCAGCATGGCGAAACCCCGTCTCCACTAAAAATACAAAAATTAGCCAGCCGTAGTGGTAGGCGCCTGTAATCCCAGCTATTCCGGAGGCTGAGACTGGAGAATCAATCAGAATTGATTCTGGCAGGCGGAGTTTGCAGTGAGCCGAGATCGCTCCACGGCACTCCAACCTGGGCGACACAGGGAGACTCCGTCTCAAAAAAAAAAAAAAAGATTGGCTGGTAGCTTTGATATCTCACATTCTCTTTGTCATGTTCTAGTAGCAAGTTGTTCTACTTTCATAAAATAAACATGGGAGGATTTCCTATTTTTCTATTATTTAGAACACTTTATATAAGATTGGAACTACTTTTCTTCCTTGAATGTTTGATAGAGCTCTCCACAAAAGCCATCTGAAACTGGTTTTCCTTGTGGGAAAATGTTTTCACTATTGATTTGAGTTCTTAATTGTGGAAAAATATGTTTTCCTAGGAATTTGTCCTTATCTGTTATACTTTCAAATCCATTGGTATGTAGGAATGTTTATAATATCCCTTATTGGTTTTTTGTTTGTTTTTGAGAGGGAGTTTCTCTCTCTTATCGCCCAGGCTGGAATGCAGTGGCTGGATCTCGGCTCACTGCAACCTCTGCCTCCCGGGGTCAAGCTATTCTCCTGCCTCAGCCTCCCGCATAGCTGCGATTAGAGGTGCCTGCCACCACG
>NW_012104209.1:1906643-1916225 GCF_000951045.1 Mandrillus leucophaeus | reverse complement strand
TGGGTTGTGTTCAGGGGACATGTTTGTATGGTTTCAATACGTTTATATTTCTTGAGATTGGCTTCATGACCCAGTGTTTTTGCATATGTTCTATGTGTGCTCCAAAAATGTTGAGTGGATTATTTCCAAATGTGTGTGTGTGTGTGAGTGTATGTGTGCGTGGTTGAAATTTTCCTTTGCGCTATGTTAATCTTTCATTTATTGATTTGTTTTAAATGCTTGTTTAACCGAGCTCCAAGAGAGGTTAGTAAACATCTCCATTAGTATTATAGGTTGTAATTTTCTCATTTTGGCTTTATACATTTTGAGGCTATATTGATAGGTACATACAAATGTAAAATTGTTAAATGTTGTTGGTGAACTGATCTTGTACCATTATGAAGTGACTTTCATTATTTTTGGTAATGTCTTCCCTTTTAAAAACTATCTTTTCTAGGTACATTAACGTTCTTCTGGTTAGTATTTGCATGTCATATTGTTTACATTTGCTTCAATCTTTTTATGTCTTCATATGTTAGATGTGTCTCTTTTTTATATTATTTTATTTTATTTTTCCATAAGTTATTAGGGTGCAGGTGGTATTTGGTTACATGAGTAAGTTCTTTAGTGGTGATTTGTGAGATTTTGGTGCATCCATCACCCAAGCAGTATACACTGCACCATATTTATTGTCTTTTATCCCTCACCCCCTCCCACTCTTCCCCCCAAGTCCCCAAAGTCCCTTGTATCATTATTTTGCCTTTGCATCCTCATAACTTAGCTCCCACATATCAGTGATAACATACGATGTTTGGTTTTCCATCCCTGAGTTACTTCACTTAAAATAATAGTCTCCAGTCTCATCCAGGTCACTGAGAATGCTGTTAGTTCATTCCTTTTTATGGCTAAGTAGTATTCCATCATATATATATATGCATGTGTATATATGTATATGTACATTTGTATATATATACACATGCATGTGCAAGTATCTTTTTTGAATAATGACTTCTTTTCCTCTGGGTACACCCAGTAGTGGGATTGCTGGATCAAATGGTAGTTCTACGTTTAGTTCTTTAAGGAATCTCCACACTGTTTTCAATAGCGGCTGTACTAGTTTACATTCCTACCAGCAGTGAGAAGTGTTCCCTGATCACTGCATCCACACCAGCATCTACCTTTTTTTGATTTTTTGATTATGGCCATTCTTGCAGGAGTAAGGTGGTATTACATTGTGGTTTTTATTTGCATTTCCTTGATCATTAGTGATGTTGAGCATTTTTTCATATGTTTGTTGGTCATTTGTATATCTTCTTTTGAGAATTGTCTATTCATGTCCTTAGCCCACTTTTTGATGAGATTGTTTTTTCTTACTGATTGGTTTGAGTTCATTGTAGATTCTGGATATTAGTCCTTTGCCAGATGTATATGTTGTGAAGATTTTCTCCCACTCTGGCTTATCTGTTTACTCTGCTGACTGTTCCTTTTGCTGTGGAAAGCTCTTTAATAAGGTCCCGGGTATTTATCTTTGTTTTTATTGCATTTGCTTTTGTGTTCTTGGTCATGAAATCCTTGCCTAAGCCAATGTCTAGAAGGGTTTTTCCAATGTTATCTTCTAGAATTTTTATAGTTTCAGGTCTTAGGTTTAAATCCTTAATCCATCTTGAGTTGATTTTTGTATAAGGTGAGTGATGAGGATACAGTTTCATTCTCCTACATGCGGCTAGCCAATTATCCCAGCACCATTTGTTGAAAAGGGTGTCCTTTCCCCACTTCATGTTTTTGTTTGCTTTGTGAAGATCATTGGCTGTAAGTACTGGGGTTTATTTCTGGGTTCTCTATTCTGTTCCACTGGCCTATGTGCCTATTTTTATACCAGTACCACACTGTTTTGGTGACTATGGCCTTATAGTATAGTTTGAAATCAGGTAGTGTGATGCCTCCAGATTTGTTCTTTGTGCTTAGTCTTGCTTTGGCTATGAGGGCTCTTTGAGTCCACATGAATTTTAGAATTGTTTTTTCTAACTCTGTGAAGAATGATGGCGGTATTTTGATGGGGATTGCATTGAATCTGTAGATTGCTTTTGGCAGTATAGTCATGTTCACACTATTGATTCTACCCCTGGGATGTGTTTCCATTTGTTTGTGTCATCTATGATTTCTTTCAGCAGTGTTTTGTAGTTTTCCTTGTAGAGATCTTTTGACTCCTTTGTTTGGTATATTCCTAAGTATTTTATTTATTTATTTATTTATTGCAGCTATTGTAAAGAGGGTTGAGTTCTTGATTTGATTCTCTGCTTGGTCGCTATTGGTGTACAGAAAAGCAACTGATTTGGGTACATTATTCTTCTATCTGGAAACTTTGTTGAATTCTTTTATCAGTTCTAGGAACTTTCTGGAGGAGTCTTTAGGGTTTTCAATGTACATGATCATATCATCAGCAAACAGGGACAGTTTGACTTCCTCTTTACTGATTTGGATGCCCTTTATTTGTTTCTCTTGCCTGATTGCTCTGGCTAGGACTTCCAGTACTATGTTGAAGAGGAGTGGTGAGAGTGGGCATCCTCCTCTTGCTCCTGTTCTCAGAGGGAATGCTTTCAACTTTTGCTCATTCAGTATTATATTGGCTGTGGGTTTGTCATAGATGGCTTTTATTACATTAAGGTATGTCTCTTGTATGCCGATTTTGCTGAGGTTTTAATCATAAAGTGATACTGGATTTTGTCAAATGCTTTTTCTGCATCTATTGAGATGATCATGTGATTTTTGTTTTTAATTCTGTTTATGTGGTGTATCGCATTTATTGACTTGCGTGTGTTAAACCATCCCTGCATCCTTGGTATGAAACCCACTTGATCATGGTGGATTATCATTTTGATATATTGTTGGATTCTGTTAGCTAGTATTTTGTTAAGGATTTTAGCATCTATGTTCATCAAGGATATTGGTCTGTAATTTTCTTTTATGGTTGTGTCCTTTCCTGGTTTTGGTATTAGGATGATGCTGGCTTCATAGAATGAATTAGGGAGTGTTCTTTCTTTCTGTATCTTGTGGAATAGTGTCAAAAAGATTGATACCAATCCTTCTTTGAAGGTCTGGTAGAATTCTGCTGTAAGTCCATCTGGTCCTGGACTTTTTTTTTGTTGGTAATTTTTAAATTACCATTTCAATCTCGCTGCTTGTTATTGGTCTATTCAAGGCATCTAATTCTTCCTGAGTTATGGTAGGAGGGTTGTATTTTTCCAGGAATTTATCCATCTCTTCTAGGTTTTCTAGTTTGTGTGTGTAAAGGTAATCATAGTAGCCTTGGATGATCTTGTGTATTTCAGTGGTGTCAGTTGTAATATCTCCTGTTTCATTTCTTAGTGAGGTTATTTGGATTTTCTCTCTTCTTTTCTTCGTTAATCTTGTTAATGATCTATCAATTTTATTTATCTTTTCAAAGAACCAGCTTTTTGTTTCATTTATCGTTTGTATTTTTTTGTTTCAATTTCATTTAGCTCTGCTCTGATCTTGGTTATTTATTTTCTTCTGCTGGGTTTGGGTTTGGTTTGTTCTTGTTTCTCTAGTTCCTTGATGTGTGGCCTGAGATTGTCTGTTTGTGTTCTTTCAGATTTTTGATATAGGCATGTAGGGCTATGAACTTTCTGCTTAGCACTGCCTTAACTGTATCCCAGAGGTTTTCATAGGTTGTGTCATTATTGTCATTCAGTTAGAAGAATTTTTTAATTTCCATCTTGATTTTGTCTTTGACCCAATGTTCATTCAGGAGCACGTTATTTAATTTCCATGTATTTGCGTGGTTTTGAAGGTTCCTTTTGGAGTTGATTTCCAGTTTTATTCCACTGTGGTCTGAGAGAGTGCTTGATATAATTTCAATTTTCTTAAATTTATTGAGGCTCATTTTACAGCCTATCATTTGGTCTATCTTGGAGAAAGTTCCATGTGCTGTTGAATAGAACGTATATTCTGCGGTTGTTGGATGAAATGTTCTGTATATATCTGTTAAGTCCATTTGTTCCAAGGTATAGTTTAAACCCATTGTTCATTTGTTGACTTTCTGTCTTGATGACCTGTCTAGTGCTGTCAGTGGAGTAGTGAATTCCCGGAATATTACTGTGTTGCTATCTCATTTCTGAGGTCTATTAGTAATTGTTTTATAAATTTGGGAGCTCCAGTGCTAGGTGCATATATGTTTAGGACTGTGATATTTTCCTGTTGGCCAAGGCTTTTTTTACCATTATATAATGTTCTTCTTTGTCTCTTTTAATTGCTGTTGCTTTAAAGTTTGTTTTGTCTGATATAAGAATAGCTACCCCTGCTCACTTTTGGTGTCCATTTGCATGAAATGCCTTTTTCCACTCCTTTACTTTAAGTTTATGTGAGTCCTTATCTGTTAGGTGAGTCTCCTGAAGGCAACAGAGAGTTGGTTGGTGAGTTCTTATCCATTCTGCAGTTCTATATCTTTTAAGTGGAGCATTTAGGCATTTACATTCATTGTTAGTATTGAAATGTGAGGTAGCATTGCACTCATCATGCTCTTCGTCGTCTGTGTACTTTGGGGGTTTTTTTTGGTTGTTGTTTTTTGTTTTTGCTTTTTAAATTGTATTTTTGTTTTATAGGTCCGGTGCAATCTATGCTTTAAAGAGGTTCTGTTTTGATGTGTTTGCAGGATTTGTTTCAAGATTTAGAGCTCCATTTAGCAGTTCTTATAGTGGTGGCTTGGTAATGGTGAATTCTCTCAGCATTTGTTTATCTGAAAACAACTATCTTTCCTTCATATATGATGCATAGTTTTGCTGGATACAAAATTCTTGGCTGATAATTGTTTTGTTTGAGTAGGCTGAAGAGAGGGCCCCAATCCCTTCCAGCTTATAGGGTTTCTGCTGAGAAATCTGCTGTTAATCTGATAGGTTTCCTTTCTACGTTACCAGATGTTTCTGTCTCACAATTCCTAAGATTCTTTCCTTCATCTTTGGATAACCTGATGACAATGTGCCTAGGCAAAGATCTTTTTGGTGATGAATTTCCCAGGTGTTCTTTGTGTTTCTTGTATTTGCATGTCTAGGTCTCTAGCAAGGCTGGGGAAGTTTTCCTCAATTATGCCCCCAAATATGTTTTCCAAGCTTTCAGAATTGTCTTCTTCCTCAGGAACACTGATTATTCTTAGGTTCAGTCGTTTAATATAATCCCAGACTTCTTGGAGGTTTGGTTCATATTTTCTTGGTTTTTTTAATTTGTCTTTGTTCAATTGGGTTAATTCAAAGACCTTATCTTCAAGCTCTGAATTTCTTTCTTCTACTTGTTCAATTCTATTGCTGAGACCTTCTAGAGCATTTCACATTTCTAAAAGTGTGTCCAAAGTTTGTGCAATTTTAGATTTTTTTTCTTTAAGCTATCTATTTCCTTGAATATTTCTCCCCTCACATCTTGTATCATATTTTTATTTCCTTTCATTGGACTTTGCCTTTCTCTGGTCCCTCCCTGATTAGCTTAATAACTAACCTCCTGAATTCTTTTTCAGGTAAATCAGGGATTTCTTCTTGGTTTGGATCCATTGCTGGTGAACTAGTGTGATTTATGGAGGGTGTTGACAAGCCTTGTTTTGTCATATTACCAGGGTTGGTTTTCTGGTTCCTTCTCATCTGGCAGGCTCTGTCAGAGGGAAGGTCTAGAGCTGAAGGCTGTTGTTCAGATTTTTTTGTCCCACTGGGTGTTCCCTTGATGTAGTACTCTCCCCCATTCCTGTGGATGTGGCTTCTTGTGAGCTGAACTGCAGTGATTGTTGTCTCTCTTCTGGGTCTAACCACCCAGCGAGTCTACTCAGTTCTGGGAGGGTACTGGGACTTGTCTGCACAGAGTCCTTTGATGTGAGCTATCTATGGGTCTCTCAGTCATAGATACCAGCGCCTATTCCAGTGGAAGTAGTGGAGGGTGCAGTGAGTACTGTGAGGGTCCTTAGCTTTGGTGGTTTCACGCTCTATTTTTGTTCTGGTTGGCCTCTTGCTAGGAGGTGGTGCGTTCCAGAGAGAATCAGCTGTAGAACTGTGGGGAGGGACCAGTGGTGGGTGGGGCCCTAGAACTCCCGAGATTATATGACCTTTGCCTCCCACTACTAGGGTGGGTAGGGAAGGATCATCATGGAGGGTGGAGCTGGGCGTAGCTAAGCTCGGACTCTCCTTGGGTGCATCTTGCTGCAGCTACTGTGGGAACAGCGGTGAGATTCTCAGGTCACTGGAGTTGTGTACCTAGGAGGATTATGGCTGTCTCTGCTGAGTCATGCAGGATGTTAGGGAAGTGCAGGAAAGCTGGCAGTCACAGGACTCACCCAGCTCTCAAGCAAACCAAAGGGCCCGTCTCACTCCCACTGTGCCCCCTGCAACAGCCCCAAGTCTGTTTTTTGATGGAGGGCAAAATGGGCTTGAAAAAGTGCCCGAGGCTTTTCACCTCCCAGCTGCGAAAGAAAAGGGCTTGGAGTGGCTGGCAAGATGGCCAAATAGGAGCAGTTCTGATCTGCAGCTCCCAGCGACATCAACGCAGAAGGTGGGTGATTTCTGCATTTCCAACTGAGGTACCCAGCTCATCTCACTGAGACTGGTTAGATAGTGGGTGCAGCCCATGGAGGGCAAGTTGAAGCAGGATGGGCCATTACCTCACCTGGGAAGTGCAAGGGGTTGGGGAACTCCCTCCCCTAGCCAAGGGAAGCCATGAGGGACTGTGCGATGAGGAATGGTGCACTCCAGCCCAGATACTACGCTTTTCCCATGGTCTTCACAACCTGCAGACCAGGAGATTCCCTCCAGGCCTACACCACCGGGGCCCTGGGTTTCAAGCACAAAACTGGGCAACCATTTGCGCAGACACCAAGCTAGCTGCAGGAGTTGTTTTTCATACCCCAGTGGCTCCTGGAATGCCAGTGGGACAGAACCGTTCACTCCCCTGGAATAGGGGCTGAAGCCAGGGAGCCAAGTGGTCTAGTTCAGCAGAAGTAACGTCCACGGAGCCCAGCAAGATCCACTGGCTTGAAATTCTTGCTGCCAGCACAGCAGTCGGAATTCGATCTGGGATGCTAGGGCTTGATGCAGGGAGGGGCATCTGCCATTACTGAGACTAGAATAGGCGGTTTTCCCCTCACAGTGTAAACAAAGCTGCTGGGAAGTTCAAACTGGGCAGAACCCATCACAGCTCAGCAAAGCCGCTGTAACCAGACTGCCTCTCTAGATTCCTCCTCTCTGGGCAGGGCATCCCTGAAAGAAAGGCAGCAGCCCGGGGCTTACAGATCAACCTCCCATCTCCCTGGGACAGAGCACCTGGGGGAAGGGGTGGCTGTGGGCAGAGCTTCAGCAGACTTAAACGTTCCTGCCTGCCAGCTCTGAGGAGAGCAGCAGGTCTCCCAGCACAGCACTCAAGCTCTGCTAAGGGACAGACTGCCTCAAGTGGGTCCCTGACCCCCATGCCTCCTGACTGGAAGACACTTCCCAGCAGGGGTCGACAGATAGGAGAACTCCAGCTGGCATCTGGCTGGTGCCCTCTGGGACGAGGCTTCCAGAGGAAAGAACAGGCAGCAATCTTTGCTGTTCTGCAGCCTCAGCTGGTGAAATAGGCAGAGTCTGGAGTGGACTTCCAGCAAACTCCAGCAGACCTGCAGCAGAGGGGCCTGACTGTGAGAAAGAAAACTAACAAACAGAAAGGAATAGCATCAACATCAGCCAAAAGGATGTCCACACAGAAACTCCATCTGAAACTCACTAACACATCAAAGACCAAAGGTAGATAAATCCACGAAGATGAGGAGAAACCAGTGCAAAAAGGCTGAAAATTCCAAAAACCAGAATGTCTCTTCTCTTTCGAAGGAACCCAGGTCCTCAAGAGCAAGGGAACAAAACTGGACAGAGAATGAGTTTGACGAATTGATAGAAGTAGGCTTCAGAAGGTGGCTAATAACAAATTCCTATGAGCTGAAGAAGCACATTCTAACCCAATGCAAGGAAGCTAAGAATCTTGAAAAAAAGTTAGAGGAATTGCTAACTAGAATAACCAGTTCAGAGAAGAACATAAATGACCTGATGAAGCTGAAAAACACAGCGTGAGAACTTCATGAAGCATACACAAGCATCAATAGTCGAATCAATCAAGTGGAAGACAGGATATCAGAGATTGAAGATCAACTCAATGAAATAAAGCGAGAAGAAAAGACTAGAGAAAAAACATGAAAAGAAACAAACAAAGCCTCCAAGAAATATGTGATTATGTAGAAAGACCAAACCTATGGTTGATTGTTGTACCTGAAAGTGACGAGGAGAATGGAAACAAGTTGGAAAACGCACTTCAGGCTATTATCCAAGAGAACTTCCCCAACCTAGCAAGACAGGCCAACAACCAAATTCAGGAAATACAGAGAACACCACAAAGATACTCCTTGAGAAGAGCAACCCCAAGACACATAATCATCAGATTCATCAAGGTTGAAATGAAGGAAAAAATGTTAAGGGCAGCCAGAAAGAAAGGTAGGGTTACCCACAAAGAGAAGCCCATCAGACTAACAGTGGATATCTCTGGAGAAACCCTACAAGCCAGAAAAGAGTGGGAGTCAAAATTCAACATTCTTAAAGAAAATAATTTTCAACCCAGAATTTAATATCCAGCCAAACTAAGCTTCATAAGCAAAGGAAAAATAAAATCCTTTACAGACAAGCAAACGCTGAGAGACTTTGTCACCACCAGGCCTGCCTTATAAGAGCTCCTGAAGGAAGCACTAAACATGGAAAGGAACAACCGGTACCAGCTACTGCAAAAACTTACCAAATTGTAAAGACCATCGACCCTATGAACAAACTGCATCAACTAACAGGCAAAACAACCAGCTAGCATCATAATGACAGGATCAAATTCACATATAACAATATTAACCTGAAATGTAAATGGGCTAAAGTTCCCCAGTTAAAACACACAGACTGGCAAATTGGATAAGATTCAAGAGCCATCGCTGTGCCGTATTCAGAAGACCCATCTCATGTGCAAAGACACACGTGGGCTCAAAATAAGCAGACGGAGGAATATTTACCAAGCAAATGGAAAGCAAGAAAAAGCAGGGGTTGCAATCCTAGTCGCTGATAAAACAGACTTCAAACCAACAAAGATCAAAAAAGACAAAGAAGGGCATTACATAATGGTAAAGGGATCAATGCAACAAGAAGCTTTAACTATCCTAAATATATATGCACCCAATACAGGAGCACCCAGATTCATAAAGCAAGTTCTTAGAGACCTACAAAGAGACTTAGACCCCCACACAATAATAGTGGGAGACTTTAACACCCCACTGTCAATATTAAACAGATGAATGAGAAGAAATTAACAAGGATATTCAGGACTTGATCTCAGCTCTGAACCAAGCAAAACTAATAGACATCTACAGAACTCTCCACCCCAAATAAATAGAACATACATTCTTCTCAGCACCACATGACACTTATTCTAAAATTGACCACATAATTAGAAGTAAAACACTCTTCAGCAAATGCAAAACAACAGAAATCATAGCAGTCTCTCAGTCCACAGTGCAATCAAATTAGAACTCAGGATTAAGAAACTCACTCAAAA
>NW_012104209.1:1904753-1905268 GCF_000951045.1 Mandrillus leucophaeus | reverse complement strand
CTTCATGCTAAAAACTCTCAATAAACTAGGTATTGATGGAATGTAACTCAAAATAATAACAGCTATTTATGACAAACCCACAGCCAATATCATACTAAATGGGCAAAACCTGGAAGCATTCCCTTTGAAAACCAGCACAAGGATGCCCTCTCTCACCACTCCTATTCAGCATAATATTGGAAGTTCTGGCCAGGGCAATCAGGCAAGAAAAATAAATAAAGGGTATTCAGATAGGAGGAGAGGAAGCCAAATTGTCTCTGTTTCCAGATGACATAATTGTCTATTAGAAATCCCCATCATCTCAGCCCTAAATCTCCTTAACCTGATAAGCAACTTCAGCAAAGTCTCAGGATACAAAAATCAATGTGCACAAATCACAGGCATTCCTATACACCAATAACAGACAAACAGAAAGCCAAGTCATGAGTGAACTCCCATTCACAATTGCTGCAAAGAGAATAAAATACCTAGGAATCCAACTTACAAGGGATGTGAAGGACCTCTTCAAGGAGAAC
>NW_012104209.1:1898065-1900298 GCF_000951045.1 Mandrillus leucophaeus | reverse complement strand
AGGCCAACAACCAAATTCAGGAAATACAGAGAACACCACAAAGATACTCCTTGAGAAGAGCAACCCCAAGACACATAATCATCAGATTCATCAAGGTTGAAATGAAGGAAAAAATGTTAAGGGCAGCCAGAAAGAAAGGTAGGGTTACCCACAAAGAGAAGCCCATCAGACTAACAGTGGATATCTCTGGAGAAACCCTACAAGCCAGAAAAGAGTGGGAGTCAAAATTCAACATTCTTAAAGAAAATAATTTTCAACCCAGAATTTAATATCCAGCCAAACTAAGCTTCATAAGCAAAGGAAAAATAAAATCCTTTACAGACAAGCAAACGCTGAGAGACTTTGTCACCACCAGGCCTGCCTTATAAGAGCTCCTGAAGGAAGCACTAAACATGGAAAGGAACAACCGGTACCAGCTACTGCAAAAACTTACCAAATTGTAAAGACCATCGACCCTATGAACAAACTGCATCAACTAACAGGCAAAACAACCAGCTAGCATCATAATGACAGGATCAAATTCACATATAACAATATTAACCTGAAATGTAAATGGGCTAAAGTTCCCCAGTTAAAACACACAGACTGGCAAATTGGATAAGATTCAAGAGCCATCGCTGTGCCGTATTCAGAAGACCCATCTCATGTGCAAAGACACACGTGGGCTCAAAATAAGCAGACGGAGGAATATTTACCAAGCAAATGGAAAGCAAGAAAAAGCAGGGGTTGCAATCCTAGTCGCTGATAAAACAGACTTCAAACCAACAAAGATCAAAAAAGACAAAGAAGGGCATTACATAATGGTAAAGGGATCAATGCAACAAGAAGCTTTAACTATCCTAAATATATATGCACCCAATACAGGAGCACCCAGATTCATAAAGCAAGTTCTTAGAGACCTACAAAGAGACTTAGACCCCCACACAATAATAGTGGGAGACTTTAACACCCCACTGTCAATATTAAACAGATGAATGAGAAAAAATTAACAAGGATATTCAGGACTTGATCTCAGCTCTGAACCAAGCAAAACTAATAGACATCTACAGAACTCTCCACCCCAAATAAATAGAACATACATTCTTCTCAGCACCACATGACACTTATTCTAAAATTGACCACATAATTAGAAGTAAAACACTCTTCAGCAAATGCAAAACAACAGAAATCATAGCAGTCTCTCAGTCCACAGTGCAATCAAATTAGAACTCAGGATTAAGAAACTCACTCAAAATCACACAACTACATGGAAACTGAACAACCTGCTCCTGAATGACTACTGGGTAAATAATGAAATTAAGGCAGAAACAGATAAGTTCTTTGAAACGAATAAGGACAAAGACACAACGTACCAGAATCTCTGGGACACAACCAAAGCAGTGTTTAGAGGGAAATTTATAGCAGTAAATGCCCACAGGAGAAAGCAGTAAAGATCTAAAATCAACATCCTAACATCACAATTAAAATAATTAGAGAAGCAAGAGCAAACAAATTCAAAAGCTAGCAGAAGACAAGAAATAACTAAGATAAGAGCAGAACTGAAGGAGATAGAGACACAAAAGACCCTTTAAAAAATCAATGAGTCCAGGAGCTGGTTTTTTGGAAAGATCAACAAAATAGATAGACTGCTAGTCATACTACTAAAGAAGACAAGAGAGAAGAATCAAATAGACACAGTAAAAAATAGTAAAGGGGATATCACCACTGATCCCACAGAAATACAAACTACCATCTGAGAATACTATAAAGACCTCTATGCAAATAAACTTGAAAATCTAGAAGAAATGAGTAAATCCCTGGACACATACATCCTCCCAAGACTAAATTGGGAATAAGTCGAATCCCTGAATAGACAAATAACAAGCTCTGAAATTGAGGCAGTAATTAATAGCCTACCAACCAAAAAAAGCCCAAGTCCAGATAGAGTCACAGCTGAATTCTACCAGAGGTACAAACAGGTGCTGGTACCATTCCTTCTGAAACTATACCAAACAATAGAAAAAGAGGAACTCCTCCGTAACTCATTTTATGAGGCCCGCATCATCCTGATACCAAAACCTGGCAGAGACAAAACAAAAAAAGAAAATTGCAGGCCAATATCCCTGATGAACATCGATGCGAAAATCTTCAATAAAATACTGGAAAATCGAATCCAGCAGCACATCAAAAAGCTTATCAAGCACGATCAAGTCGGCTTCATCTCTTGGATGCAAGGCTGGTTCAACATATGCAA
>NW_012104209.1:1836609-1896370 GCF_000951045.1 Mandrillus leucophaeus | reverse complement strand
TGGCAACTCCTCAAGGATCTAGAACCAGAAATACCATTTGACCCAGCAATCCCATTACTGGGTATATACCCAAAGGATTATAAATCATTCTATACATATATCATTGCACATTATATGTCATTATAAATCATTATAAATCATTGCACACATATGTTTATTGCAGCATTGTTCACAATAGCAAAGACTTGGAAACCAGCCAAATGCCCATCAATGTTAGACTGGATAAAGAAAATGTGGCATATATACACCATGGAATACTATGTAGCCACAAAAAAAGGACGAGTTCTTGTCCTTTGCAGGGACATGGATGAAGCTGGAAGCCATCATTCTCAGCAAACTAGCACAGGAATAGAAAACCAAGCACAGCATGTTCTCACTCATAAGTGGGAGTTGAACAAGGAGAACGCATGGACACAGGGAGGGGATCATCACACACCGCGGCCTGTCAGGGAGTGTGGGGTTAGGGGAAGGATAGCATTAGGAGAAATACCTAATGTAGATGATGAGTTGATAGGTGCAGGAAACCACCACGGCACATGTATACCTATGTAACAAACCTGCACGTTCTGCACATGTGTCTCAGAACTAAAAGTATAATAATTTTTAAAAAAAGAAAAAAAGGGAAACAAAGGGCTTTAGTTTTTTCCCCATCTGTGAAGTCTGCAAGCCGCATTCTTGCTCTCTCTGAGTTCTGGCCAGGAGGCGTCTCACCTCGTTCAAATTGTTGCAAAGTTCAGCTAGAGAATTCCTTTTCCCACTGGAGTTTTACCCCGTGTTCCTCTGGCCACCCTCCTGATGGATCCCTGTGGTGCCAAGCAGGAACGGGCTGCTTAGGGACCCAGCGAGCTCCCAGAGCTTTTCTGCTGCTACCTCTACCCCTGTATTTCACTCTGCTTGGCTCTATAACTTGCATCAGCTCAGGTAAAGCTGGCAACTTCTCCCGCAAACAGACCGTCAGCTTCTCCAGTAGGGGTGTGTGTTTAGGAGAGGAGGGTCTCCCTTTCCCATTTCTGCAGTTGAGGCACTCACAGTATTTGGGGTATCTCCTGGGTCCTGCAGGAGCAGTCTGCTTCCTTCAGACGGTCTGTGGGTCCTCTCAGGATTGCTGGTTTGTTCTTGCAGTCAGTCTGGAGCTAAAATCCATAGTGCAAGCCTCCACATGCTCTTCTGACCAGAGCTGCAATCTAGTCCTGCCTCGTGTCCACCATGATCCCAAAATGCCCTAGATGTGTCTCTCTTGTAAGCTGCCTACAGTTAGATTTTGGGTTTTTGTTTGTTTGTTTGTTTTTCTTTTTCTTTTTTTGAAATGGAATCTCACTCTGTCACCCAAGCTGGAGTGGTCTGGCACGATCTGGGCTCACTGCAACCTCCACCTCCCAGGTTCAAGTGATTCTTCTGCCTCAGCCTCCCAAATAGCTGGGATTACAGATATGTGCCATCACACCTGGCTAATTTTTATATTTCTAGTAGAGATGGGGTTTCACCATGTTGGCCAAGCTGGTCTTGACCTCCTGACCTCAAGTGATCCACCCACCTCGGCCTCCCAAAGTGCTGGGATTACAGGCCTGAGCCACTGTGCCTGGCCTGTTTTGTTTTTCTTAATCAGTTTTGATAAGCTTGACTTTTAATGAAGTATTTAGTTCATACATTTAATGTAATTGTCTACATATTTGGGTTTTAATTTACCATCTTATGGTGTGCTATTTGTTTTACCTATTCAGTATATACTTTTCTCTCTTTTCTTGCTTCTTTCAACAAATTGTTTCTTATCATCACATTTTTTCCCTTTACTGCTGGGAGATTGTGTAATTTGTTTCTATTCTTTTAGTAATTATCCTAGAATTACAACATGCATACTTAACCTTTACCCTTCATACAAGCTGCTCCATTCCATTTGACCCTCTTCAACACATGATACTTTTAATTGCATTTTTTCTATGTTTTAGATGCTATATTGTTATTCTTTTTACTCTTTCAGTGTATGTTAACTTATTTATTCACCACTTTCTTTGCTCTTTATTCCTTTTTATAGCGTACATTTTTTTATCTGCCTAAAGCACTTTTTCAATAAATTTCTTTAGTATGATTCTGCTTAGGAAAAACTACTCAGTCTTCATTAGCCTGAAACTCTGTATTTCAGCCTCACTATTAAAATATTTTTCACTAGACATTAAGACTAGATAATAATTTTCTCTCAGTAAGTGGAAGATCCCCTTCTGTTGTCTTCTGATGTGTCTTGCTGCTGCTGAGCAGTCATGTCAGTTTAATATTCACTCCTTTGAAAGCAATTCATCACTTTTCACTGAGTGTTTTCACTATTTTCTTTTCTTTTTCTATTTTTTTTTTTTTTTTTAGCTTTGCTCCTCTGCTATTTCATTATGACAATTTTAGGTAAGTTTCTTCTTATTTATTTTCCTTGAGACTCACTGGGTTGTCTTAATCTGTACATTAGTGTCTTTCATCACTTCCGTAAAATTCTCAGCCATTATCTCTTCAGAGATTACCTTTGCCCCATTTCTCTCTCCTCTCCTTCCTAGATTCTGATGAGATGTATATTAATCCATTCTCATCTGTTGTTTATTTCTCTTAATTCTTATTCTGTATTTTCTTTTTGTCTCTGTTTTACTTTTAAATTATTGTTTTTCTGACCTAGCTCCTAGTTCATCAATTCTCTTTTCAACTCTATTTAGTCTGCTGTTAAAGTCATCAACTGGCTTTCAAGGTAACGTAAAAATGCATATTTACCTCCTTGCCCTTTCAAAATGCAATTAAATTGAAGAAATGTAAAAATAAAAATTATGTAAAAACATAAACATAAAAATTAATTCAGGCCAGGCATGGTGGCTTACACCTAGAATCCCAGCACTTTGGGAGGCCAAGGTGGATGGATCACCTGAGATCAGGAGTTCAAGACCAGCCTAGCCAACATGGTGAAACTCCATCTCTACTAAAAATACAAAAAAAAAAAGAAAAGAAAAGAAAAATCAGCCAGGTGTGGTGGCGCATGCCTGTAATCCCAGCTACTTGGGAGGCTGAGGCAGGTGAATTGCTTGAACCTAGGAGGTAGAGGTTGCAGTGAGCCAAGATTGTGCCATTTCACTCCAGCCTGGTGACAGAATGAGACTCCTTCTCAAAGAAAAAAAAAAAAATTAATTCATAGGAGAACTAAAAACCAGTATGGAGTGCCACCAGAAGACTAAAACAGTGGAGAATTTCTGAACCATATAAATTTAGTTTATTCTTTGGTCCTTTTTACAATATCTACAATGTAATTTTTCCCAAAGATATTTCAAATTTATCTTTTATTTCATTAAATAATAACTATAGTTGTTTTATTACCTGTTTGATAACCTGCTAAATCCAAATATTAAGTATTCTTGGTTCTATGCCCTTTGTTATTTCTGTTTGTTCTTGCTTATGTTGTCTTCTTTCCTCATGTGCCTATTTAAACTTGACTACACATGTTCTGGTAATAGTGCTTTAAAATGTATTTGTGGGAACTATCCTAGCCTAACAGGAATCTACCTTCCTATAGAGAGATCTCTTTGTTTCTGCTAGGTACCTAAGGACACCATCAGTCCGAGACTACCTTAATCTAAGTTCAAAGCTTGAAATTCCCCAGACCATCACCATGATGGAAACAACCACAAGAGGATTTGTTTATTTCAGGTATATTCTTGCCCTCAGGACACAGCCCTTTCATTCCCTGCCTCACTGTCAGGAGGACTTCCTTCCTGTTCAGCTTCCTGCTTTGTGAAATCCCTGGGCAATTGCCATACCTTTCACTCAGTGGGGACATCAAAATGAAAGTTCAAGTTGTCATTACCCCCATAAAGCATAAACACCTTCTACTGCTAATTTATCTCTCTTGGTTCTTTATCGTTCCTAATTTTGGTCTTACAGTTTCTTATTCTCTGTTCAGTATTTGCTTTTAAAAAAGGTTTTTTAGATTTTTTCCCCCAGCATTTTTAATAGTTTTCTTCAGGATGGTTGGTCAATTACCAAATTCCAGAGGTTCGTTTAGTTCTTCCCAAGTTACATTTGCTAAGCTTTTTTTTTTTTTTTTTTTAAAGAAGTTATCCATTTCTTCAAAACGTTCAAATGTATTGGTACAAAGTTGTTCATAGAGTTCTCCCACTTATTGTTTTAGGCTTCACTATGTCTGACGTTAGGAATCCCTTTTTCATTCTTAATTGTTTTTATTTGGGCTTTATCTCATTTTTCTTGGCCAGACTCACCCAATGGTTATTTTACATTTTTGTTTTGTTTTGTTTTTTAATCAATAGAATCATCTCTGTTTTCTATTTTTCTATTTCGTGGGTTTCCGTCTTTATCTTCATCATTAATTTTTTCTTTCTTGCCGTTTCTTCTGCCTTTCTAGACTCTTAAGTTGATAGCTTTCAGGTTTTCTTCCTTAAAGCAAATAACAAGCTTATTCATTGTATTAGTTAAATCTTCTATATCTCTACTTTTATCTGCCTTATTCAGAAAGGTATATTATTGGCATATTCATTGCAATATAAATTTGTCATTTCTCATTGTGAAATCAACCCAATAGTTACATAGATAGATTTTTTGTTTTTGTGTTTATATAAACATAGAAATGGATCCTCCTGATCTTCTTAAAGCTTGAAACTTAAATTTGTTTTATCTGAGTTCCTTCCTCTAGAAAGGACCCTCAGGCCTCTCAAAGAGTATCAAAGAACTGAAACTCAGCAATCATTTGCTTCCAGACAATGACACAGGAGGCCCCTCAATCATCATGTTTGATTCCTTAGGCTTCCTGAGTTCCTGTTTTTCTACACATTGTTACATTTTTTCCCTGCTATATTAACCCCTAATTTTAGTCTGTCAGGGAGATGGATTTGAGATGGAGCTCCCATCTTCTTGACTGCACTACCCAGTTAAAGCCTTCTTCATTGGGAACACTTATCCTCTCAGTGATTGGCTTTCTGTGCAGTAAGCAGCAGGACCTAGATGAACCCCTTGACGCTTTGGTAACAATTGTGTATTATTAATTTTTGCTTATCTCCTGGGTAGATGTGATTTTTGTATAAGCAAAATATCAGCAAAACATTTGTCTGATGTTAATATGGCTACTAGATTTTCTGGTTAGTATTTTTCTGGAATCCTTTTTAGTTTTTAGCTTTCCACTCTTTAAATATAAAGAATCTTGTGGAGACAATAGAGGGGTTTTTTTGTTTACTTTTTTAGCCCACCAGAACAATCTCTGTCTTTATTTTAGCTCAATGTATTTGTTCAAAAAGTATACTTGAATTATTTTAATCCATTATTATATTGTTCCATTGTTATTATATTTCTGTCTTTTTGAGGGTGAATTTAATTCATTTACACATATTGTGGTTCCTACATTTAGAACTTGCTTCTACTCTCTTACTTTGTGCTTTCTATTTGTTCTACTTTTTCTGTTTCTTTTTTCTCCTCTCTTGAGTTTCTTTACACAGTATTTGTTTACTCACTTGTTTTCTTATTTCATTTTTGCCTTTTACTAGATGAAAACATATATACTCTTTTTTTATGCTCTATTTTGATTCTCTTGTGATAGTAATAGTCTTAGTACTCTTACTTAACACCAAGATCTGAAATTTAATCATACATTCACTCCTCTTTCAAACAATACAAGTTTTAAGGACATTTCTCTTACATTGACCTCCACTTTCTTCCACCAACTTAATAGAGTTGTTAAATATGCATGATAAAGTTTCTAGAGTAGAAATAAAGTGGGTAACTTTCTCACCACTACATAGTGGAATACATTTTATTTTGTTTTATTTTTTTGAGACATGTATTTTTTAAAATGTATTTCTGGGAACTATCCTCACCTAACAGGAATCTACCTTCTTATAGAGAAATCTCTTTGTTTCTGCTAGGCACCTAAGGACACTATCAGTCTAAGACTACCTTAATCTAAGCTCAAAGCTTGAAATTCCCCGGACCGTCACCATGATGGAAACAATAACAAGAGGATTTGTTTATTTCAGGTATATTCTTCACCTCAGGACACAGTTACTCTGTCACCCAGGCTGCAGTGCACTGGCATGAACAGAGTTCACTGCAGCCTTGAATTCCTGGGCTCAAGGAATCTTCCTGCCTCAGTCTCCAAGTAGCTAGGATTACTCATATTTTATAGAGACGAAGTCTTGCTATGTTGCCCAGGCTTTTCTCAAACTTCTGGCCTCAAGTGATTCTACCATCTTGACCTCCCAAAGTGCTGGGATTACAGGCATGAGCCACTGTGCCTGGTCCCTGGCAGTCTTAATGTACTTTTTTCCCAAAATTTTCTGTTCTGCTCTTGCACTTTTCCAGATGAAATTTAGAATCTGATTAATTTTATAAAAATTATCATTGGCTGTGGATTGGGATAACATTAAATTTGTAGCACATTTGAGAAGAATTGATATCTTCATACTACTGAGCTTTTCATTAAGTCAGGAGGTATCTAATCATTTGGCTTCCCTGGGCCACACTGGAAGAAGTGTTTCGAGCCCCATGTAAAATACACTACCACTAATGATAGCTGATGAGCAAACAAACAAAAAAAATCACAAAAAAAGTCTCATACTGTTTTAAGAAAGTTTACAAATTATTGTTGGGCCACATTCAAAGCTGTCCTGGGCCACAAGTGAACTGCAGGCCTCAAGTTGGACAAGCTTGGTGCAAGTAGTATTACACTTGCTTTTCTTTTCTCTCCGCCTTTTGTCTCTGCTTCTCTCTGCATGTCAGCTTTGTTATCTGCTAGTGCATATCATCCTCATATTCACAAAAGATATGTCAGCCCATTGCTTTCAGTTCATATCCTCCCAGTTTTACTACCAGAAAATGAAATTGCTCTCTTTCCTAGCTGCGCTTCAATAAATCCTGGGTAGGACACTCTTTGGTCTGGATTGGTCATATACCTTCTTCCCACCAATCACAGTGGCCAGGAAGGTGGGGTGAGTCCAGTCAGGGGAGATAAACCATACCGTAATTTGAATAGAGACAATAATATAAAGAATTTTAAACTATAGCGGGGGATTGGAGTATTGAGCAAATATCTAGGAAGAAGGGAAGAAAACTCTAAATATATAAATAGGATGTATAAGGTGCAGGTACTACTCCTAGGGCTGAGATGGGGCACCCAAAGAGCTTCCCGTCATGTCCTCCCACCCCCTCAACTTCCCCCGACTCCCCTTCCCCCTCGTCATGGCTGAGCTCCAGCCCTTATTGGACTGGGCATGGCCAGGGCTCACTGAATGCCTTGGAATCTATGATGCTTCGCAGACCGGAAATCCACCCCCGGGTGCTGGAAAGAAAGCAGTTCACTGGAGGCACCTGACAGGGCAGAGGTGGGGGTGTTGTTGCAGGAATTGGGCACTGGAAGAGCTGCATATGTTGCAAGAATCAGATGCCAGAGAAGCTGCTCACGTTGCAGCAGCCACATGCACTTCAGAAACCCGCCTGACTACTCAGCTTCCATATGCACCTTTCCGCAACAAACAATGCTATCTTTTTTTTTTTTTTTTTCTTGAGATGGAGTCTCGCTCTGTCGCCCAGGCTGGAGTGCAGTGGCCGGATCTCAGCTCACTGCAAGCCCCGCCTCCCGGGTTTACGCCATTCTCCTGCCTCAGCCTCTGGAGTAGCTGGGACTACAGGCGCCCGCCACCTCGCCCGGCTAGTTTTTTGTATTTTTTAGTAGAGACAGGGTTTCACCGTGTTAGCCAGGATGGTCTCGATCTCCTGACCTCGTGATCCGCCGGTCTCGGCCTCCCAAAGTGCTGGGATTACAGGCTTGAGCCACCGCGCCCGGCCAACAATGCTATCTTTGTATGTAATAAGATACAGCTATCTTCTTACAAGTGAAGTTTATGCTTTCCCAAAATGAGGAAAGATAGTCCTGGGAGTAATTGTATCCATCACTGGCTATATTAATTAATCCTTGTAATCAATTCCACCAAATATTGTTGCCTAAAGACAAATTGTGAAGTTAACTTCTGTGGAAAGTTGCATTGTGGCCTCAAAAAGATCTGAGACTACCTTAATCTAAGCTCAAAGCTTGAAATTCCCCGGACCATCACCATGATTGGTGATGGTACCTGGGACTGGAACTTTATTTGGAAACAGTCTTGGAAGATGCTGTTAAATCTTGAGATCAGCCAGGCACAGTGGCTCATGTCTGTAATCCCAGAACTTTGGAAGGCTGAGGCAATGGGTGGATCACTTGAGCTCACTAGTTCAAGACCAGCCTGGGCAATATAGTGAGACTCCCACCTTTACAAAAAATACAAAAGTTAGCCAGGCATGATAGTGTGCACTTGTGGTCCCAGCTACCCTGGAGGCTGAGGTGGGAAGATAGCTTGAGCACTGGAGGCATAGGTTGCAGTGAGCCAAGATCGTGCCATTGCACTCTAGCCCGGGCTATAGAGCTAGACGTTGTCTTTAAAAAAAAAATCTTGAGATCATCCTGGATTTAGAGTGGGTTCTGAATTAAAATACTAGTGTCCTTATTAAAGAAAGAAGAGAGGAATATGAGACACAGAGACACTCGGAGGAGAAAATGACGTGAAAATAAGGCAGAGATCAGAGTGATGCATGAAAATCCCCAGAAGGATGCCAAAGATTGCCAGGCAGCCACCAGGAACTAGGAAAAAGGCCTGGAACACATTCTCCCTTGGAGCTCCCGAAAGAAACCAACCCTGCTAACGCCTTGATTTCAGATGTACAGCCTCTAGAACTGTAAGAAAATAGATTTCTGTTTTAAGCTACCAAGTTTTTGGTAACTATTGTAGCAGCCCTAGGAAAATAACACAAGTGCCAACAGTTTGAATAAAAAATTAAAACACTGAAGCAGTGAAAAGAAAATGGTTAGAAAATACAAATCAACACATACATATAATAAGCCAATAGAAAATATGTAAAGCTACTGTGGTCCTCATTTCTATAATTGTTCACAAGGCTATAATTGATATCTACAGCTTTCCCCTCACCTCTATTCATTCTGTATTTCCTCTGCCCTCAGCCAGAAACTCAGCTGGTCAGGATTCTTGATGGAGTGATCCAAACCTTCATTTCCAAAAGGTCTAAGTCCTCAAACACCCTACCTTTTATTTTCAGTTGCCGTGTTTTTCATTTATCTTAATATTGGACATGGAAGTACTGAGAGGATCCCTAGAGGACCCCCTGGGTTCTAGACCGTACTCCTTGCTCCCATTGTCTAGAAGCTAGCCAATTTCCACTTAGTTATCAGGATCCATCACTCCAGCCAATGGATTACCTCCTGTGTTTGCCTTTTGCTTCAGTAGTGTAAGGAAATGGTCAAGTGGTAGTCTCATAGTCTATCATGGCAAAACTATTGTTGCATCTCCTGATGGAAGCACTCTCCTCTTGGAGGCTGAGGTCACTAAACCAGCAGAAGACAGAGTTTCCAGGTAAGGAAGGAAAAATTCTGAGAGTAGGTGGTAATATAAAAAGAGCTACTCTTACTGCCATAACTAGATTCAAATTATCTCGGCTGTGAGAAAGACAGCAACATATAATGGTCTCTGACTCAAAACATATCATTTAAGACAGAATCTCATTTTTCAGGGTATTGTCTTCCAGCTAAGATCATAATTGAGTCTTCAGTAAGCCATTTCACCATTCAGTTATGCCAGCTGCTTCCAGGTGATGGTATATGTGGTAAGCCTTGTTAATTCTATTGGCATGGTCCATTGCTGCACTTCCTTTGCTGTGAAATGAGTTCCCTAATCAAACACAATGCTGAGTAGAACGCACTGATGGGAGATAGGGCATTTTGTGAGTTCACAGATAGTAGTTTTGGCAGAAGCATTATAAGCAGTAAAGGCAAATTCATTTCCAAAATATGTGATTATTCCAATTAAGATGAATCTTTGCTCCCTCTACGATGGAAGAAGTCCAATGTAATCAACCTGCCACCAGATGGCTGATTCATTACCCCTGGGAAGGGTGCCATATCAGGTACTCAGTGTTGTTCTCCGCTCTTGAAAGATTAACCAGTTGGCAGTGGTGCTGGCAAGGTAAACTTTGGATAGGGGAATTCCAAGTTGTTGGGCACATGCATAGTCTCCATCCCTACCACTATGGCCACTTTGTGCATAAGCCCACTGAGCAAGCACCTGCTGGCTGGGCAAATAGATGCTGACTGATATCCACAGAGTGTGCCATTTTGTCCACCTGATTATTAGGAGTCTCCTCAGCAACAGATACATTTAATGTAGCAGATACACTTCATAGTTTGTATACATTCAGTTAAGTCCTTGCAGATATCTGTTTCCCACACTTCCTTGTTGCCTATTTTTCAATGTCATTCTTTCCAAGTCACAGACTATCTATACAAATCATTAGCCAGGCCCATTCTGGTCATCTCTTGCTCCAGACATGCTGGGTAACAAATGTATTGTTTGAATTATGCCCACCTGGAGGAGTTTCCTTCACCACTGCCCTTCCGGGTGCCTAAGTAGGGCTGGGATAGCAACCTGTGCTGCAGAAGATGGATTCTAGAGAGGCCTTCCACGCTGCAGGAGCCTGTCAGGGAAGCATGCTAGAACCAGAAAGTAAACCCTTTCCTATTTCAATGCCTCTCTAGCATTCTCTGTGGACAGAACTTACCATTGTGGTAGGTAGACCTACCTACCACATAGAGAATGCTGAGAGAAGTAGTAGAAGACTATTTTAAGGGGTCAGATCCATCTATACAGAACAAGAATGAAAAGTGAATTTGGAACTGAGAGGCAATTAATAAATTACAGCACAGGCACTATAGAGCTTAGGTCAAAAAACTACTCTGTCAATCACCGTGGCTATTGCAGCTCCCATTTGGTCTCTCATTAGACTGGGGATAGGCAGAGAAGAAAAGTAGTTCTCCCAAAATAAGAGGGAGAAGCACTTTCCCCAAAAGAAGAGAGGCGTTCTGGGCTAACAAAACAAAAATGTTCCCTACACTTCACCCTTTGACTGCTCAGTGCATGCATGAACACACACACACACACACACACACACACACACACACACACCCTGGTTTCTCCATATCCAGTCCCTCGCTAGTGAGAGGAGAAAACTCAGTCACATCCCGATATTGAATCCAGCCTCAAATTCAGGATTTTTAAGTACTGTCAATCTTGATGAGGTCCAGATGTGGCTAAATAACGAATAATGAATTTTTCCCCAGAGCACAAATGTATGTTAAAGGTGTGGGGGGTGGGGGGCACTAGATAACAAAAACTAATGAGAAAACAGAAATAGGAAAAGCAACATACAATGGTTGTGAGCATATACCATATCCTGCTGGACAAAAGTAAGAAGAGTAAGAAGGACTTCACTTCTACAGCAAAGAATCAAGATCTCTGTCAGCCAAGCAAAGTGTCAAGATTTTCCTTGTCTCAAAGATCCTGCCTTAGAGGTGTAGTGAAAGGAATCCTGGCGGCCATTAGGTAGCCATCTTTCTACAAGGAATGGAGACTGGGACGTTGCCTTTAAGACAGCACAACAGTAAGTACGTTTTGCCAGGCTGAGGAGGAATTTCTGGCAATACCTTAGAACTTCACTTGGCTGCCAGTCAGTACCATTTGGGGAAATCCATTAGCTTGTTATCAGAAATCTCACTAAGACTTGAAGTTCAAATATAGACCCTGCCCTTCCTGTTTTAATCTCTTGAAAACTAGCCTGGCAGATCCATGAAATCTCCCTGGATAATGGCTTTTGTCATAGGCTCTCCAAGGGTGAGGAAGAGAACAGGCTGGGATTATGAAGCTAGGTTATCGTATTGGATGCCAGCCCTTAAGTTGTATACCACTCAACTGGCATAATGGGAGGAATTACCTTTTTCTATTGATAAGGAAGCATAGCAGAAGATATTTGGGAAGAATTCTGAGGAAAGAAGCATCCATGAATCCATTGCTAATTCCTACTTAGTGTATTAACTTATGGACGGCAAAAAATTTCGTTATTTCACTTGGCAGAGTAGATATTAAACCTCTAGCGAAAGAGCTCCTCAACAATGCTTTGTAAATTACATCTCACTATTGATGGTTTCTTTCAGAAAGGCCATGCTGAGTGAGTTTATCTCACGGCACTGAAGCAAAAAGTAGCCAACATATTTCAAGAGCCTGTTTGTTTGTTTTGTTTTGTTTTTGCCAATTTCCCTAAAGTTAGAGCCTTACTGGGCATAACAAATAATCCACCAGTGTCTTTCAAAGTGTCTAGGGTGAAGAATCAATTTTTGGATGATTTTTAATTATCAACCCATTGCAGACGAATATTTTCATAAATACAAAACTGCATGCTTAGATAGCCCTGTGATGTCAAATTATTAAAAGTTTCCAAATCCTCCTCTCAATTTCTATATCTATTTCATTGTTGACTAGTAGAGCTTGCAGACTGGCTTTGGTCTGTACATCACATTTTTAGTAGCACCGATAAAACCAATAAAACTTGCTACTTTCCAAGCCTGGGATGGATGACTCCTCACTGTCCCCACCTCCTTTACTAAGCCAATTCTACATTTTAGGGTTGTGATGGTTAATACTGAGTGTCAACTCGATTAGATTGAAGGATACAAAGTATTGATCCTGGGTATGTCTGTGAGGGTGTTGCCAAAGGAGATTAACATTTGAGTCAGTGGGATGGGAAAGGTAGACTCACCTTTAATTTGAGTGGGCACCATCTAATCAGCTGCCAGTATGGCCAGGATATAAAAAGCAGGCAGAAAAACCTGAAAAGGCTAGACTGTCTTATAGACTGCATCTCCCAGCCTACATCTTTCTCCCATGCTGGATGCTTCCTTGAATATCGAACTCCAGGTTCTTCAGCTTTGGGACTCAGACTGGCTTCCTTGCTCCTCAGCTTGCAGACAGCCTATTGTGGGACCTTGTGATCATGTGAGTTAACTACTACTTAATAAACTCCCATATATATATTTTATTAAGTAGTAGATATATACATATATAACAGGATATATCTATCTATCCTATTAGGATATCCTATATGTATCTATCCTAATAGGATAGATAGATATATCCTATTACTTCTGTCCCTCTAGAAAACCTTAACACAAGGGTCAGCAATCACAATTCCCTATTTCTAGGTAATCAATTTCTGTACTGATCAATAGTTTTGGATAAGAACATATACTGCATAGTCTAACTTTACAATGCATTGTCTCCTAGCTGGCACGGGAATAATGGGTCACATTATAAGAGTGGTGAAGCTGATGGCCTTTGGTTAGAAGAATGGTGTATGGGATAATGTGATAGGTCAATTATTATTATTTTGTATAAATTTAGAAGTACAAGTGCAGTTTTGATGCATGGATACATTGCATAGTGGTTGAAATCTGGGCTTTTAGTGTTAACCATCACCCGAATAGTATAATAGGTCTATAATTAATAGGGAATAGTGCTTGCAGCAAAACCAAACCCAATTCCGGAATGAGGAACTAGTGTAGGGAAGCAAACTATTGGCCGATCCATGACAAAAGGGACTCTAAAGTAATTGATATTCCTGCTTCTAGGTATTTGGCTGGTCCCCTTGAAAGAGAATGCCTCCTAACGACCTTAGAACTGGTCGCCATTGCTGTAACGTTGACTTTTCAGCAGTGGCAGTAGCCGCTGGAATACACTGTTTCCCCTGCCGTTTCCTTGGTAAATCATGTTACTTTCCAGCCTAAAACCCCACTTTCCCTAGCACTTGGAAGAAAGTCCAAACTCCTTCCACGGTCTACAAGGCACTGAAAGTTCAAGACCTTGATTTCCCTCCAATTTCAATGGCTGTCATTCTTCCGTTGCTCTGTTTCCTGATGCCCTAGCCACACTAATACCCCAGCACAGCAAGTACTCAGCATATCTTGTTCCCTCTGCCTGGAACACTTTATATACATCCTTCCCACTCCCATCCCTTTTAGAAATTGGCTGAGACGTTACCTCCTAAAAGTCCTCTCCCCACCACCACACAGCCATTACTTTCTAACCCAGCCTCTTGTTCACTTTTTTCATTAAACCTGACCCAACTATAATTACTATACCTTGAAAAAGTAGTACAGAAATGAGAACAAACTCCATCATTCTACAGAGCTTTCAAATGCTCAGATACGTTTCTGAACACTCAGAGGGGAAAGCAAAAAATCAAGAGGCATCCTTGGAGATCTTGTAAATAACAAAATACCCAAATGGTTGCCTACTGCCAAAACCCCAAGAATTCAGCCCACGTCTTCTCTTTTAAAAAGGCAATGGCATTTTCATTTTTTCATCTGATTCCCACCAATCAGAGGCCAGGTACCCATGAACCCCGCTCGGCATGGTCTTTTAATAATTAAATCAGGGCTGCCATTGACCTCAACTAACGCCAGAGGCTTCTGACTGCAGCCGAGCTCTGGTGGAGAGGCCGATGCCGGCCTGAGAGTGGGAAGCGTGGGGCTGCGAGCCAGGGGCTTCCGCGCGGCGTGGCGTGGCCCTCTCAGGGCCGTTACGCGATTTTCGCTCCCGCGGACAGCGCCTCTCAGACCACCCCCGAAGGACCCCGAGGACGCACTCGGGCCCCAGCGCGACGGTTCAAACGGGCCCGTGTGCGCCCCCGGGGTCCGCCGGCCCCTGCAGCGCTACCTGGGCGCAGAGCCGCGGAGGGTCTCCGTTCCTAGACGTCCTCCTACCCCGGGCGGCCTGAGTCCTTGCCAGCATCCGCCCTCTCCCACCTCCCATCCTTCCTGGAGCCGCCTCTCGGTTCCCGAGGGACAGTCCCGACCGCAAACCCACGTAGAGTAAGGAATGTGGAAGGAACAGGCGACAGAAGTGGCATACGCTCCTGCGTTATCCCTCCGTCTCGCCACACCTTGTGCCTCCATCTCTCCCCGTTTCCTTCCCTCTGTCTGTCATCTGTCATCCCCTGTCGCTCTAAGACCAGGATTCCAGTTCGCCTAGTGAGGAATCTCACTAGGGGAATTTATCGCAGCATCATAAATTAACGGGTTCATTTTGACTGAAAAAGCGAAGGAGTTTTTTCAGGCAGAAGACAAGTCTCGTCTGGTCGGTAAGGACTAGCTTTACCAATTATATAATGGGGGGTGGGGAGAACCTTTTGTATAAATTTAATGAGCTAATGAGAAAGTTCTACGGTTTTGACAAAAAAGTCCACCTAAATATTCGGTTGTATGCCAGAAATTACTACACATGTTTAGATATCAACTAAAAATATACAAGGGATTCATGGTGTTTTCAGAACCCTTTCAAGCCGTTCTTAAACAAAAAAGTCTAGTCCGATGCCCATTAGCACCGCCCCCATCCCACCTCTCACCCCACGCCGCGCCCAGCGGGGTGGGCAGGAGCGGCCTGATTTGGGGACCAGGAAGGAGGAAGGAAGGGTGGGGGCGGGGGACGGGGAAAGTGACGGGAGCAGTGAGAGCCGGAAATGAGTGGCTAGCGAGGCACCCAGGAGCGCCCTGTCCGGCGGCGCTCTAGCCCACGCGCGCTGTCTCTATGCTACCCAGCGTCTCGTCTATTTATTGTCGCGGGGAAGCGGCGGCCGCCTCGCACCCGGAACAACAAAGCAAGGAAGACGGAGTCCGAGCCTCGGGGGCTCCTAGCAACGGGTCGGGGCGGGAGTTCCATGGAGACTGGGGAGCGCGCCCGTCTCATCCTCATCCTTGTTCTCCAGCTTCTCCTTCGCATCCGACGCAACCGGCAGCAGCGCTGCCGCCGCGTCCTCAGCCACCGCTCCCTCTTCCCACGGTAACCCCCTAGGCGACCCTGGACTCGGGGAGCGCGGGCGGCTGAGCGGCCTGAGCACCGGGTGCGGGGCGTCTGGCGCGGGGTGGGCATGTGCGGAGCCCGGGCCAGACTTGGGGTGGGATGTGTTGGGGGCAGGCGACTGGAGGGCAGCCGCTGAGGTGGGGAAAACCGGTCCGGTGGCCGAGGGAGGGCTCAGTTCTGAAAAGGACCGGGCGATATTTGGCGATCTTGTTAGGGATAACGGATTGGGGGTGGGGCGTCCGTACCTGGGAGCGTTATCGAACCTAGTGTAGGATAAAAAAAGACGGGTTATCTTTCGTTTAAGCCACCACTGGGAAAGACAGGGAAGGGAGATTCCTCATCTGTCTCTGGAGCCATCACCCAGGGGAAGAGGGACCATGCAAAGATGCTAGGGGTCCGTTGCTTCTCAGAAAACTTCCAGCGGCCTCTCTAGTAGCTCCCCAAAAGCGGTTTCGTCGGTTTCTGGTTCTGGCAATGCCGGCAGCCCCGCTTTATTTTATTATTATTTTTGACCAAAATTAGGATTGATGGAGAAGGATCTAGAACTGAAGAACAGAAAATGAATTGTGGGTAGGGCTAAGCAGGGATGAGAGTCGGGATAAGTGATAAAAATAGCCAATAAAAGCCCTAAAAGTAAATCTAATAGGGCGTGAGGGCTTAAAAAGAAAATCTCTCCTGCCGAGATGTGCATCTGCAGGCTCTGTCAATGTGCTCACTGCAATAAGACTCAAACTGCAGTCAGTCCACATCTGTGAGCTCTCTGACTGCATCTGTCACCTGCAGTTCCAAAGCGACACTGGCAGTAAGTGCATGAGCTTCTGTATGTAGGGTTTAGAACAGTGCCTTAAAACTGTGACTCAAGAAAAGGGAGTAAGCTTGGTGGTTTGTGTGTGTGTGTGTAAGCAATGTGGATTCTCTGGGAAAATTTAAAAGGAGACATAAAAGAAGGTTCAGCCATCCTGGCATAATTTCGCAGTCTCTTTGAGAAAATGGCAGTTCATTCCAATTGAGAAGTGACTGTTAACACATCTGGCTGAAAGACTTATTCAGTTTGGTATGCCCAGTGAAATACCAGTTTATGTTATCTCTTTAGTCTTACATCACAAGCTGCTTAATGGTTTTATACTTTTCAGAATCAATTTAGGTGAGTAAATGATGTTTTCCTGTAGCACAATGAAAAGGCCACATATACATACAAAGTTCTTTATGTAAAGTTGAAGATTAAAGATGAAAATAAAATTGATAAATCATAGGAGCAATTAGGTCAGCCACAGCTTCTGTTTGTCCCCCACCCCTTTTGTTAAACCTGACTTCTTTTAAGCAAAAAGGTGTCATCCTTTCCCCAGCCTCCTCTTTGCATACCCTCTGCCCTCAAAATCAGTATCAGAAACTAGTGACCTACTGCTGTGTGCCCTTGATTGGGTTGACTTATTCCTGAATGAGGGCTAGCCAGAATATAGTTTTAACTCAGGCGTTTTCATCTAAGCTTTTAATATGGAATTGAGGTCCAGTGTCTGTTAAAGGAATTTCATTCATGTGTAAAGAATTGGACAGGATGGAAAGTGTGAACGCTGGGAAACTTAAGTTGCATTTTAAGACTCTAAGAAGAAAAAGATAGATTAATGAATCAAAGACTGTTGCTTAATCTTTGTAGCAGTTCTGTGAAAGATATGCTGAGATAACCATACTTGAGGCTGCGGATGTTGAGTCCTGGGATTATCTTTGTGCATATGAGATTTGACGAAGTGTCCCTCAACCTTAGGGCTGCCATCAGACTCACTTGACCTAGACCTTGTTTGCCGTTGTCTGTCTCTTCATTGTTTGAGTGAGGGTCAAGCCCTAGCTTCCACCTTTATGAGCAATCCAGTGTCTGCTTTCCTTGCCCTCCTACACCCCAATACTCCCAACTTTGGTGGTGGTTTAGTTACTCTCTTTTCTTAATCATGTCCCAATCAAAAATGATTTTTTATGCTGTATCATTTCTGTTTCTTACGGTATTTTCAACGTGTCTTTCGCCTGCATATGCGTTTCATTAATGTGATTTTATCTGTTGCATTTTCCTTCTGTACCCCTCCTCTTTATTTGGAAAATTGGAGTTGTCAGGTTGGATGTTCTGTATTCATTCTGAATAACTGTTGGTTGTGAATACAACAGGTTAAGAGCCTGTGCTGAAACTCAAGAGCTTATATTAAAATACGGTATATTAAAATTTTTGAACTTAGCAGAATGAAAGACGTTAGAAGTCCAAATGGTAATACTGTAATTGTAGACAGTCACTTTTAAAAAAAGTATTGCAGAGCCTGTTGTGTGTTTTAAATTGAACCTTAGATGTTCATGATTCTTATTCTAAAAAAATTATTCTTAAAATCAATCTTGACTGAAATTATATTCTGCCAAATTTGAGGGAACTACTTACACTGATTTCCCCAAGTTATTCTTAACATAGAAAATTGTCACATCAACATTGTTGTGGATGAACACATATAGAATGCAGAATTTGCTATGAAGTAGAACAAATACTTATGAAACGTATAGCTGAATGTATTTGGAGAGAGTTAGTTCTTCTCGTGGACGTGGCACATTATTTAAAAATCAGAAAATATTGTATAATCTAGTTGAGTGAACATGAGGACTGGTTTTAGATGAAGGGGACCAGTAATAACCTAGGTGATTGATTTCCTTGTGTTTCATCATAGACCATGTGATGAAATTATTGCTATAAAATACAGACATTGCAGCTGATTTTTAGAAGAATTTATAGTAGAATGTTTCCACATTGTCTCTGAGTTAAAATCTCTGGTGTTTTCAAATTTTAGCTGTATTGTGACATTCAAACTAATAAAGATATACTGAAACTTACATCCATTTTGTTGCACCTTCTGTATGCCTGGTGTCGTGTCAGGTGTGCAAAGCTGGATGAAAGAGGTATTTCCCTTCAGGTGCTTTTTGTGCACTTGCAGATAGCACAGAAATGTCCTATGTGTGTAACAAAACGTGACACACACAGATACGAATTTTAAATTATTACATACTGCCTGGTACTGTTGTTGTTGGTGAATGGACTTCATCATACCTGCTAAATTAGAAGTTTCTTGAGGATCAGGAGTATGAGTTGCCATCATATTGTATATTCCTGCCCTGTGTGTGTATTTTGAAGATTATGTTGTTAATAGAAGGAGATACATGTTTGTTTATTTCACTTCAAGAGCTTAGCTAGTGTATGAAGGGAACCTTTTTGAAATCTAATTCTTGATGCCTAAAATTCCAACTTTGTATTCTGGCTGTGGGCATGCAAATTATAAGCAATGACACTTTCTCAAGTATGATTAGAGCCTTCTTCTAACCAATTCAAACAATAAAGATAATGATGGACTCCCTTCACTTGAGTAGACACGATATTTGCTCTTGTCACGTGACTACCACTTTGGGAAATTTCAAAAGGATGAGAGACAGTATACATATCTAAGGTTTTCCCAGGCTATGTAGACAGATTTGATTTTTGTATTATTAACCAGTCAGTCTTTTCTTTAGAAGACAGATGGAGTTTGTGTGTTTGTATAGTTGCGAAAAAGCAAGATTCCGGCAGTATGTCTTTAGTGGAAAGGAATCAGGTCACATCAGAAATTCTACTCATCTGTGACTAAAGGGGGATAAAGTTGAGAATTTGGTTTAAATGGCTGGTTTTGTGGGTTGAAGCATGCTGCTATGGATCCCATTAAATGTTAAAAAAAAAAAAAATCCAATAGGGTGATTTCTGGGGCAGTTCAGATGTGCCTGTATGTGGGAGTCAATAATGAAACTGTTTAAAATTTCACCAAAAAGTACAGCACAGAAGATTGGCTGTTGGTTACTTTTACCATCCATTAATAAAAAAAATACTGAAAACCAGATTTTTGAACTGGTTTTAAGGACAGAGTTTTCTTAGGATATATGTGGATGACTTCAGCATTGAATTGTGCTTAGCACAAGATAGACATCTGTGTGTAGACATTGGCCCACGGTATGTTTTTGTTTTTTTAACTCACTAGATAGGACTTAAGTCTTAAAAGCAGTAAAAAAATTTGTTACTGTTAATAAAATGGTTCCAAAGAATCAGGTGTTAACATTCCCGCTCCTGATAAATTACAAGTATTTTCATTGTGAGACGAGTTTTGATGAGAATCACTTACTTTTCCTTGAGATTGGGGTTGGTACAACACTTAAAGAGTACGGACTCTGGGTGCAGGCTGCCTGTGTTCAGCATCATGGCTGTGCTTTTGATTAATGGCATGGCCTTAAATATTAAATAGCTTTCTCACTGCCCGGAGGCCCAGTTTCCTCTTCTGTACTAGGGGGTTAATACTACTACTACCTTACAGGGTTGCTGTGAGAATTAAGCATAAAGCACTTAGAACTTTAGTTAAAAGCTTAAAAAAGTGTTAGCAGGTGCTAGTAGCGGTGGCACTGGATAGTATATTAAAGGTGAACTGTAGGACCACTTGGATGCTTTGTTTCTTTGGTTGAGAGGCTTTCTACTAGAGCATTGAAATTCTTTTTATTTCTGATCACTGACTATTGGACTCATCTCTGCTGTTAGGCTTTAGGAGGGGGAAGTACTTTTTTAAGTTTTGAATTGTCACACAGGCATCTGGTTATCACCGATGGCAGATGGACTAAGTAAAGAGAGACATCTCTGTTTCTTGGAAAAGGAAGGCCAACAAAGCCTGGGCTGGCACCGTGTTGCAGCTATTGAAATACTGTTTCCCTGTGGACTTGACTTGTTTAGCTGTATGATACTTCTGAATAAAAGGAATAGACCCCAATGGTTTCATTTAACAGAATTAGGCTTTCTTTAGAAGGCACCATTTTTTACTTGTATAATCTTAGTTGATGGTAAATTTGAAACTTGTATCAGTGTAAAGCCATGTATTGTGAGCTTTCTGTGCCACTATAAATGTTCTAATAGTAGTTTTTTTTGTAATTTTAGTAGTAGCTAAAGTTGCTGCCCTGCTCCAGTAATTCAAGTGGCTCAAGAATGACTTCGTAGGTTTGCAAAATTATTTGTTTATGGTAAGGCTAAAAACAAATACTGAAGCTACCTAATCAGGAAAATAATTTGATAATTACAGTTTTGTTTGGGCTGCTGCTGAAATAGCTAACTTTAAAAAGTGAAGACCAAATGTTTTAGTTCAGTTGTGTGGACATTGGAAACTGCTGACTAAAAATAAATGTTTCTGCCTAAACAAAGTGAATTGCAGACTGATCTTTCCTATTCTGGCTAATATCCAGGTCTTGATTTTTAGTTGAAATCTATTTTTATAAAATACATACTATAGAGGTTTATATAAAATTTATTATTAAAAGCATATTTTGCTTTAAATGTACAGGGTAAAGTGTTATATTTCCTTCTTCCATGTTGTGCTGGTTTTATCTGTTTCAGCTGGTTTTTCTAAGCTTCCCCACACTAAGGAGATTGGCAAATATGCTTGTATTTAGAGGTGTGACTTTTGTTTTCCTGTTTAAGAGAGGAAATGATCATGAGTGTTGCACCAAATAGATAGAGATATATATTTCCTTTAGTTTTAGATACTCTGAGGACTGTGCTGGGAAATTTTTTTTTTGTTTGAGACAGACTCTCACTCTGTCACCCAGACTGGAGTGCAGTGGTGGTGTCTCAGCTCATTGCAACTTCCACTTCCCAGGTCCAAGTGATTCTTGTGCCTCAGCCACCCAAGTAGCTGGGATTACAGGCATGCGCCACCACGCCTCGCTAATTTTTATATTTTTAGTAGAGGTGGGGTTTCCCCATGTTGACCAGGCTGGCCTCGAACTTCTGGCCTCAGTGATCTGCCTGTCTTGGGCCTCCCAGAGTACTGGGATTATGGGCAATGGGCACAAGCCACCATGTCTGGCCTGTGTTAGGAAATTTTTAGGAAAACAAGTTGCCAAGGTTATCAGAACTATAGTCCACAATAAAACCTTGCCTGTTTTGAGACGAAATTCTGTCTAACACATTGTTAATGTTTCTCTAATGTTCTTTCTTTCTTTTTTTTTTTTTTTTTTTGTTGTTGTTGTTGTTGTTTTGTCTGTTTTGGAGATGGAGTCTCGCTCTGTTGCCCAGGCTGGAGTGCAGTGGCGCGATCTCGGCTCACTGCAACCTCCATCTTCTGGGTTCAAGCGATTCTCCTGCCTCAGCCTCCTGAGTAGCTGGGATTACAGGCACACACCACCACACCTGGCCAATTTTTTTTTTTTTTTTGTATTTTTTGTAGAGATGGGGTTTTACCACATTGACCAGGCTGGTCTTGAACTTCTGACCTCAGGTGGTCCCTCCACCTCAGCCTCCCAGTGTTGGAATTACAGGCGTGAGCCACTGCACCCGACCACCTAGTGTTCTTTCTGTCACACTCTTTTTCAGGGACAGATGTTGCTGTCTTTCAGATATGAACATAATAAAGTCAATGTGTAACCCAAAAGTGCAAATAGGAAGATGGAGATTTATGACTGTGGACAGCATTTATAGAGCCTGTTACTGTTTGAAACTCAGTTAATGAACTTGAAGCTTTTGTGGAACAAGAACCACCCCATCCTTTTTAATTTGTCAGATACTTCTGGTGAGCCGCAAGTGTTTTTCCTCTCACCTACTTATGGCTGCAGTGTGTTCCTTGGGCATTTCCAGTGACTTGTGTGCATGTACAACCTAGGAAAGTTGTAATGAGCATACTTTAATTGCTTGTGGGTTGACCACATTCCAGGATCTTTGCTAGTTACAGATTAGGGTGGTTGCAGGGATCACAACCAACCATATTGAAGGCACAATGACTAATTCATTAGACCTTCCTCAACAGAAATTAGCGTGCTAATCTTACAGGTACTCTGTTCTTTACTCTTCTTTTGTAGGGAGGTGGTAGGGGGAGGCCTTCAGTAAGGGATGCTGAGTGGCTCAACAGATTAAAAGCTATATTGCTAATGGAATCTGTAGGTCCCAGGATAGCAGAGAAAGCCTTTGGCTGACAGCCGTTTTTTTGTTGTTTTTTTTTTTTTAAATTTTAAGAAATTCAACACTACTCCTTGGCTGTGACCAGTAATCTTGAAACTTCCACTTCAGTGCGCAGTACAAAACAACTCGGATAATTTTTAATTTGTCTGTACATTTAGAATATGTGCCTCTTGATTTACTCTTTCTAGGCCTTTGGTTTTGGCCTCTTAAAATTAGAAGAGTTTCAAATGCCTGAAACCATATTCCGAATTTGTTTGTCTTGGTTATATACTTTTACTCTCTCTTTGGGAATAGAGGAAAAATGGCTTTATCATCACACCTTGTTTAACTGAATGGTTGATATCTTGGAAGTGACTGACAGGGTGGCCATTCTCTGATGACCAGCTGTAGTGGAATTACCTATAGGCTATAGAACACGGGTGAGTTAGAATCCTTGGGGATGAAGTAAAGGAGATAGTAACTTTCAGAGGATGAGAAAAGGGAATATAAAAAATGCTGAAGGTCAGTAGGTGTGTTTCAATTAAAATAATTCTTTTCTTACATTTGAAATATATTTTTGTATTTGTAAAAGCTCCTGGAACACAGTTGCTCTTCAGGATTTGGGGGTCTGGCCTAAAATGATTAGTAACTTGTTAAGTGTGGGAGCACTAAGTATAATGTACCAGAAAGTGAAATAAGGTAAGAATAGGATACTGTTGGAGAACTTGAGTTGGTTGAGGCTACTCAGATTCTTACTGCTGTAGTGAAAGACACATACCTGCCCCCAACCCCACAAACCATTTTCTCAGTTGTTCTTAAGGTATTCATTTAATTCATCAAGTTTTTATTGAGTTTAAGACCAAATGCCAGCAATTGAGCCAAGTTCTAAAGACACGTATTTAAATTAAACAGTTATCTTCAAGGAACTTGGTGTCTGCAAGTTCAGTAAACACTTACAACACCAACAATACCATTCATTTACTGTGGTCTCTGCAGGGTTGCTCTTCTCCCAGTGTTTCATATGGCTGGCTACTTCTTATCCTTCTTATCCTTTAAGATCTCATTTTAAGATTCTTTATTTATTTATTTATTTATTTTTTGAGACGGAGTCGCACTGTGTCACCCATGCTAGAATGCTGTGGTGCGATCTCTGCTCACTGCAACCTCCGCCTCCCGAGTTCAAGCCCCAGGAGGGTAGCTGGGATTACAGGAGCACACCACCATGCCCGGCTAATTTTTGTGTTTAGGGGAGATGGGTTTCACCATGTTGGTCGGGCTGGTCTTGAATTCCTGACCTCGTGTTGCGTGCGCCTTGGCCTCCCAAAGTGCTGGGATTACAGGTGTGAGCCACCGCACTCAGCCAAGAATTATTTCTTATCTCTTAAGAAAGTTGAAAGACCTTTCCTGGATCATTCCTCCTGAAGTGTTCTCTTTCGTTATCTCGTTTCCTTTATAACATAGATTACATTCTCTTGATTATTTTGTCAACCTATTTGTTGTCTTTTTCTTCCACTGGAATACAACTGCCATGAGAGTTCCTTGCCTCACCATTTTGTTCTGAGCTGTATTCCCATTGTCTACCCGCAGAGCTTGGTTCACGTGAGTTGCATACGAAATATGCAATTATGCGTAAAAGTTTCCTAGTTGAAGGAGTGCCTAAAGGACAATTTAGGCAACTATAAAACCAGGAAACGGTCTGTTACTGAAAGAGGAATTGTGTAAAGCTGAGAATGTTAAGGTGTGTTGGAATTGGAAGGTTAGGTTATATAAGGAAGATCGGGGGTGGGAAGTCCACTGCATTCCAAGGCAAGCAGATGAGATTCTGTTTTTCATTCTAAGAGAGCCAAGAGATGCTTCTTCAGATAGGGAGACAATTAGGAAGATAATCCTGGTAGCTATTTGGTAGATGGATTAGAGCATGGAGAATGCAAGCAGAGAGTTCCATTAAAAGCCTGTAGCCATAATGACACCTGAGCTGGCCTAAAGTAAAACATTGTTGCTTTGGGTGCAGAAGAGAAGCTAGATTAAAAGTTAACTGAGCAGAGGAGAAGAATGAGAGATGAAGGATGATTCTGAAATTTCTGGTTCAGGTGAGCGAGTGTTAATTGTGGCTCACTCCATTCACAAAATTACAAGGAGATAGAGCAAGATTTTTTGAGGTGCTTAATGAGTTTTGTTTGGATGTGTTGATTTTAATAGATACGCCTAATAGATGATTGGGAATATGGATTCAGATATGTGGTAGGTCAGGATTGATGTAGGAGCCAGCCACAAGCTCATAGATAGCAACTGAGGCCTGGAAAGTTTAAAGAGGAAAAGGATTTCAGGCAGTGGTTTATAACCTTTAGCAATCTTAAACCCATTGGTAATATGAAAAAAACAATGGCCTGCTCAGGTACACGTAGATTAGTGTGCATGCAATTTCAGGGGGTTCCTAACCTCTGGAACCTATTTTTGAGCTTTTCAGGGTCTGGCATGGATTTCAGTTAAGAACTTCTGACTTGAGGAACAGACAGAGAAGTATTTGAGATGGGGAGAGAATTCAGTAAAGCTTTCTCAGAAGCCAGGGATAGGACATGGCAAGGGAGCAGTTGAAGAATCAGAGGTTCCCAGTGCTTTATGCTCTAGAGTAGGAGGGAGTTTCAAGTGTGCCATTGAATTCAGCAATGAGCCATTCATTTGTAACATTTTGTACTGTGTAGAGGCAGAAGACAGATTATGCCGGTTTAGAGCATGAAATGGAGTTTGGGAAACAAGGGATGGTAAACAGAGTGTAGAAGTCTTAATGTTCTCTGATAAACAGTACTGATAGAAGAATAGAGCCCTTTTTAAGGACTCACAGAAAGGAAAATTCTATTATTTTATTTGCCTATGATGGTGTTTCAACCCAGTAGTTCTCAACCGACTACCCATTAGAAACGTCTTGGAAATGTTTTCAAAATCAGGGCCCTGTCAAGGTCAGTTAAATCTGTATCTGTGAGGTTTGAGCATCTTCATGGTTATTATCTTGTTTCTGTTGTTTTGTCTTTCTGTCTTTTTATTTATTTGTGTAAGGCATAGTCTCACTCTGTAGCCCAGACTGGAGTGCAGTGGTGTGATCATAACTCACTGCAGCCTTGACCTCCCAGGCTCAATCCTCTTGCCTCAGCCTCCTGAGTAGCTGGGCCTATAGGCACACACCACCACATCTGGCTAATTCTTGTGTTTTTTTGCCGAGACAGAGTCTCCCTGTGTTGCTCAGTCTGGTCTCTAACTCCTGGGCTCAAGCAGCCTGCCCACCTTGGCTTCCTAAAGTGCTGGGATTACAGGCATGAGTCCACCAGGCCTGGCCTTGTCTTTTTCTTAATAGTTAAGAACTGGCGGGGTGTGGTGGTTCACGCCTGTAATCCCAGCGTTTGGGGAGGCTAAGGCGGGTGGATCACAAGGTCAGGAGATCGAGACCATCCTGGCTAACATGGTGAAACCCCGTCTCTACTAAAAATACCAGCCGGGCATGGTGGCGGGCACCTATAGTCCCAACTACTCAGGAGGCTGAGGCAGGAGAATGGCGTGAACCCGGGAGGCGGAGGTTGCAATGAGCCGAGATAGCGCCGCTGTACTCCAGCCTGGGCGACAGCGAGACTCCGTCTCAAAAAAAAAAAAAGAACCAATATTCCGATCAGAAAACTTCCTTATCACTCTTGTGTGTTCTGTGTAAGAACCCATTCTTTTACTTGTATATTATCATTAAATTTCTCACCCTCCTGTTGTGCTAGTGTTCTTAACTTCCTCACAGACCATAATTTCAGGTTTTAAAAATGTATAGCTTTCTTCTGATCTCTAGCCAAGTTCTCTGTGTTTATCTTTTTTGAGTGACGTACCCTTCAAGCAGTTACTCAGATCTGACAAGTTCTGAGTAAAATAACAAATTCCTAATGGTTCTTACATGTGGAAAGAGTGTTCATTATGTAATCATATTTGTTTTGTTTAAGTATATTTTGTACTGTTTTTTAAAGCAGAAATGTTTGAACTCTGTTTTTTTTGTTGTTTTTTTGGGTTTTTTTTTGAGACAGAGTCTCACTCTGTCACCCAGGCTGGAGTGCAGTGGCACCATTTCGGCTCACTGCAAGCTCCGTCTCCTGGGTTCATGCCATTCTCCCGCCTCAGCCTCCCAAGTAGCTGGGACTGCAGGCGCCCGCCACCTCGCCTGGCTAGTTTTTGTATTTTTTTTAGTAGAGATGGAGTTTCACCATGTTAGCCAGGATGGTCTCGATCTCCTGACCTTGTGATCCGCCCGCCTTGGCCTCCCAAAGTGCTGGGATTATAGACGTGAGCCACCGCGCCCGGCTGAACTCTGTTTTATTTTCCCAAGTAGCTAATTTCATAATCTGACCTTCCTTTTCTTAAAATGGCATTTGTGTATGGCATAGACCTTAAACCGGTTGTCTATGCTAGAGCATTTTATATGAGGAGTAACCCTGTAAAAACAGTTGAAACTATCAAAAGAGGAAGTTTCACTTGTGTATTTTCCCCATGCAGTACTTTCTCTTGATTAAATTCTTGATGAGTTATCAGTGCTTCAAGTTTGAGCGCTGCATTCACACCCTTGAAATAAATCAGAATATAGAGAAGCTTGATCTTGATGCCTGCCAATTCTGACGCCAACTTATGAGAAGATTTATTCAGTCGTTTAGCTACCATAGTGAATTAACATTTACATTTGCAAATTAAAATAATCTTTTAAAAATTAGGCAGTTTCGTTAGCATTAATTTAATGGCTACATTAGTCTTACAGATTTATAGTCACTTATAGGTAGCTTAGGACAAATATCAAACTTCTCTGTAAAGAGATGAAACTTTTTAGCTTTTGAAATTATAGTCCATAATATGGGAAGTAGGGACACATATAAGACCTGCTCAAGAAAGCAAATACCTTACAGTTTAAATGAAGTGAACAGCATAAACTTGTATCACAGTTTAATATCCAAATCCATTATGCTTCTAATTTTCCTGCTTTTTTGCAGGCACCTAATGAAGTAAAATTTAGTGTAATATCTATTTCATAACATATAGTAGATTTGGTCAATCTTTTCCTGTTTCCTTCACCACCTTCCCTGTTCCCACTCCCCTCAGCACCACCAAAAAAGAATGCCATGATCAACAGCTATTTGCTTTGATTTGATGGTTTTGTTATTGTTGGAGTTCTGTGGTTTTTTTTTTTAATTCATTGCTAAATTTAGTGCTTTTTTCAGTACTCATTTCACTTAACAGATACATCAAAGTTGTATTCTTTATTTTTACCACTTGCTTTTAAACTTGAAGGAATATGATTTGTTTTTGTGTTGCAAAGCTTGAGGACTGCAGTGAGTAGCTAGAAATCCTTTCCATTTGTGAACGTTTCTCCGTCCATAGAAGATGCAGAAAGGAGATATAATAATAGTAACAATAAAAACAGCTACATTTGAATGCTTATCGTGTGCAAGTACTGTGCCAAGCACTTTATATGAAATTTAATTTTCACAACACTGTGATGGGTTCTGTTTATCTGCATTATTTTACAGAGGAGGATATTGAGGCACAAAGGTGTTAACTTACCCACAGTCATATGACTAATAAGTGGTAGAGTCTAGATTTAACCCAGGCATTCTGCTGAGCTCTTCAACTTGAGAGGGAGACAGAAAGAGAATACAGAGAGTGTGTGTGTGCCTGTGTGTGTGTGTGTCGTGTGGGTGTGTGAGTAAACATTGCTTTTTAATAACCTCAAGCTTACAGTTAAACTCCGCAGACATTTTACTGAATGTGTATGGTGCATTGGGAACTGTGCCTAGGCTGGGGTACAGAAATAAGATCTGATTATGCATCTGAGGAGCTTATTGTCTACCAAGGAGACTACAAATAGGAAAGATTTCACCGTAGTTTGTAGTGTGGAAAACTGCTGTGATAGAAGTATGTATAGTAACATTACCATTGACCAGATGGGACTTAGAATAGGGACACTCTAGGTTAATATTGAGGATCAGATTTCTGAGTTCCTTTGATTTTTAAATTTCACCCATGATGGTTTTAATTACCTTTTGTACTAGGATTTCCAAATTTTCATTTCCAGTCTTAACCTAGACCTGTCCTGAGCAATGGACTTTTAGCTGATTAACTGCTCCGTATCTCCTCTTGGATGTCTCACAAGTTCCTTCAGTTCAAAATGTCCAAAACAGAATTGTTAACCCCTCCTACTTTTCTCATCTGCCCTGCAAGCCTGCCCTTTCTCCAGTGTTTACTATCTTAGTAAATAGGCCACAAACCTGCAGTCATTCTCCATCTCCCTTTTTTCCATCTCCATATCAATCACAAAATTCTGTTCACTGTATCTCCTAAAACTCTCTCTCTTCTGTCTGCTACTTTGCATTTTCAAACAGTACTACCACTGTGTTCCTGTTGTCATCTTGCCTGGACTGCTGTGCTAGACCCCCTTACTCATTCTTCTCTTTCAGTCCATCCTCCCATTGCGGAGTGGTAGTGATAGATTTTTATAATGCAAATATGTGATGTCAGTCTTGCTTCTCTTTTAGCTAACCATTACTTTTGAGATAAACATGAAAATTCTGAACATGGCATAGAAGGCATGATTTGACCCCTCCCTGCATCTCTACCTAGTCTTATGCCACTTTCCTTTTCACTTTTCCCACCGTAGCCATGCTGATTCTTTCTTCAGGCCTGAGCAGTTCAGACTCTTAACTCAGCTGAGAACATCTGCTGTTTCCTGAACCAAGTCTGTTCACTACCAGGTCCCTATCCCCTAGTATGGGTCTTAATGCTTAGATTTCCAGTTCATTGTTATAGAATTGATTGAATGAAGGTGATGCTGAGCTGTAGAACAAGTGGGAGTGGATCACATGTAGAAGTGGGCATAAATCATTTTCAGCAGAATGAATTAGATTAAGCGGGCAAAAGGTGAATATTCTTTACATATTAGAGCTTCCATAAATCAACAAGAAATCTTAGAAGGAAAATGAACGGAAGATAGGAGGCAGCTAGCAAAGAAATACAAATGGTTAGTAATATAGTCAAGCATCACTTAATGACAAGGATGTGTTCTGGGAAGTGAGTTTTTTGTCATCACATGAACATCATAGAGTATGCTTATATAAACCCAGATGGTAGAATCTACACACCTAGGCTATATGGTATAGCCTATTGCTTGTAGGCAGGGAACCTATACAGCATATTTCTTTACTGAGTACTGTAGGCAGTTGTAACGTAATGGTAAGTATTGGGGTATCTAAACATAGAAAAGGTGTAGTAGAATACACTATTTTAATACTGTGGACCACAGTTGTATATGGGTCTGTTATTGACCAAAACATTGTTGGGCAGCACATGACTGACTGTATTTGAAAAATTCACCCTCATTAGTGTTCAGGGAAAATCAGTTAATTCAGTATTGCCGCTTTTCATATCTCAGGTTGTCCAAGATTTTTATAAAATCCTTTGGTGACTAGGTAAGACAGCGTGTGCATATGATCCCAATCATGTTTCATATGCACAGATAAATACGTGGATTTAGAGCTTAGAACCATGTGCTTATATGAGCATAGGAAAAAAGCAGTTATCACGGTTAGGATTATGGGTGACTATTTTCTTTTTCTTTTTCTTTTCTTTTTTTTTTTTGTTTTTTTTTTCTGTTTTTTTTGAGACAGAGTCTCGCTTTGTCACTAGGCTGGAGTGTAATGATGCAATCTCAGCTCACTGCAGCCTCCGTCTCCCGGGTTCAAGTGATTCTCCTGCCTCAGCCTCCCGAGTAGCTGGGACTACAGGCGCTTGCCACCACGCCCAGCTAATTTTTGTATTTTTAGTAGAAACGGGGTTTCACTGCGTTAGCCAGGATGGTCTCGATCTCTTGACCTCATGATCCACCTGGCCAGGTGACTATTTGAGTATTTCTTATGTAATCAGAAAATGACATGCTGTCTTCCTTAAATCTTGTATATTTGGACAATTTATCTGAAATATTAAGAAGTCTTATCCAAAATAAAACTTGCTTTTGTATAACAAGGAATCAAATGCCAAATTTCTCATCTTTGAGTTTAAATTTCCAAATGTAAGGTTGTAGTCAGTAAAATACACTTTTTTCCTTTATCCACAATAGTATATTAGTTAATATTATTGTTAGCATTGACTAATACATTACTTTAATAGAGCATATCAAAATTTGTGAGTTTTTTTTCTTCAAAACAATCTTGAGAGGTAAATGGTATTGTGTTTTACAAATGAGAACACGAGCAGTTCAGAACTAGTCCACTGTCGTGTAGCTTCCATTACAATTCATGTCTACTGTCTTAGCATCCAAGTGTTTTTGTTTTGTTTCTTTTGAGGCAGAGTCTCACTTTGTCGCCCAGGCTGGAGTGCAGTGGCACAATCTGCTCACTGCAACCTCCACCTCTTGGGTTCAAGCAATTCTCTTCCCTTAGCCCCCCCAGTAGCTACTACAGGTGCCCACCACCATGCCTGGCTAATTTTTGTATTTTTAGTAAAGACGAGGTTTCACCAGGTTGGTCTTGAACTCCTGACCTCAAATGACCCACCCACTTTGACCTCCCAGAATGCTGAGATTACAGCCGTGAGCCACCGTGCCCAGCCAGCATCCAAGTTTTCTTACTTTATAGATATATTTTGGTATTCGTCGAAACAGTGAAAATATTAACTAGGCTACTGTTTAAACATTATTAAGATGAGATAGGTTTTCAATATAAGATATATCTTCTTATATTGCAAAATAATTTCATTTTTTCGACCAGAACTTTTTCATGAGAGCGTAAACCATTGAACTTATCTTTTCTTAAGCAGTTATTCAGAAAATCAGTATCATTTAAATCTTTCCTCATCATCTTTTAAACACCATTACAAATAATGTCATTGACTAAAGCATAAAATACCCCTTTTTTTTTTTTTTTTTTTTTTTTAGTAAATAGATGCTGGCAACCTCAGAGTTGTTGACTAATTTCCATTAAAAAAACAGTACCTTGTAGCTTTGTTAATGTAGATTTTTTTTAACCATAATTCACTTTGATTCAAAATTATTCACATGAATGCTACCTGCTTAACAGTCGTCAGACTGAGTATCTTGATTGAGTCTCATAGATAGTAAGTAGACATATGTAATGAAGGTACTTCAACTTTCTGTTTAACTTAATGTAATGATGATTTTTGTACATCAAATACTTTTGCTTTCACTTAAGCATTTGTTAAGTGTTTTACGGGTGGTATAGTATACAGTCTTTTTCTTTGGAAGATACAAGGTTTTTTAATGGCCAGGCAAACTGTTTGTAAAGTTTTCTTCATGTGGCTAGACTACAAAAATGCCAACCCTGTGGACTGACTCCTAAAGTATAAGCTCTTGGGCCAGACACAAAAATGTCCTCATGATAGAATGTCATCCTGCCCAACAAGTTCAAGGTTTTCAACTGTTAGACCTTAGTGCATCTAACTCTCTCCCATTACTGCCCCTTTGAACACAAATGCATGCTGAAGGGAAAGTGGGGAGTTCAGAATTGATGATAATTTATCTAAACTCACAGAGTACTTCTAGAATTAAAATGGAAATTTACTGTATAATTCCTACATTTGTCTAGAATGTATCTTCATCTAATATGTTAGACTCCTGGGATTTTAGAATTAGATGGGAATCTTAAAAACCATCAGTCTAGTCTCATCTTTCATCTAATGGAAGACTTGTTTTGTGCCACTCCTAACCGTTGGTTAATTATCTAGCCCTACCTTCCCTTTTTGGACACGTATCTTCTGGAGAGCCCACCACTTTGCAGTGTAAGTGTGTGGTTTTTTTTTGTGTGGCTTCATGAAATTTTTCTTGTGACCTCAATTGACTCTGTCAATTTTCTTTTTTCTTCAGTTATTTGAGAACAACTACTCTTTTTCCATTCTTATGCTAAATGTCCTAAGATTTTCTTCACATAGCTCACTGTTTTTATATCTCACACCATCATACTTTCCTTTGGATATTTGGAAATAATATCTTTAATAATTTGATAAATTCTGGATGTTGCAGATATTTTAATAGCAAAGGCTATTACTTTCTTTGGTCTGGACAGTCTTATCTAACCTAGGTTTATGTGAGTATGTGTTTGTTTAAGTAGTACAGTACATTTTGAACCCCATGTTGTCTTAACCTTTTATTAAATAAAGTCCTAATCTTAAACAGCTCTTAGAAATTATTATGGAAACTTGTAGGCAGAAGTGTGGAGAGACTAGTGTAATAAACACTCATATATCTGTCACCAAGGTTTTATTATTATTATTATTATTATTATTTTGTTTTATTTTTTTAAGACAGCGTCTCACTCTGTCACCCAGGCTGGAATGCCGTGGCGCCATCATAGCTCATTGTAGCCTCAACCTCCCAGATTCAATCCACCTCAGTTTCCCAAGTAGCTGGAACCACAGGCGTGCACCACCATACCTGGCTAATTTTAAAATTTGTTGTAGAAATTGAGTCTCTCTGTGTTACCCAGGCTGGTTTTTTATTTTTTAATTGACACATGATTGTACATATTGTACATATTTATGAGGTACAAATTTGTTGGATAGTGATCAAATCAGGGTAGGGCATCTATCACCTCATGCATTTATCATTTCTTTGTGGCAAGAACAGTCAAAAGCCTGTCTTCCAGCTATTTTATGATATACAAGACTTACTGTTCACTATAGTCACCCTACTGTGCAATAGAACACCATATCTTATTCCTCCTATCCAACTGTAAATTTATATCCATTGACCAACCTCCCTTTATTCTCATCCTCTTCTCCTCAGTCTCTCTTAATCACTCTTCTACTTTTTGCTTCTATGATAACACCTTCTTTTTTTTTTTTTTTTTTTTTTTTTAAAGATTCCACATATGAGTGAGATCATGAGGAATTTGTCTTTCTGTGTCTGGCTTGGTTTAACATCATGTCCTCCAGGTTCACTAATGTCACAAATGACAAGATTTCATTATTTCTTACAGCTGATTATTCACATTTTTATCCATTCTTCCATTGTTGGACACTTAGATTGATTCCGTATCCTGGCTATTATAAGTAGTGCTGCAGTAAATAGCAAAGTGCAGAAATCTCTTCAACATCCTGATTTCATTTTCTTTGGATATGTGTTCAGTAGTGGGATTGCTGGATCATGTGGTAGTTCTATTTTTAATTTTCTGAGGAACCTCTATACTGTTTTCTATAGTGGCTGTATGAGTTTACTATCCTACCAACAGTGTGTAAAGTATTCCCTTTTCTTCACATCCTCATCAATACATAGGTGTTTTTGTTGTTGTTGTTGTTGTTGTTTTATAATAGCCATTCTACCTGGAGTGAGGTGGTATCTCATTGTGGTTTTGATTTGCGGTTTCCTTATGATAAGTGATGTTGAACATTTTTTCATATACCTGTTGGCCATTGGTGTATCTTCGTTTGAGAAATGTCTGTTAAGGTGTTTTGCTTATTTTTTAATCAGATTATTTGTTTCTTTTGCTGAGTTGGTTGAATTTCTTACATATATTCTGGATATAATCTCTTATCAGATATATAATTTGCACATACTTTCTCCTGTTCTGTGGGTTGGCTTTTCACCCTGTTAATAGTTTCCTATGCTGTGCAAAAGCTTTTTAGTTTGATGTAATCTCTGTCATCTTGATCTAATAATCGTTAAGAGGTGAAGCAGTAATACAGCATTTTTTGGTCCTAAAATACTATGATAACTACTATCCAAGTCTGTGCTGTATCTTAGAATAGATTATCCAAATTTGTTTGATGGCAAGATTCCAGACATCAAGAATCTTCTGAAATTGTATCTCAATGTATTTGTTACTGAGTTCAAACAGTGAAAGATTTTAAAGTTAAATTGCAGATATGACATTCCCCCAAGTATTTGAGTGTACATCTCTAAAAAAAGTCTGTCTACATAACCACTCTGTTTTCTCTTCTAAAAAATTAACAGTAATTTCATAATTTCATGTCACTCAAATCTATTCAGATCCACTCAAATTTCTCTCAAGTATCTTTTATACTGATTTGTTAAAACCAGGATCCAATCAAGGACCATGTTATACAGACATTTTGTCATTTTAATTAAAAATGTGGGTCTTACATTTATCAGTGATAAAACTTTATTTTCTTGGTAGTACCTCTTTGGGCTTGTCCGGTAATCAGCAAACTTTTTCTTAAAGGGCCAGAGAGTAAATATTTTAGGCTTGTGGTTCATTTGGTTCTTGTCACAACTACTCAGTTGTGCCGCATAGTCATTATGGAAACACATGGGCATGGCTGTGTTCCAATAAAACTTTTGCAAAACAGGGAAAACAGGCACTGGCCCATTGGCTGTAGTGTGCTGACCCTTGCCTAACCCATTATGATCTTGGTGTTTCCCCCCGCCCCCCGTAACTGTTCTCAAGTTTTGCATCAGTTCATTAAATAATACAATTAATATTCAACTACTGGTGAATCCGTCTGTCAGTAATAGCCACCATTTAATGAACACATACTGTATGCTATGTAGTTGGCATAGATAATAATATTTAATCCTTAAAAGCACCCTGGGAGGTACAGGTGATATTTTCACCAATTTATAGATGAGAAAATGAAGATTTAGAGAGCAGTTAAGTAAGTGGCCCAGTGTCACATAACTAAACGGGAACACTAGGTCAGAGCCCCCTTTTATAAGGCTTATTTTATACTATCAAACAGATACAAAAGAACATCATTCTAAAAGGCAAATGTTAGCTTTTCTTCATCTTGATCCTAGGCATGTGTTGAGAGACTGTCAAGTAATGTCTTGGGATTGGGACACAAAATGTCTGTTTCCTAATCTGCTATTTTGGGAGCTTTATAAAGGATATGAGGTTACTTTGTATGGTGTGTCTTTCTTTTAGAAAAGAGCTATCTCTAGGAGACCATGTGGGTTCATATTGTGTTTGCAAATTGGTCTATTATCAGTCCTTCCCTGCTTCTGCCATTTCTCAGATCATAGATGGTAATTTTGTGGTTAGAACCTTGAGGCGCATTCCTTTGTATCCTCAGCTTCAACTTAAGTCCACTTTAAGTAGCTAGATTCTTCTTTTCTATATTCTCAGGTTTATTTATTCTCTTGTCTTTCAATTAGATTTTAGATTTATTTTTGCTTCGTGTTTATGACAGGGTTTATTGTGGCCTTTCAGTTTAAGTATGATCCTGGTGTGGAAAATTTTAAATGTAGTAGTCTTTGATGCAATTTGTTGTAAAAGCCAGAAGGTGGCGATGTCTTCCAGTTAAGGTTTCAATTCCTTATAGTTGCTGGAGTAATGTTTTTGAATACCGCTAGAAAGAGGACCAAAAATACAGATGATGTGTTCTTGTACACAGAATCATTGAGTGAGGAAGAATGTGCTTTAAATTCTATGATGCATTTTAATAGAAGGCTAGAAATGTGCCACTTCCTGAAGGGAAGACAGCTACAGTTTTGAAGTTTGCCTTTTTTCTAAGAAAATATTTGATAAATCACACTAAGCCATTTCCTTGAGAAACAGGACAAAACACCTGATCAAGCTATGTCTTAATATTAGGACTTGGGCAGTGGGCAAATAATTGGTATTTCTATTTAAATCAAAATGGGAACAACCGTTTTTTTATATTAAACTATATATAATATTTATTTTTATTTTTTATTTTAAAAGATCCAGACCTTACCCAAAAAAAAAAAAAGTCACCCTGCTGTGCCAATTCTCTGAATAGAACAGTTGTTAACATTTTGGCAGATATAACTATGTAAGTGCATATGTAGATTCATAAGCCAGAATGAACTCATAATTAGACATATAATTTTTTCTACTCTCACAAACATTATGGACCTCTGTCTACATCTCTACATCTATCTAGTTTTATAATTTATAAATTCCATTTAGTAGTCTATTATATAAGACTGTACTGTACTTTATTTAACTAGTTCCTTTTCATTGGATGTGCAGGTTGTTTCAGTCATAAATGAAATTGCAGTATGTCATCTTATTATACTTTGGTCAGTTCAGTTATTTCTTTTTTCTTTTCTTTTTTTTTCTTTTTTGAGATGGAGTCTTGCTCTGTCACCCAGGTTGGAGTGCAGTGGCGTGATCTCAGCTCACTGCAACCTCCGCCTCCTGGGTTCAAGCAATTCTCCTTCCTCAGCCTCCTGAGTAGCTGGGATTACAGGCATGCACCACCACGCCCGACTGATTTTTGTATTTTTAGACAGGGTGTCACCATGTTGGTCAGGCTGGTCTCAAACTCCTGACCTTGTGATCCACCCACCTCGGCCTCCCAAAGGGCCAGGATTACAGGCGTGAGCCACCGTGCCCAGCCAAGTTCAGTTATTTCTTATCGTTACTTGTTGACTGTAGTTCCACATATATTCACATTTTAAGTTATCTGAATACACACGGCCAGAGTATCTCCTATAGAAAGTCTTTGTACCAGACTATAAGAGAACGCTGGTTTACTCACACTTTCAACACCATTTGATATTTGCCAATATAAGTAAGTGGTGTCTTATTCTTTTAAGTTAGCATTTCTTCAATTACTAGTAAATGCAGAGAACTGCTAAATAAATTATTCGTCTAAGAAAAAATGAATTATAATATCATTAGAATTAAGGGATAATGAAAACACATACCCAGCTTCAGTCACACCTAAGGCACTGGGTTATAATTGTCTTAAATGTTTATACAAGAAAAGACAGTTAAAAACTAAAGTGTTCAGTATTCAACTTAAATACTTTAATGTAAGAAGTTAGAAAAAGAATATATTAAATCTGTAGAAGGAAGGAAACAATGGACATGGGCAAAAAATTCAATAGAGAGGATCAGCTACTGATAGTTTGTTCTGGGAAGAAACCAAAGTGGAAAAGTAAGATTGACAAGAGCAATAAAAAACAGGAGTTAATGATGCTGCAATGAAAAAAGGGTAAGTGGCTACAGCAGAGACTTTAAAAGATTATTAAGACAACCATGAAGAATCGTATGCCCAGTAAATTTTTAAAGTATAGAAGAAATGGAAAATTTAATTTAGCAAAATAGACTTGAAGAAAGCAGACATTAATTATTTTAACACTGTTAAAAATTTAAATTCAATCTAATTTAAAAATTAGAAATTGTCTTTAATAATTTTTCAAACAACAAACAATTCCAGTTAATTTTCAGGTAACATCTGCTAACCTGTCTTCCAGAGAATTAAAAAAGAAAGAAAAAAGAAACCACCTTAAATTGTGTAATGAGTCTAGTATAGTAACCTTGATGCTCAAACCAGATAAGGACAATACGAGAAAGGAAGAGTATAAGCTAATTCTACCCAATAACTAAAGGAAGTATTAGCAAACCAGATTCATCAATAATCTTTTAAAAATCAAGAATTAGTTGGATTTAGGGATATAACACTGTGTATGTATAATAAGTTTAAGAGAAACATGAGAATGATAAGACTGCAATTGAAAGTAGAGGCTTTCTCTGGAGGAAAGGTGAGGAGGATGTGATTTGGAAGAACTGCATGGGGAGGCATCAGTTGTATTGTAATGTTTACTTTTTAAGTGGAATGATGGGTACATAGATGTTCATTGTGTTCTTTTTGCCTTTTTGTGTATCTGAAATATATGGTAGTGCCATGGTTATCAGGCTTAATAGCCTTGTGAGTTTAAATGTCGCTTTCAAATGCTGTATTTTTGGTGGAGTTGCTTAAACACATTCCCCTTGGAATCTATACAACCAGTTAAAAAAAATCATTTGTAAACCACCATGAAATATAATGAAGTATACTGTATATGCATTTTCATGAATGTTGTGTCAAAGGGCTTGTAGGAAAAAAAGATCATTAACTCTTTTGCATTCAGTGAAAATAGGTGGCTTTGAAAATAGTTTCAGCCTTGCTAACAGGTTTTTTTTTTTTTTTTCATGCTTAGAATTAAAAGAAATAATTTGGAATTGTAGGTAGATGAGAAATTTAATATAGTTAGGAGTTTGAAATGTTGGATTTCATAGCATTCATATGTCAAATAATTGAACATTTACAATGTGTTAGATACGATGTTGAGCCATGGGAATATATAGACCGATAAAACAGTCTTTCACCTCAAGAAGCTTAGAATTTAATAGGGGAAATAGATGATTCTGATGTTTAAGTGTAGGTACCATCATAGTCATAAACAATTTGGAATATTCCCTTCTGGGAATTAGTTTCCATCTTTCCTTTAGCTGTTTTGTTTTTCTTGTTTTAATTTAAACAAAGTGGTGTGTGTGTGTTCAAGAATAACCTAAGCCTCTGAACTACTAATATTTAGTCAGATAGACCTGTTTAACTCATCGATAAATTATGTCACTACACTTAAAAAAATACAAGGGACCTGTTAGGCAGCCAGATGCTTTGTAGAAATTGAGATTTGTCAGCCTGGTGCGGTGACTCACTCCTGTAATCCCAGCGCTTTGGGAGACCGAGGCGGGTAGCTCACGAGGTCAAGAGTTCAAGAGCAACCTGGCCAAGATGGTGAAACCCTGTCTCTACTAAAAGTACAAAAATTAGCTGGGCATGGTGGAGGGCGCCTGAGGCTGAGGCAGAGAATTGCTTGAACCCAGGAGGCGGAGGTTGCAGTGAGCCAAAATTGTGTCACAGCACTCCAGCCTGGGCGACAGAGCGAGACTTGGTCTCAAAAAAAAAAAAAAAAGAAATTGAGATTTGTCTGTTTCATTGGGCTGTCATTCTAATTATCCCATTGAAAAGGGATATAATATGTTTAGCTTTAAAAACTAAATCTTTGTTAATATCCAGTTCTGTTCTCTTGTTCTGTAAGACAGATGAACTGATTGCAAGTGGGCCTTTTTTCATGCTTCGAAAAATGTGGTCTCTCGTGGGTTGCCTCTTTTAAAAAAGTGTTGACTTTTTATATTGCATCTTTAATTGAAAACTTCTTATTAAAGCAATCTTTTCTGAGCCTGCTTGTCAGGTTACTCATATTATAAAATATGAATACTTAGTAACTTATGATGAACTATTCCCATGACCTTATTTTTAAAATTCAAGTTGCTGAAATGCTGAAAAATCATCAATTTTGAATTAATTTCAAGGCTCCTTTTTTGCATTCACACAGATTTGCTTTACCCTTTTTTTCTTGACTTAGTTTTACTTATATCGTCCTTAGTGTTGTCCCCTCAGGTGGAACTCAAAATAGTAAATTCAGAGTAGAGTAGAACTCAAAGTAGTAAATCTCAGTCCATTTGTTTTCTCCTGTTTATATAAAAACAAGTAAAATAGTAAATTTGATAGTTGATTCGCATGAGGTTTCTTCTTAAGTAGTTGCTTTGTGGTAGCTTATCCTTAAGGGATGTGCAACAAGATTAGGTTTGGCTGTGTATCACAGAAAGCCAGCATGAGGGAAACTGATTTTTCTCTCATCCTCATGAGGTCTAGAATTAAGAAGAACAGGGAGAATAAGGAGATTCACAGCATCAGGGGCCCAGGCTGCTTCTATCTTGTTGTTCTACCATCGTCATCCTCATTGCCTCGTGGTGCAAAATTGGCTACTTGAACTCTAGCTCTCACATCCAACCTCTAGACAGCAAGAATGAAAAAGGGCAGAAAGGCAAAGGAGCCCTCGCTGGCTTAGTTGGTTGCTCTAAGTAGACTTCCCAGAAGGTACATAGCAATTTTATTTTATGTCTTATTGACCAGAACATATTCAGGTGGCCAGTTGGCTATACCAGTTGTTGCCAGGGAGCTTGACGTCTATAGTATTTTATTTCTGCCACATTGTACCCAGCTAAACATCTGAGCTGTGGTCATTATGAAGGCAGGGTGGAATGGATGTTGGGGTAAGCAGCCAGGAGCCTAGCAGAAAACGTGCTGCTGTCCAGATGGCTTAGTAACTGGGCTCTAATGTAATCATGGGAAGTAGTGATTACTTCCCATGATCAGAAGAAATCCTCTGATCTGCCTGTTGATTTGAACTTATTTCATCAATACTTACTATCATTTACTGTTACAATATCCTAGATATATATACTAAGTACTTTTCATACATTATATAATTTTCACAGCACTGCTCTGTGGTAGGCATGATCTATTCCATGTTACATATGAGAACACTGAGACACAGGTTACATAACTTGCCCAAGTTCTAATAGCTAGTAAGTGGTAAGTCAGACATTGCGCATGCTTAAGACCAATGGTAATAAACTGGCCCTGTGCCTCTGCTTTTTAATCTGTCTGCCTATATATCTATCCATCAGTTCCTGTTGTCACCCCTGCCTCACTCCTCATACATAAAAATTATTTGAGGTAGCTCAAACATGTACAAAGAACAGAAAAACAAAAAGATACACAGATTGAAGGGAATATGGGAATATAAGAGTGAAAAAATATAATGAAGTTGAGGTACAATTAATACACAGAATTGAATGCCATATGGTCCCATAGAGGTGTCAGAAGTCTTGGTCTGGTTTGCCACTGTGTTCTCTCAGAAACTGAAAGGCAGAGAAATAAGACCTTCTTTATTTAGACTCTTGGCCCCTTCACTGTTTTAGTTATATATTACGAATCCTTATTATAAAGAATACTAGTTTTTTACATTGTGGCTGCAAGGAACTTTAAAGACAACTATAGTATGTTTTTACCATTTTCTGATCTTTTTGTGAGTTAAGCCAAATTGCCATTGTTTATTTTTTGACGTGTGAAAATACAGAGAATTTTTTTATCTGGGTCATGGGTCACATACTTAGTAAAAACTGGGGCTTGTTTGTGTAAATCATAAGAGTCTGGGCAAATATATGTTGGGAGATTCTGATCTTGATAAAAATGGTATTATGCAAATTATTTGATAGAGCTCCTCCTGTACACCCAAGTTTGCAAACTCCTTGAGGACAAAAGACTTTGCCTTAATCATTTTTTTGCCTCCGTTATCTTCAGTCTAGAGGTGTTCAGAAAGAAAATAATGAATGAATGGTTAGTAATGAGAAAATTCTGTTAGTAAATGTTATTCATATTTTTGCTGCTTTAAACTTAAATCAGTTACTCTGCTTGAAATAGAAGTATGCCATATTTTTTTATAGTGCCAGCAAGTTGCATGAGATGGGTTATATGCCACTAAGGGTTAGACATTGGGACCAGAATCCAACCCTTGAATGTGGTGCATTTGGGGAGTTGTCATTACTGTGGTACACCTGGAACGTAGTGTTTGTAGAGGGGAATAGCAGGAGATGAGTCTGGCAAGCTCCTGGCAAGTAAAAGTTACTTTTTAATTTAAGGAATGAAAGTTAGGCCTAGATTTTGAAGTATATTAGATGTCATGTTAGCTTTTTAAAAAATGACATTTTTAGGGGGGAGAAGACAGGACATGGTTTGGTTGGTTGGTTTGTTTGTTAATGTTTGTTTGTTTTGACCAAGTCTCATTCTGTCGCCCAGGCCGGAATGCAGTGATGCGATCTCGGCTCACTGCAACCTCCGCCTCCCGGTTTCAAGTGATTCTCCCACCTCAGCCTCTCTAGTTGCTGGTATTACAGACATGCACCACCATGCCCAGCTAATTTTTGTGTTTTTAGTAGAGACTGGGTTTCACTATGTTGGCCAGTCTAGTCTCGAACTCCTGACCTCAGATGATCTAACCACCTTGGCCTCCCAAAGTGCTGGGATCACAGACGGGGGCTACTGTGCCCAGCCAGGGACATGATTTGATTCTAGTAACATTTGAAAAATAAATAATATAGATTCATTTTTTACATTTCAATTTCAAGATTGTTTGTGAAAAGTGAATTAACAGAACATTTAAGTTTAATGACTTTATTTTGTTTTATTTCTCAGGATGTGATCTTCGTGGTGGAAAGCTAAATTTTAAAACCACCCCAATGGATGCAGACAGTGATGTTGCATTGGACATTCTAATTACAAATGTAGTCTGTGTTTTTAGAACAAGATGCCATTTAAACTTAAGGAAGATTGCTTTGGAAGGAGCAAATGTAATTTATAAACGTGATGTTGGAGTAAGTATTTCAGTTTTCGTATTTGTACTACATAGCCTAATTTTATAGTTCTATGAGTGATACTAAAATGTATTCATTCTACAGATAATTTATGATCACCTTACCATGTGCTGGTTGTCCTGGATATAGAAGTGAGCCCTGTAAAAGCAGTCCCTCCTCTCATGGAGGTTCAAGCTTTTGTACATAGAGTATCGGTACCTGAATCAGCAAAGAAGTCATTGGTTACAGAGACATTTTATTGTGTTCTCAATTTATTTTAACTGAAGAAAGGGACCTTTATATTCTCACATGTACCTATTAAAATGTAATTGTATTTGAATGATGCCTTTATATATAATTTTTATAGTATTTTAATTATCATATTCTTCTTTAACAAAGGTAGATGGTTTTCTTTCATAACAAACTGCTGAAAATAATATGATTTATATCTTGACGTGGACATCTTGAATTTTAGTTTTTGATAAACCTGTAATATTTTAAAGCCTGAATATTAATAAGTAATAATAAAACCTTAGTGTTTTGAGATTAGCATTATGAAAGACATTGGACATCATTATAAACCAAAGATTGATGAGATGGATATGTATTTTACACATTTATTATGAAAATTAAGAATGCATCTCAAGGCTCTGTTTAGCTTTAAAAATTAGGTGCCAGGATACCTATGTAAATTGTCATTAATTCTTTTTTGGGTGTGTGTGAGACGGAGTCTCACTCTTTCGCCAGGCTGGAGTGCAGTGTAGTGGCACGATCACGGCTCACTGCAACGTCTGCCTCCTGGGTTCAAGCAATTCTCCTGCCTCAGCCTCCCGAGTAGCTGGGACTACAGGTGCACACCACCATGCCCGGCTAATTTTTGTATTTTCAGTAGAGATGGGGTTTCACCATGTTGGCCAGGATGGTCTCAATCTCTTGACCTCGTGATCCACCCACCTCAGCCTCCCAAAGTGCTGGGATTATAGGCGTGAGCCACCATGCCTGGCCATCATTACTTCTTAGTACTAGAAACTAAGTAAAGATGAATTAAATTCAATTAAAATTTTCAGTGACCCACAAAGATTTTCAAGTTTGTCAGCAATCCCATCTTTCCTTTAGAAAAGTAATCAATATGTCTGTTCAAAAGTTTAGAGAGGAATATGCCTAACACTGCTTTGGTACTTCACCATGACATATGGAAAGGAAATAGTTTTTTTAAGGAAGGTTAATTGAAAAATCTGAGATGATAGACAAGCTGGTGGCGGTGAGAGACAATTAAATGTGGAATAAACTCAGTCAAGTGTTTCTCAGTCACTTGTATATGAAATTTTATGATGTATTTTAGTTCAAATTTTATCTTGATCTTTGGTAAATTTTAAGTCTGCCCAGATTTAATAGCTTTCTAGTTTGATAATATGGCATATGACAGAGAATGAAGAACACAAAATGTAACAAAAATTTTAAGCAGAAACATCTGATTCATTTATATGTTAGTCAGTGAGCATTTATGTCTTTCTTACGTAGAATGGGCATCTAACAAATATTTCCATTAATGAATAGTTGGAATGAAAATTAAAATTTGCATATTTTCTTGGAGCTTAGTCCTTGACCTATTGATACACACTCTGTAGTTATTTCATTCTAACCCATAGCTTTAAATGCCTTCCAAAGCTAATGAATTTCCAATTACATCTCCAGCTCCAACATTTCTCCTTTATTCAAGATGCCCATGTTGAACTAGAGTATGTAATAAGCATCTCAACTCTAGGATGATGGGTACCATGAAACAGCAGAAAGCAGAGTTAGGAATTAGAAAGCGATGAAGTGATGGGTGTTTCAGGGAAAATGGTTAGGGAGGGCCTCTCTTCAGGAGGTGACATCTGGTAAGAGACCTGAATGAAGTGAGAATATTGAGGGGATACTATTCCAAATGAAAGCAACAGCTACTGCAAAGCTTCTGAGGCATGAACAGATTTCGTGTGTGTGAGGAGCCATGCAAGTTCCAGTTATGTGACTGGAGTGGAATGAGAGTTGAATTGTTTATGTACTTGGAGTACATTGATTTCAAGTATATAGAGTGAGAGATTTCTATACACCTTGTATTTTTAATTAATCAAATGTCTTTTTGGATTAATATATTCTTTGTGTTCAGTATTGTACTTGATTTCAAAATGGGTGATTTGGAGAGCAGTCATTGCAGTCTTAGATAAGCTTGGAGAGTAGTATTTGGACATTAATATGACTATATAGAACAGAACCATAAGTGAAAAATAATGCTTATGAGGTAATCAGATTTTTTTTTCCCCCAGAAAGTATTAATGAAGCTTAGAAAACCTAGAATTACAGCTACAATTTGGTCCTCAGGAAAAATTATTTGCACTGGAGCAACAAGGTAAATGCTACTTGGATTTTTTGTTTTTATTTTTTGCTTTTTCCCTCATGGAACGGACATTTTCCTAGACTTAACAGCAAAATCATATGTGAAGTTTGTTGTGTTCCTCAGTATAAAATTTATTTCCTGTATAACTGATAATCTTTTTCTTTCCTTAATACCATAGTGAAGAAGAAGCTAAATTTGGTGCCAGACGCTTAGCCCGCAGTCTGCAGAAACTAGGTTTTCAGGTAACATTTTCAAACAGTATCTAAACTATAAATATTTAAGGATTTATTTTTGTAGAATTAAAAATTGTAATAGACTCAAGAAATCACTATACATACTATTCTTATGATTGAACTTTTTCTAGGCTTTTTAATACTGCCCTTCAGTGTGAAAATTTGTAGCAAAATTTGGCCATGTGGGTATTTGTAAAGGATCCTAGATTTTTCCCTAATTCCTTTCCCATAAAGAGACTTGTTTCCTCACAAGTTAATTTCCTTTTCAACTCTAAGTTTTTTTCACCTCTGATGTACACAAACAAAATCGTTTTTGGTTATCTCAAGAATGCCAGGTCAGAGTGGTGAATAGAGAATGGCAGAGGCCCCTTGACATGGACACACCAGCTGGCAGGCTCTCACACATGTAACGTGACTGTCACCGGCATGTCAGCCTCATCACTATAACTTGATAGAGGTATATACCTTTGAATAAAATGATTACATATTATGGACTTGCTAGGTCACTTGCAAATGATTAATAAATGAAAGATAAAGATGGGAATGGTCCCTGAAGATGAGGGCAAGGCTGTTTGGGATTGAGACAAGTTTGTAGAAGTGGGGAGAGGAAGTTACGTTTCCCTCTGATGACTCAGTCTCTCTGAAGTAGAGGGTGATAGGAAGAGACTGAATGGCTGGTGGGGAGTGGGGGTTGGTGCTTGAGGGAGGGTGGCAGTAGAGAGAGTCTTGAGTTGTACTGTGATTTGAGAGTGCTGCCACTTTGCAGTTTCCTGGCTTTGCGCAACTGCTGTGTGCAAGGCTGAGTTGAAGGATAGTTAGCTTACCCAAAATTGTGGTTTTAGGAGGAATGTTTGAAAAGATGAGATGAAACAGTTGAAGATGTTGGTAGGAGTGACCAAAGTTATTAAGGTTAAGAGCATTATTTTCGGCCTTGGAACTTCTTTTAGTGTAACATTAGAAGTGTTGAGAGAAATCCCAGTTAGTTAAAAACAATTTTATCACTCTATCCCCAGAAAGAAAATAAACATCTAACTAATATTATCACAGAAATGTCATTTTGCCTTATTCCATATAAGAAAAACATCTGACTTTTGGAGCCCAGTGTACACTCTGTATTTACTGACTTTCTAGGGTGACATGTTTTCCATTTTTACTCTAGCAGGATGACCTGGACTTAAATTTTTTCCCTCACTATTCTCTGTCCTTTCTCAGTAGTTTTAAATATTTCACTTAAAAGTATTAAGAAATTAAACATGTGATTAGAAAGACCCATACTGTTTTAATCATGCAAATACCTCTGGTTTTATTTTTTTAATGAAGTTTTTGGGCTTTTTAAAAAATTGAATTAAAACTTTCAATGCTACATAACTTACAGTACTAAACATACACTTAAAATGTTTTTGTTTTATCTTGTTTGCTCTTGGTTTTAAGGATTGATGGTTATTAAGGATTGCCATGATGAGCAGATTTTTTTGTTTGTTTGTTTCAAAATAAATTTATTGAGTTTTACTTCTCTCCTAAAGGTAATATTTACAGATTTTAAGGTTGTTAATGTTCTGGCAGTGTGTAACATGCCATTTGAAATCCGTTTGCCAGAATTCACAAAGAACAATAGACCTCATGCCAGGTAAGTCTTTGAAGCAATTTATCTTGATACATTACCAAATTTGAAATTACTAGTCAGCGTGTAAATATTTATATTAACTGTGGCTTCTTTTGTATAGTTATGAACCTGAACTTCATCCTGCTGTGTGCTATCGGATAAAATCTCTAAGAGCTACGTTACAGATTTTTTCGACAGGAAGTATCACAGTAACAGGTATTCTATGATATTGAAACCAAACTTGTAAATTATGGATTGAATGATACAAGATGCTTATACCAAGATAGAAATAATGTCTGATTTGTTCCTTTCAGTTACTTCTGCCCTTTAAGAGGAACCGGTCTCCTGACTTCTAACACTGTAGATTTATTTTACCTACTTTTGTACTATTTATAAATGTTACACATACTATTTTGTGGCTTTTTTCACTCAGCATTATCTTAGTGGGTTTCATCTATATTATGTTCTGTGTAGTTGTATATATCATTCATTCTCATTGGGCATTTGAGTAGTTTCCAGTATGGAGCTTTAAAAATATTCTGGTGGGCCGGGTGCATTGGCTCACGTCTGTAATCCCAGCACTTTGGGAGGCTGAGGCGGGCTAATCACAAGGTCATGAGATCAAGACCATCCTGGCCAACGTGGTGAAACCCTGTCTCTACTAAAAATACAAAAAATTAGCTGGGCGTGGTAGTGCACACCTGTAGTCCCAGCTACAAGGCAGGAGAATCGTTTGAACCCGGCAGGCAGAGGTTGCAGTGAGCTGAGATCACACCACTGCACTCCAGACTGGCAACAGAGTGAGACTCTGTCTCCAAAAAAAAAAACAAGAAAAATTTATATATATATACACACACACACACACATATATATGTGTATGTATATATATTCTGGTATATGTATCCATAGTATGTAAATTTATGATACCTTATATTTAAAATTCTCATGAGAAACTCATTTTATAAACTTCAGTTTTACATAAGCAAAATATTAAATATAATTGGTGCCTGTTTGTTATGTTTATCTTGCTATATCTTTTGCATCTTTATTTGGAGAAAGGGTGGTTTCAGAAAACTAGGCATTCATGTCAAAGGGTAGCATTAGCATGCGGTGTGACATTTTAATGGTACTATGATTATAAATTGTGCAGAGGCATTGCTTGGGAGTCAGGCCCAACCTTAGGCAAAAAAGAATTAAAGAAAATATCTTCAATGTCCTTAAGCTTTGTTTTTTCTTTATTCAGTCCATAGAGGAAAATAACAATTTAGTCTCTCAACAAATAAATTTTAGTTTTGACTCATCCCATGGGTTTTCCCATCTTCCTTGGCGACTTTCAAAGCGTATTCCCAGGATCCCACCTGAATCTTAAATATGGGATGGTAGGGGACAGGTCTGTTTGTTCCCTTCTTTCTGTTCTCTGTTTCCACACTTTGGAGGCTGGATGTCTGAGCAGGCCCAAAGCCTATTGATCTATCTCTACTAAGTATATAATAAAACAATGCACATGTAAAACTCTGTATTTACTGAGTTACTAGATATTAAACAAAACAATAATAAACTGAAGACAATTGACGTGGTTAAGTAGTATGCATTGTTTACTTAGATCAGGAATATCCTATGAAATGTTAGTAATATTGAATTGGTTCCCATGAGCAAAGCATAGCAGGGTGGGGGTAAAGTGAGTCAGGAAGGACCTCACCAAGATAGGATGTGGTTAGGACCATCAGAGTGTTTACAGTGGGTGGATTTGTTAGTTTCCTGGGTCTTTCAAAAGAGGTAAGTGTGTATTAGTGAAGCCATTTTTATTCAAAATAAATTTTATGAAAATAGTTTTCATTGTCCTTTTTTATGTTTCTTTTTAGCAATTTAAATGAAAGATTACATTTTTATAAAGTTGTTCAAGAATTAACATAATGCATGGTCACCTCGTAGCCTTGTGCTTTTTTTGTTTTCTATTGACTTGTATAAGCTCTGAGGGTGAAATGACCAGATTGGTAATAAACATGTGGCTACCCAGTGGTGGTAAATCTGTGGGGATTTTTAAACCATATATTTTAAAACAGCATTCTGGTTTCCCAACATTTTGGTGGCAGCTTTGTTTCACTCTGCTGTGTTCCTGCATATTCCTGAGCCTCTGTTGTAGCCTAACCAGAAGCCAGATGATAGTGATCAAAAGGATAGCTGTTATCTAGTCCCATTTGTTACTCCTTCCTTTCATGTACATATTATATTACAGTACTTTCTGTATTAGTCCATGATAGTTTGTATGCAATTTTTTATATACTTTTGTTTTTCGGTCTGGTGCCCTAAAACAAAGTGAATAACCTCATTTTGTGTTTCATGTGTCTTTTAATTGCCCAGAACAAAATCTGTATTATTTTTACTTATTATGGTTATGTGTATAATTATATGTGTAGTTTTTTTTGAACAGTTAACGTGATATTCTATACCACTTGAATATTTTTAATTCTGGAAAATCAGTTTTTCCTAGTGCTCCCTTTTCCAACTCTTCTCACTCCTTCCTCCGTTGTGTTTATTACAGGGCCCAATGTAAAGGCTGTTGCTACTGCTGTGGAACAGATTTACCCATTTGTGTTTGAAAGCAGGAAAGAAATTTTATAATTCACCACTTAATTGGTTAGAATCTCTAACTGAGCACCTTTTAAACCTGCTGCACATTGGACTCAAAAGGAAAACTGGACCAACAGTAATCGAGGGGATAGACTCTTTTATTCATTCACGGCTACAGTGTAAGCTCCAGTCCCTTTGGATTTTATTCCAAACCTTGCTGTAATATAAAAGGAAGTTTACAAGACATGACATTGCTGCTTTTACAAAAGGACATTCTATTTATTTTCGCAGTAATTCTCATGTCCCCATAAGCAGAGCTGTCACAGTGTGCACTACCTTAGATTGTTTTATTGTTGTCATTGTTATTTTTTTCCATTTTGAGCTAATGTGTTTTATTTGTGAATAGTCTTTTACATTTTTGTATGCTGAATATGGGCACCAAAGAACCTGTAAAAGTTATCTTTTTCAATTGAATGTGCACAAATAAAAGTTTGGAAAAGATCTCTCTTCATATCCATTCTGTAACTTTTATTCCCCATTTTCTATTTTAACAAAAATTGTATTCATACTTTTTTTTAAAATCTATGCAAGCTTAAGACTTTGGCTAAAGTGTGTTGGCTTCTTTTTGAAGTGTATTTTGTGTGTGTGTGTGTATATATATACATATATATGCGCCACATGTGTATAGTATCTTTTAATGCTCTGTTACCAAATAACAAATAGGAATTTTTTTTTCTTGCAGATTAGAAATAAAAACGTGTATATAAACTCTAGAGAACCAGACTAGAAGTTTATAGATAAAGGATAATGTTTTATGTTGCTAATTTAATATGATAGAAAATGTTAAATCACTTGTAAAGGTTAAGAAATTGTAGTTTTAAGAAGAGAAACCTCTTACCCACTAGATGGCCATGAGAAAGAAGCTGTGATGAATGGTGCCTCATTTGGATCTTTGTTTTTCTGGAAAGACTCAACACCTGTAGTTGTAGAGAAGTGATTGAAGTTCTTGACTTTAATCTTGGGTTGGTGCCCAAGCCTATACTAAGAGTCTTGTCAGAAGTTGGTAACATGGAGATGTTTTAACAAGAAGTGCCCACAAACTGCCTCTGTGCCACAGTGTAATTATCAAATAGCCCCACTTGAATTTGAAAGCCATTTTGTGTGATATTGTCCTTCCCCTTGCTGTATCTTATTTAATGGAGTTAAAGAGTGACTATTCAGTATATGAGATTGCTACTCTTAAAGTTATAATAAATACGCATTTATGAAACAGTGTCTCTGGCTCACCCAGGAGCCCTGATGTGGTAATACAGGATCAAGCGTAGTTGTGCCCTATCACTTAGGTGTAGGAGTTTAGTGTAACCAACAGTGATTATACCTAGAAGTAAAGCTGAGTGGAGAGTCCAATTAGCTTCTCAGGAGAAACTTAATGGAGACAATATTCCAACACAATGTTCCACAAAAACCTGTATTTCCAAAATGTTTTCAAAGCTTTGTGGAAAAGTTGCAACATCCTAACCTCCATATATAGTACATTTTCCTTACCATATTATAAAATAAATCTTGAAAACCTAGCTTAGGCACTGCACTGAACAACACTTATTATTTTTATTTTTATCTTTTTTCTTCTCGATGCCTTCTCTAACCTGCTTCTTACTCCAAAGTGGAAGGCAAAGGCGAACTTACATTTTTCTTTCTTACGAAAGATTTCATTGGAATTGTTAGACTTTTATTTTTCCTTTAAAAAAAAAAATGTTTATTTCCTTTATTTTAAGATTCAGTAGGATAGCCAAACTCATAAATATAGAGAATAAAATTACATGAAAGAGTTACAAGCTCACTGTTTTAAAGATTTGACATTTTCATTTAGTTTTAATTAACCGTAATAAGTCACCTCCTGTTTCGCAATGTTCACCAAAAAAAGAAATGTAGAATAGGGGGAAAACATGCTTATATAGCCAAGGTACAGATCCAGATGATACAACCTTTTCAGTATTCGCATGACTTGAAAACTGGGCAGATCAATAGCTAATGGAAGTGCTTTATCTGAAGGGAGAGGGTAAAGACAGTGTGACTGGGTCTGCTTTCAGGGCTGCTGGGTGAGCCTCACCTAGCAGTGTCCATGGGTAATTCACTAACATTAACAAAGATGGGAAGAAGTGAGTGCTCTGATGTCTTCTGCTGGCTCTCCATAAGTACTGTAAATTTTTTTTATAAATAAAAACTGTGAATATATATGTATAAGTTGTAAGTATTTCCCCCTTTTTATTTTTGAAAATCAAAAAGCTTGATTTGGTGTGGGGCAATGAACATTGGATACAAATTTAGAGACAAAATTGTTTAGTTACAGACTCGGGATATTAAAATAAAAATGCAAAAGAATACTCAAGATACTGAAGTCGAGGTCACTAGTAATAAACCGGCTAGGTTGATAAACAGTTTCCTGCCCATTTATAATGAATGGCTAAACCAAAAAATAACTAAAGTATATATAGTGTTTGAACTATAAACACGGAAGGAAACGTGGGGCAGAACACACTTCCCTTCTCTTTCCAAAAACAAACAACAATACATGCTCTGACTTGCATGTGAAATACACTGTGATAGAATTGAGATCTCAAATCTCCTTTCCTTTTCGCTTCGCCTGCAATTTTAATACAGATAATACACTGCAGATCAGGCCTTTTAGTCAGTCTCCTGAGTCTCTGATGTTATAGTTTTACTACTTACATAGGTTTATAGTCTCTCCACATTGTTATAAAGGAATGTAGTAGATCATGTTGCCTTATATGACATTGGGACAGTTTATTGGGAACCAATGGGAAAATTCCAAGCTAAATGAGAAGGAGCTGGCTCTTAGGAGTCTCTTTTCTTTAGGTTAATCATATTTTAAAATTCTTTTTCAAGTTAGGTTGTTCGTGCTTTTACGTTTTTTCTGTGTCTTCCATCACTTACAGTATTAGTAATTTAATATGTTACTTGGTTCAAGATTTGATTTTGGATTTTCTATCATACCCAAATTTTATTAGTGAGACCTCTTACCAAGTCTTTAAAATCAACTGGAGAAGTAGGGAACAGTTCATCGTTGTGTGGGTGAAACCCACGTTGCTTGTACAGGCCGCCATCATAGAGAAGAACATACGAGGGAATTGTCCTGATGTCTGAATGTCATTTATTGTGTCTTCGGTCACTGAAAGTCATCATCGAGTGTAGCCTGTGTGCCGTAACCTGAGGTATTGATATTCCTGAGGAGTGTGAAGAATTGCAGGACACTGTGGATTACTAGACATTGTCATGAAAGCCTTACACGGAGGCAGCTTTTCTAGGCTTGACTTAATAACTTCAACCTAATTGCTTAGAGATTTGGATAAATAACCTAATGGCCTGACTCCTTTTCTAATGTTTTACTAACAGCTACTTCTAAATAAATATGGTCCCAGGATTTTAAAATTGTCTTTTCTATGCATTTTTTAAAAATGGAAACAAATGCTCATTTTTCTCAACTATTGCAGAATAATTTTAATATTTCACAATATTAACATGAAATTCATAAAAGGATATTTTGCATTAAATTGTAGTTTATAGTTCATAAAATAAGCGCTATAATCTTTATACTTGTTGAATGTAACTAGGAATTACCACTAAAATCCTAGCCAGGACCCTCTCCTAATCTAGATGGAATACATGGGCAGCTGTCCACACTGTGTGTTCTGGTTCTTTTTTGCGTAAGACCCACTGCAAGCAGTGTCTTGGTTGGCAAAACCTGTACCCTTATGTCCAGACCACTTGTGTGTCTGAATAATAAAGCTGTGACTGGCCTCCGTACATACATAGCTTAAGGCAGAGGTTGATGTCTTCACTAGGACATAGTCTATTCAAAGGCTGCTCTGTGAAGGTAGAAAGTATGAAACCAGCCAGTAATTTTTTTTTTTAACCTGATATCCTGCTCAGAATAAGAAAGATCACTTAGGACCTTGTACCTTGTCTACCTTTTGAGGTTCCTTTTGGGGAAGAGGGGATTAAAGGCTGTCTTTACCATTTCAGTGTCTCTTCAAAACCAGTTCCATGACACTGAAAAGAAAGCACAGGAGTTGCAACTATGCACTGGTCCAAAGACACCCTCCTAAGCGTTCTGGCACTATCCACGTTCAGAAGGTGTTGAGACCATTAGTTCTGTGGAGAAAGCTGCCTGGATTGGCCCCTACCACACAGCTTGTTACACTCCAAGAGCTGCTCCTGGGGTTTTCTTTTTTGAGGCTGTCTTGGCACTAATTCTTCTTGGTGATGACTCATAAAGCAAATGTTGTTTTTCACATAGTTCCTGAAAGAAAAAGAGGCACTAATGAAAATGTCATTCTTAGTTTACAGTACATACCAAAAAAAAAAAGTGTAGGCTATTTTTTTTTTTTTTTTTTTTTTTGAGACGGAGTCTCGCTCTGTCGCCCAGGCTGGAGTGCAGTGGCCGGATCTCAGCTCACTGCAAGCTCCGCCTCCCGGGTTTGCGCCATTCTCCTGCCTCAGCCTCCCGAGTAGCTGGGACTACAGGCGCCCACCACCTCGCCCGGCTAGTTTTTTTTTTTGTATTTTTTAGTAGAGACGGGGTTTCACCGTGTTAGCCAGGATGGTCTCGATCTCCTGACCTCGTGATCCGCCCGTCTCGGCCTCCCAAAGTGCTGAGATTACAGGCTTGAGCCACCGCGCCTGGCCAGGCTATTATTTTTGAAACCACCCTGGGGCTTTAATGTTTTAGCTATGCAAAATAAATACATATTTTTATTAGGAAGCCTGCTGCATCATGAAATTCAGTATGCCGCAGACTTTGGTCAGTCTCATGCAAGGGGTAACAGTGTCTTCTCAGAACACAATCCCAGCAGTCAGCTCTGTGGGGAAGGATTCCAAGGATAGTATTACATACAGAGAACCAGTGGAGGTTTCATCCTAGACCTTATTTTTTTCCATTTCTCAAACTCCAGCAATGTGCCTATATTTATATCTTCTGTCTTCTACGTCATCCCTCACTCCCACATTAACAAATTTTTCTACAGGATTCTTTCCATCAACACAAAAAGATGCTATTGTATTTTACCTTTATTAAAAATGAAGAACTGCCTTTGAACCTCCCTTTTCAAATACCTTTTTCTGTAATTTAACCAGTGATTTGAGTGGCCACAGTATGTAGGTGGTATGGGTTGAGTAGATAAAGACTCCTGTTTTCAAGGAGCTTACTTAGATTTTAGAGGGGAGACAAGCATATAATTTGAAGTAGTAAAAGTGCTAATGAGAAACGGAGAAGGAGAAAAAAGGATTTCGTTAGGTGGGAGAGGACAGACTGTTACACAGGTGGCATCTCTCTAAAGCAGTGACGATCAGAAAATGGAATGAAGTTAGGGAGGGAACCCTGCAAAGAATCCCAGAGACCTGAGAAGTGGGGGCAGGGAAACGAGTTGGTATCTGGAGGGAATCTGAGGAAGGTGTTTTTTCAGGATGGGAAATACTGCAGCTTTGTGAGTGTGTGCGTGATGATAATCCCATAGGACGGGGAAATTGATGCAGTCAGTGTACAAATGGAAGCATTGACCTTTGCAGCAAGGCAGAATGTGTGGGCATAGATGTAGGCAGGTTAGATCTTGTGGCAGGAGGACGAGATGGTCTCAATTTACTTTCTCAGTGAACTAAAAAGCAAAATAATTAGAGTGAGGAAGTAGGAGGGGGTGCTGGAGGCTTGGGAAAAGTATTGGTGTGAAGTAATCGTCTTTGAAAGTAGGAATGTCAACTCACCAGGGAAATGTGGTATATTGTACGATATTCCTCAAGAGCTACTTGAGATTGATGTTCGTAAGTTTAAAACAAGGCTGATCAGCATGGTTGTGTGTTTGATTCAGCCAGGTTTAGCTCCTTGAATGCAGGGATAAAATGAACTAAGAGTTGACTTGGTCAGAGTTAAGGTTTGCCTGAGTGATGGAAGGAGAGAGAAGAGGGGAAAGGGAGAAGGTGAAATGCAAAGAAGTGGCCTGGGTGGTGGGCCATGGAAAGTAGGAAGCAGGGTAAGGAAGGAAGGGAGAGCGTGAGCCTCCAGGTTGTGGTGGGGCTGAAGACTTGTTAAAGTGCCAGTACTTGAGGAAGTGGGCTGGAGAGATGAGTGGTTAGAGGGTGAGTGGAATGCTTGTGAATGAAGCAGTGATTGGAAATGAGTCTAGGGCATGACCATTCTGCTTTTCTGCTCCCCTTCACAGCAAAACTGATGCAAGGAGTGGACTGTAGCTTCTTCACTTCACTTCCATTTTGTCCTCCAACCATATCAGTCGGCGTCTGTCCTCTCATTCCACTGAGCCTGAGTCTGTCAAGCCTATGATTACCTCTTTGTGGCTGGTCTCTCCAGTCCCACCTTCCTACAACACATCTGGCTTTCCTCCAGCCTCACTGCTGGCTTCTTTTCAGTCTCTCTTAACACTCTCTTCTTTGCTCGGTCTCTAAGGTTGGCACAAAACTGGGCCTAGTCCCTTCTCTCTCTGTTCTCTGACCAGATAAGCTTATCTGGCTTCATGACTTAAATACCACTTAGCTGATGGCCACTCACATTTGACTCTAACCCCTAGAGTCTCCAAATTTCAGACTTATATATCCAAGTGCCTACTACTAATGTTTCTATTTGATGTCTAATGGACATCTCACAATTAATATCTCCAAATCCGAGCTCTATTCTCTCCGGAGCCCTGAAACCTAGTCATCTCTTGGGCTTCCCCATCTCACCACCTGTCCAGTTTCTCAAGTTAAAACTTGCAGTGTCATCTTGACTGCTTCATTGCCTTACTCCTAGATCCATTTCGTTCATATTTTTTCACGTATTCAATGCTGAGCTTTGATTATATGCCAAGGAATTGTTCCGAGTGTTGGGAAACAACAGTGAACAAAATATACAAAATTCCCTGGCTTCATGGAATTTAAATATAGCAGGAAGAGATAGACAGTAGACCAAGTAAAATATAGTGTTTCTGCTTTGGTTAAAACTGAAGGATTGGAAAGTGGGTGCAGAGTTGGATACACAACTGGTATTTGAAATAGAGGGACAGGAAAAGTCTGATGGAGGTGAAGCAGCAAGACAGGTGGATATCTAGGGGAAGATAATTTGAGGCAGAGGAAACAGGTGCCAAGATCCAGAGCCTTGAGCATGCCTGATGTGTCTGGGATGCAGCCTTTGGCCTCTGTGGCTGTGAGAGGAGAAGGGCAGATTAGCAGGCTGTGCAGGGCTAGAAGGGCATTGGAAGGCTTCTGCTCTTGCTGGAGAGCCACTGGAGGATTGGAGAAAAAGAATACCTTGGTTGCATTTTAAGGGGTCATTCTGGCCACTGTGTAGAGAACTGATGGGAGGGGACAAAGGCAGAAATGAGAACCAATAAGTGGGTATTGCAGTAATTCAGGATGGAGATCATGGTGACTCAGACCAGGGCAGCTGGGAAGGTGTTCAGGCTCTGGATATATTTTGAAATAAGAGCCAACACAACTTCCTGGTGGACTGAACATGGAGTATAAGAGAAAGAGTCAGGAAAGACTCCTAAGTTTGTGGCCAGAGCAAGTAGTAGGATAACGTTGACATCCACTGAGGTGGGTAAGGCTGTGAGTAGAATAGGTTTGAGGATATCACAGGTTCAATTTAGGACATGCGAGGTATTAGGTATCTGTTAGACATTTGGAAAGACATGTAGAGTAAGCAGTTGAATAAACAAGCCTTGAATTCTGGAGAGATAGCTAGAAACATAAATTTCAGACCCTGGCATATTAATGAGATACAAACTGTCATTGACTGAGATCAACTAGCCGGTGAGGGTGATAGAGAAGCGGTCAGGGGATTAAGCCCCAGGGCACACCAACTTTAAGAGAGGAAGCAGAGGAAGAGAGACCCATAGGTAAGAGACAACAGGGGACGGGTCCCAGAAGGCTGTGAGGCAACCATTTCAGGAAGGAGGACTATCCCCAGGCAAACGCACTATCTCCAGTCAAATGCTGGGGATAGTCTAAGATAAGGAGTGAGAATTGACCACAGAGTTAACCAACATGGAGGTAACTGGAACATTAAAAAGTAATTTCAGGAGCGGGATGGCCATAACAAGTCTCATTGGAGCAGGTTCTTGAGAGTGGGAAGAGCAGAAGCACAAGTGATGACAGTGAATACAGACGATGCATTAGAAAAACTTGGCTATAAATAGTACCCAAGAAATAGGGCAAAAGCTGGAGAGAAAATGGCACCAAAAGATCTTTAAAAAAAAAAAAAAAAAAAAAGATGGAGAAAGAATCACAGCAGGTTTCCGTGCTGATGAGGAGTAGATAAAGATGCAGGTGATGCAGCAGTGAGCCGGGACAATTGCTGGAGAATGTGCCAGAGAAGGGAGAGAGGAGAGAGGGGGTGAAGGGGCCTCTCATAGGAAGGACTGCATTCCTACATAGGCCCTGGAGGAATGGTCGTGTATGTGGAAGGTGGAAGTTTCCACCTGATTATGTCCATTTTCTCAGTGAAGTCAGAAGCAAGGCCATCGGTGAGGAATGAGGATGTGAGGAAGTTTCCGGAGAGAAAGTGATCTGGAGCGTTTGTCTAGGAGAGAAGCAGAGTTAATAGACTAGGGATATGTGTGATTGCCACATGTGATTGAAGGCCACGTAAGGTCCATGGGCGTGATGGAAAAAGAGACCCAGCACTACAATTGCCTGCTTTCTCAGCCTCCTTCGGCTGGATGGCTGCAGACACTCACTATGGCACACTTTAAACTGTAAATCAGATCATGTCACTGCCCTGCTTAAAATCCTTCAGTAGCTTCTGCTGCAATTAGAATGAAACCGAGCTCTTCACTCAGCCTGCAAAGCCCTGCACACTAGTCTCTACCTGCTTCCTAACTCGTCAAAGATTACAGCCTTCTTTTCATTTCTGGAACAAGTCAAGTGTGTTTCTGACTTAGCCTTTGCACTAGCTGTTTTTTCTGCCTGGATTTTCTCCCCTATCTTCCAAGGTTGGCTTTTTATTACCCAGGTTTTATCTTAAATGTTACATCTCAGAATAACCTTCTCAGATCTGCCCAATTGAAAGTAGCCCTTTAGTCACTATCTAATCAGCATACTGGAAATCTCATGGTGATTGTACTCGCTGACAATGTTATTGTAGAACCTACATCAGTGCCTGGCACATAGTAGATGCTCAATAAATATTTATTGAGTAAATGAATTGGGCAGATGAATGAATGAAGAAATAGCCACATCAAATTAACTGCTAAAAGTGAAAAATAAGTTTGCCTCAGAACTGAAATATTTAAAAACATTAACTTGTTTGCTTTCTCCATTTGTGCCCACTTAAGCTGGGGGAAAAGTAAATCACAGCTGAAACAGCAAATATGGCAAACATCACATCCCATTTTGAGTTTGTAACTTGCAAGGCAGAAGTTCAAAATAAAATCTTTTCAAATTACATTATTGCAGAAATCTTTTCTGACCTCTCAGCTGAGTCACTGTTTATTTTATAAGAAACTTAACATCCTTGGAAGAATATTTGTTTTCTCAGCTTTTTAGAAATAGGGGTAGAAGAAACCAACTCCAAATATAGAGGAAAATGCTAGGCAATGTGTAGTATCATGGTTGAAGTTAATTTGATATTGTAGTTTACTTTCTTAGAAATAGACATTGGGATTTCTACATCAGGACTATTACCTTGGTGACAAAAGTTGATTCATTGTTTTATTCTAAATTCATGAAGACTCTCTTAACTCAGCAGTGTCCTTCCTCATTCTTCAAGTTCACTTCAGCTTCTGTGCACAAGCGGGTTCCATGGGCTTTCTACCACCTCACATTTTGTTAACTAATTTAATAACTTACTGTATTTTTTTTTGTCTCTGACATTTCTCTCTTGGAAACCTTGTTTAAGGTATATCCTTCATAGATACTTTGGTCAATTTACATAAGCCAGGCTGCTCACATTGTCATTTTAAAAGCTTTTCTCAACCTGTTGGTTCAGCTCAGAAAAGCCTCTGGCTCACTAATATTACATGAATAGAAGTTAACCCGGAGCCCAAGGTGGGCAGATCACGAGGTCAGGAGATTGAGACCATCCTGGCTAATACGGTGAAACCCCGTCTCTACTAAAAATACAAAAAAAAATTAGACGGACGTGGCGGCGGGTGCCTGTAGTCCCAGCTACTTGGGAGGCTGAGGCAGAAGAATGGTGTGAACCCAGGAGGCGGAGCTTACCATGAGCTGAGATCCGGCCACTGCACTCCAGGCTCGGCAACAGAGCAAGACTCCATCTCAAAAA
>NW_012104209.1:1827950-1836284 GCF_000951045.1 Mandrillus leucophaeus | reverse complement strand
CATCGCATCAGTATTCATGATAGCAAACATATGGAATCAACCCAGGTGTCCATGAGCAGTAGATTGGATAAAGAAAATGTGATACATATACACCATGGAATACTGCACAGCCATCAAAAAGAACCAAATCATTTGTAGCAACATGGATGGAGCTGGAGGCCATTTTCTTAAGTGAACTAATGCAGAAACAGAAAAGCAAGTACTGTGTGTTCTCACTTATAAGTGGGAGCTAAACATTGGGTACTCATGGACATAAAGAGGCAAAAATAGACACTGAGACGACTGGAGAGGAGAGCGATGGAGGTGGGCAAGGGCTAAACAACTACCTATTGGGTACTATGCTCACTACCTGGGTGACAGATTCATTCATACTCCAAAGCTCAGCATCATGCAGTAAACCTTTGTAACAAACCTGCACATGTACCCCCTGATTCTAAAATAAATGTTGGAAAAAAAATTCTAAAAGAACCTTTTCCTTTTTGTCCTCGGTACTGGGCTTCCTCATGGTTTATAGCTAGTAGGTATTACTACTGCTGTAATGACTTTAAAATGTAAAATTGTTTTGCCATCTCATCTTTCTTAATTGCCTGTATTTTTGTTCTTCATTACAAACCTTGCAGTTCTCCTATAGTCTGTTTAGAGGTCAACATACCTTTGACTTTTGGTCCTCTCCTAATTTGCAATTTATAACGTTCTTGGAGAGGGTCTGGATTTAAATTTGAGTAATTGCATGACTCAAAAGTAACAGAAATGTGATTCTTTCAAAAACATTTCATAAGTCAGAATTTTAATAATTTAGACAGATTCTTTCCCCACCCCAAATTCTGAATTAATAAGTTCTGTTGCATTTTAGATACCCACATCATATGTTCTTAAGGAATATCTTATTCTGGAAGCCTACTAGAAAGAAAGATTAGATTTTCTTAAGTTCTGTCATTGAATTTTCATTTGGTTTGCAATTTGATACATTCTGACAACCTTATATGAAAAAAGGGATTTGAAAGTCCTTAATCTTATGCAGAACATTCTGCTTTCAAGTTAGACTTTTTTAAGAGAGTACAGTGGGTTGTGATAGTAAAGGAGGCCTATATAGTTTCATTCAATTAATTAATTGTTACTTTCTCCCTGCCTCCATTTTTTAGTTATTTTTGTTCACAAGAATTCACAAAATTTTACTCTTATTTTTCTGTGTTCTTTTGAGACAGGGTCTCACTCTGTCACCCAGGCTAGAGTGCAGTGGCACGATCACAGCTCAATGCAGCCTCAACTTCCCAGGCTCAAATGATCCTTCTACCTCAGCTTCCAGAGTAGCTGGGACTACAGGCACAAGCCACCACGCCCAGCTAATGTTTTGTGGTTTTGATAGAGATGGGGTTTTGCCATGTTGTCAGGCTGGTCTCGAACTCCTAGGTTCAAGTGATCTGCCTGCCTTCACCTCCCAGAGTGCTGGGATTACAGGTATGAGCCAGTACACCCGGCCACAAAATGTTTGCAGGAATTTTGCTCCCTGAGTGAGTAGATGAGTAGTTCAAAGGTACATATACACAAAGTGGATTTACCACGAAGCCAACAAAACAAGTTATAAAATTGAACAGTGGATACTTTTTAATCATCTACCAGAAATCAATATTAAGCTAGGTAGGCTTTGTAGGAGTTACATAAGAAAGATAATGGACAGAGCATTCCTGGAAACTAAAACTTTATTAATTAACAAGGTGAAACCACAAGAGTTCTAGCCAACGCAGTATAGAAGAAAAGAAGGCGAGAAGATATTGAAAATCTAGGACAAAGGATTACTCTCCAGGGCTAGAGCTACTCAGGACTTCGAGGATGAGTACTTGAGTTGAGTCTAAAAGCGTAAGGATGTAGAGCTGAATCTTCAAAGCTAGGTAAAACATAGGAACAGAAGATTCTAATCAGGAGATTAGAGTCGTGAGCTAGGAGGCCATCCAGGAAAGAAGATTGTTTCACATAGCTAAAAGAACTTCAAGAAAGAGTAGGTGTGGTAGATTAAATGTGGTCAGAAATTCTTTGCCCTTCATCTCATCAAGAGGTTAGGTCTCTTTCTTCACCCCTTGTATCTGAGCTGGCCTCAGGACTTGTGCTGACAATAGAAAATGGTCAAAGTGATGCGTGTATTCCTGATGTAAACCTCAGAGAGACTTGCAGCTTCTTTCTGCCTTCACTACCTTGGAAAGCTACCCTGAGTTTGACATGTGAGGAAGCCACTTTACCTCCTCAAGGATGAGAAGCCACTGAGAACTGAAGCTCCCCATTGACAGCTGGCACCTACTGCCACCTATGTGATCAAGTCCCAGCGATTGTGGGCCCTCCTGCCCAGGGAGACGCGTGAGTGAGCCCAGGCAAAACAGGCAGAGGCACCACCCAGCCAAACCAAAGAATCATTGGAAATGGTTCATTGTTTTCAGCTGCTACATTTGGGATGCTTTTGTTATGCAGCAATGGATAATTGATGTGAAACAGGCACAAGGAAGGATGAGAAATGAAGGAAGATCAATAGATTTGGAAGTCATCAATGTCCTGGCATCTCAGTTATGGAAAAAACCTGAATCCATGAGGAATGTTGCCAGTTTACAGGTGGATACATTGAGTTATTAAAGTCTGAGGCCACTGATGCTTTAAATCATATTTGTAATTGATAGCCATTATTCAGAGTCTAATGCACACCAAGAAATCCAATCATTTTGACCTCCACTTGGATAGAGTCAGGCAGTGCATTGGTTAGTCCAAGGATATAGCCAGCCTTCCTCACAATTTTATTTCCCATTGTAAATGAATCATTTTCATTTTATTTTTTTCAAAACAGGGCCTCATTTGTATAAAAAAAAAAAGCCTTATAATTTGATATTTATCTTAAGCTTAAACTGGGAGAATTTTTTTCTGCTTTTTGTAAAGTAAAATATTTTTAAAATTTAGACCATCTAAAAGTGTATAAAGCACAAAGTGAAAATTTTCCACAATCCTACTTACCATACCCCCAATAAGCCAGGATTAATGGTTGGTTCAATATAAATACACATGCACACATGTACCTACTAACAATTCACCTATCAGGTTTATTCTTCCTTCAAGTAAATGCTGAAGAATCGCTATGCCCACAGTATCTATAATCATACATTTCCCTCTACTGTTTTCAAAGTATTTTTAAAAGAAAATCACAAATTGTGAAAATGTAGTTTCCTCCCATTATATTAAAACCCAAGAACAAGTATCCCTGCATTTCTAAATGAAATGATGTAATCCTAGGAAGAGTAACAAGTTCTCCTTCATTCTTAGCCCCTATGTCTCACCTCTTCCCCCAGGACATGGTTTTGGCAATTAGAGCTACTAAAACAGGAAAGGGAATTTTCTGCCACCCACTTCTAAATTAAATGTTCCACTTCTAAGTTAAATTGTTTAAACAATCTCTCCTTGTGAAATTTTTTAACGAGTTTTCTAAATGCCTATTCATATAAGAAGCTTATCTTTCTTAAAATTACCTTAAATGTGCACTATTTAGAACAACTGTAGACGGTTAAGCCTGAGAGTGTTTCTGCTAATCTTAGCCTTAGCAAGTGTTTAGGGCACAGAGAAGGAGCCATAAGTCTGATAGAAATGGAAAGGCTGAGGCCTAAGCTCCTAGCCCAGGGTGAACATGGTATATCTACATTTCCAGGACCCACCCCAAACCCCAAACAAAGAAAACCTGCTAGGGGGAGCTGGAGAGACGGAAGAAGTTCTGAGATGGTTACTGAGTAGAGCTTTAAAACATTCACCCGTTGGTTGGGGACTGGGTGGGGGAAGCACTGCGGGGGCGGTGAGGGATAAAAGACTACAAATTGAGTTCAGTGTATACTGCTCCGGTGATGGGTGCACCAAAATCTCACAATTACCACTAAAGAACTTACTCTGTAACCAAATATCACCTGTTTCCCAAAAATCTACGGAAATAAAAAATTTTTTTAATGAGATAGTTTTAATCCTTAGCACAGCAGAATTACATCCTCTATACAACAAAATTAATTTCAGAAAAAAGTCAAGTAAAACAACAGTAATAACAGTTTCTCTTTCAGAAAAGAAATGCAGACAGTGAAAATATTAAACTTTGTTCTACTAAAAATTATTACATTACAAAAAAAGGAAAGTGTGGTTTAATGCTTTTTAATTACAATGACGTATTTTTTTTTTTGTTTCGTGTAAAAGGAAAAAGCTTGTAACCTTGCACCTATACATTGGTTGGTCACAGTAATGAATAATAGCATTACAGTTTGATGATAATTATAAAACACTAACATGTTAAAAACATTCCAATTGTAGACTGGGCACGATGGCTCATGCCTGTAATCTCAGCACTTTGGGAGGCCAAGGTGGGTGGATCACAAGGTCAGGAGATTGAGACCATCCTGGCTAACACGGTGAAACCCCGTCTCTACTAAAAATACAAAAGAAAAAATTAGCGGGGCGAGGCTGAGGCAAGAGGATGGCGTGAACCCGGGAGGCAGAGCTTGCAGTGAGCCGAGATTGTGTCACTGCACTCCAGCCTGGGCGACAGACAGAGTGAGACTCCGTCTCAAAAAAAAAAAAAAAAAAAATCCAATTGTAAAGATTTTATTCAAATTCAGTACAATATTTCATCGATAAATGAAATTTTGCACTTGCCAATCAAATGCATTCACTTTGTAGTTTGAAAAAAAAAAGTTTCACTCGTTGGGAAGAAATGGTTATTCTTCCTTAGTTGCATCACCCAAATTAAAGACAAGGCAGGGAAATTGGAATTATGCACTAAGATATAGTCTTACGCTAAAGGGAATGTCCTAAAATAATTTCAGATATTATTCCTTTGCTGCATATAAAAGCTGCACTTTTGACCAAAGAGTATTGTTCAGAAACCAATGCATGTAATACTTACACTTTTGCTAGCTCCATTGATATTTGTTCCAAAGAGCACCCCTTTGTCTCAGGTATAAACATAACAACAAAAAGCAGGGATGCTAGACTCATGATTGTATATATAAAGCACACCCATGGCAGGCCAATAAGATCTATAAAGGACAAAAGAAATTGATTATAAATGTGTTTTGTGTAGCTTTGATCCCATTTGTGAACAGCCATTTAGGGCATACATAATACCATATGTATTTTCAAACATGCCAGCAGTATCCAGGAAAATAGCAATCACAAATTTAAAATGTAGCCAGCTCTGAAAGTGTTACTTTTACAGACTACCTTAGCTTTCTCTGGTGAAGTAAATAGCAGTCTTGTAACTATCACAATTTACACCCAATCTCATCTTCTTGGTGGGCATGTCTTTCTGTTTCAAAATGGCAATGTGTCTTTATTAATATAAAAAAGCACATGCAAAAAAGGAACCTCAAATAACATGGAAACATATGATGTAGAAGGTAAAATCTCTCTTCTCCCCCTCCTCAGTTCCCCTCTTGGGAATCGCCACGGTAGCAGTTTAGTTTCTGTTTGGTGGACAATTTTTTCCCCCTCTTACTATCATTCCCAGTGGTGGACATTTTTAATGACATTTGTACAGATGGATTTTTCTTGGAATGAGCTCACCCTTCTTTGCTCTGATTTGAATAAATCATTTCATGCTGGCAATATTTCATCATTTTTAATAGCTTACAGTGTATTTGTAATGCTTCTTCCTGGGTTCAGAGAAAAAAGTGATCATGGATCCAGTAAAAGGCATCAACTTGCCAAGATGCATCACAAGAAGCAGGATCCTCAAGATTCTGATGACTCTCATCTGCAAACCTAGTTTTTCCTCTGACCCCTTCCAGCCAAAGATACAGTCCCTTTGTAGTCATGGACCAAGTCAAGGCACATTCAGTGGGGAGCAGTGGCCCCCAATGCACTTGAGTCTGCTATTTGCATTGTGGCGGCCCCTGACTCAGCAGCAGAAGGTCTAGGGTGGCAAGGAGTAGTCGGAAAGAAGATGGCTCTTTCTGAACATAGGCTCAAACCAACTATGAACAAGATTTTACAAATAGCCTTTAACAGCTGCAGCCACAAACCACAGTTGGTCAGGCAGGAAAACTGACTGAGCAGTTGTGTACTGAGGCAGTGTTTGTAAATGCAGCGTGAAAGAATCGAAGCATAGTAACCACTTGTCGGTGACTTGTGCTGAGGTTGGGAGAAGCAGGAAGGAGGAACAGCACCGCAGTTGTTTTGGCAATTTTAATTAAACTCCTGTCTCTCTGTGCTTTTCTAGCTGGCACAGGGTATTGCCCAAGTGATTGCTTAATAAAGTCCTTGTAGAATTGGGTTTTCTTCCTTCTCTGGAGCATAAAACCAGAATATAGAAATTGTCAGAATCCCAAAGATTGTCTCATCAAATTGTCCCCAGTTTTGTTTAAGCACTTTGAGTAACAGGGAGCTCACCATTTCACAAAGCCTCTTATTGCCCTGTGAAATAGCTGCATCTGCTAAAAAGTTATTCCTTGCTTAGATCCTAAATCTGCCTTTCAGAGGCTGTGCTTTGTCCTCTGGAAGGACACACATTGAATCAGCTCTCCCCACCCCTTCTCCATGGCAGCCATTCAAATATTTGAATGCACCTCAGCCCTTCTCTGAGAATCCCCTTGTCCAAGTCAAACATCCTGAACTCTTCAGCCATTCTTCCCACAGCATAGGTTACCGCCCTCGCCATTCAGGTCGCCCTCCTTCAGTGAACACACTGCAATTTTTAAATGGCTCTCTCAAGATATTTTACCCAGAGCTGAATGCAATACTACAATTGTGTCATGACCACTGCAGGGTACAGTTATCTATCTGGAACATTCTGCTTTTATTGATACAGCTGAAATTGCATAAAAATGTTGGTATTTAAGGGCTTGCTGCCAAGTAGAACCTCACATCTTTTAGATCCCTCTATCCCACACTTGGAAAATTGATTTTTGAAAATAAGTAGGAAATGTCAAGCATTCCGATTAAATGTCATCTAAAGGTTTTAGATCATTCTAGGCTTTTTTTGGTAAGTGGATCTGTTTTCCTAACATTTGTTCTAAAAGCCGGTACAGAACTTCTAAAGCTTCACTGGCTCCTCCAGTGTATTAGCTATCACCCTCCCAGAGATGTGAGCCATCTTTTCCATCCCTCATCAATTCCATTTTTTCTTTTACATTTTTCTTTCTCCACATCAAATAGCAGATGGAGGGTATGTGTGTGTAGTGTACATGTGTGCACATGTGAAGGCGGAGGGCACGTGTTTATGTATGTGATCTGAGTAGGACCAGTTTCTTTGTTTCCTTTAATCTTGAGCTATTTCTCAAAAGGTAGGCTAGAAACATTTGAAAATGTTATATAAAAACCCAAACCATGCTTAAATAGTAACTCCAAAGGTTAATTTCCAAAAGTGGATATACTAAATATATATGTATGTATGTGTGTGTATATGTGTATATATGTGTTGATATATATGCACATGTTTTGAGCAAACATCCACTTTCGAAAATTACATCTATAAAGACAATATATATGAAATGAAGAAACTGAGTTATTTGTTTCACAGAATTTCCCACGGTCTGGATTTTCTTGTTCGTAGTCATGCTGCGTGTTCCTCATCTGTATATTAAATAAAGAGAAACTGACTCATTGGTCAGTTTTGGTGGATACTGGGGAACGGCCACATTATTTTCAAAACTGGAAAATAAAGAGAAAGTTTCAAGCACGTGTTTTACCTTTCTTATATGATCCACACTTCAGGGTAGCCAAAGAGCTAATGAGAAGAAATTTCTCTTTAGAGAGGCATTTCAGATAAAACTGGAGAAGGAATGATATAATGAGTAGGTCTGGGAAATGATCATCAAAGGAGGCCAACGTGACAAACAGCAAGACATCCAGGCTTCATGTGCGTCCTGTTGGCAGTTCACACGGCAGCAGCTGCCACAGAGTTCACCAACAAATGACATCTAAATCTCCTCAAGCCTCTCTCTCTTTTTTTTTTTTTTAAATAAATTTAGGCTTTATTTATTTATTTTAGCTCTATCATTCTTTGTAATCCCCAAGGGTCTCCCTTCTTACTCTGCCCATGTTTACAAGTTGGAGCTAGGAAAACAAGGCAAATGCTTCTGTTTCTGATTTGATCCCTAATATTGGGTTATTTTATTATAATATATCAATCTAATTTATGGGGCTGCTGAATGGAACAGACAAACAGCAATATTTTGTTTTGTTTGTAACACTTTTTTTATGCCTTGCCTTATTTCCGACATAGGGATCCTCACATTTTCTATACAACGCGGTTGAATTTCAGGCTTCAGTGAAAGTAACAATGAGCCTGACCTTATCGAATCTCCCTGCCAGGCGCAGTGGCTCACGCCT
>NW_012104209.1:1811195-1827225 GCF_000951045.1 Mandrillus leucophaeus | reverse complement strand
GGAAAGGGACACGTGACATGACTATAATCAACAAAATTCAGACTGGAAAATGCTATGAAACACATCATTTGTTTTTTAATAGATTTTTAATTTCTTTAGAAATATGAGGTACAGTGGGGGGTGAGGAGATAGAGGAGATGGAGACAAAACCTACAAATTATGACACATTTCAGGGACTTGTAAGTTATGTATTTGGGTCATGATTCAAATCACATATAAAAAACAATTATAGGGCAATTAGAACGTGAACACAGACTGGGTATTTGATACTAACGGATGATTATTTATATTTTTAAGTGTGATAATGACATTGTAGCTATATTTGAATGTCTTTTAAAGGTCTATGCTGAAATTTTACAGACAAAACAACATTACATATGGGATGTGACTCAAAATAATTGGGTAGCGGGAAGAGCAGGTGGGGTTAAAATAGATTTAGATTGAAAACTGTGTAAATTGGGTTATGGGTACTTCAGGGTCATGGCCGTCCTCCTTCTAAGTGTGTTTGAAATTTTTCACGAAAAAATGGTCTTTAGGTGGGTGTGATTCCCGAACATTTGTCCTATGAGGACCAAAGACATTAGAGGAAAACAAAGACTTCTTACCGGTTACAGTCAAAAATGTCAGCGAGATGAGAAGATTGATGCCCCAGTTCATGCTAGAAGTTAAAGCCATGGCTCGTCCTCTGATCCCACCAGGAAAGATCTCGCTGAGCACCAGCCAGGGCACTAGAAGAAAGGGAAGAGTGGGTGGCGGACGGCACACTTAGTGAAAACCCATTGAATCTGAGTGCCGCGCCCTAATCTCTCCCTGCCCTCATCCTGCCGGCATTTGTGGTTGGGAAGCAGGGCCATTTCCTACCTCAGCAGGCCAGGACAGTACAGGGACGTGCTGCCTCCTCACCTCCAGCCAAGGAAGAAAGGACTCACAGAAACATTAGGAGAGCTGGACCATGGTCCCCACAGATAGGGTGAGGGGCATGAAGTGCTGGTATCTGACACAGGCCCAAGAAATGCAAACCGCAGGGCAGAGGCGGGGGCCACCTGCCTGGCAGCAACAAGAAAGCCAGCTCGGGACATCTGCCAAGCACAGGAGCCTCAGTGCCAGAGCCCAGGTGTACCTGCTGTAGGACTGGGCTGTTTCCTTGTCTCTCTCTCCCTGACCTTGGAGGAGTCAGAAATCACAGCTAATGAGTGGGTAGGAAATGGAGCCAGGAGGGCGTGAGGAAGCCGGCTACTCTCCCTTCTCCGACTTGGGCGTCCTGGCCTGAAGCAAGCTGGGTGGAGAGAAGTTCTAAATTAAATAGAGCTACAAGATTTGATTATTTTACCAGACTGGACATTTGCATTACTAGAAGGAGAGTCTTATTGGCACCAAAATTCATCAGAGGACTTTTTATTATCTGAGAGTGACAGGGAACATTATGGGGCTTGGCTGATGGGATCAGACGGGGCAATAAAGGAGCAAATTAACTTGTCTTCTGCTCACAGCCTATCAAACCCAGTTTGCCTAATAAAAAACAGCCAGGAGTTCTTACTGTGGGCTTTTACAAACATTTTTACAACCTCATCTCATTTGATCCTCACAAACCCCAACAAGGTAGGAACTATTACGATACCTCTTTTATTGAAGAGGAAATGGAGGCTTAGAAGAGTTAACTTGCCCAGGTCACAGAGCACGTAAGAGACAAAGGTGGCATTATCCCTAGTAGTCTCTGGAATTCATGCTTTTTTATCACTGTGCTTTCCTGATAGTGGCTCAATAAATATTTATTAATTAATAAATAAATGTGGAGTGTAAGCATCTTTGATTCAGTGGAAAGAAGGCCTTCGGCACTGCCCCAGCTCAGGCTCACTGTTGGCTGATTCACTGTGTTTTAGAAAACTAGCACTGATATATCAACCAACTACATAATTTTATCCCAGAAGAGGGGACGGGAAGAAGAAACGAGAAGCCAGGGAGAGGCCGCTCTGGCCAGCAACCACCTGGGTTGCCTGTGCCAGAATCCAGCAGTCAGTCATGCCTCTAACTTAAAATTTGCCTCTCCTGACAAGATTACACCCTGTAGAAAAAACATCTGCTGGGTGTAAATTTGCTGCTTTAAAGGAAGAAAAAACTAAATTTGATTGCAGAAGACTGGAAAAATCTATTTTTTTCTTATCTTCTCCAAGTGAATCTATACAGGGTTACCTTTCATGCGTGGAAGATAATTATAATAAAAAGTAGTATAATTATTATTATTGTTCTTATTAATGGGGAATTCAAAACTAGGAAACCCCATGTCTGCCACACTCTTACCTCAGCTCTCTTCCCCTGCCCCTATCCATGCTGAAAGAGCTTCACTAGATTCTTGCAGATTATATCCTTGGTGGAATCACTTTACTTTTAATGAGACCAGTTTCGTGCTCAGGTAACCCTGTCTTGAGCTTTGCAAGACTGAAGATCCAGCTCTGAGTAGACTGATATCTGCATAATTCTGGTGAAGCCTTTGTAATGAAGACCTGTCCTTGGACAAATGCAAGATAAAATTATATAAATCTGAATTTTAAGCTAAATAATATATGCCACAGACCAACCTCCTATACCCTTTCCTGGCATGAGTATTCGATGCTGGCCAGGTGAAGCTGAGGGTCCCTACAATCATTTGCTTTAAAAGCCATGAGGAGGAGGTGGGGTAAAGGGCACTCTCGTTTTCTTTTAGTAGAGGAGATAGCTCAGGGTTTCTTGTTCCATCTTCCATCCTCACCTCATCACCTTTCAAACCTCCTTCTTCCCCTCCCCATCTTTCATCATGGTGGCCATGGAATTACTTAGTGAGGTTTGGGGAGAATCATTGCTAGGCTCATCAGAACCATCTTGGCCTCAAATGAAAATGAGTTGATCCTGCTGTGATAGAAAGTGGACCTCGCCAACAAGAAGATGGGACAGTTGCACAAAACACCAGTTGTATGTGCTCAGTCTGAGCTGCCAGGGGCTTGTTTAGAAAAACTCGAGATCCACATTGCAAGCCTGTCCTAGACATTCATTCAATATAACAGCTAAGCCAAGTCCTCCAGTAGTTTCATCAGTCAGCGAGCAGTGAGTTGAATATTGAAAAAGAGACTTCCCTCAGTCTCTGTTCAAAAAGAAACTTGTCAAGCAAGCCCTACACCTGATGCTTCCAAAAATAACTGTATTGTTGCGGAAAGAGTCTACTTCTTTTTTGATTGAATGAAGGAATTAAAGAATTGATGGCTTGGTTTATCTAATATTGACAAACTGGATGTCACAAAAATTGACAAATGTTTTGACAAGGATAGTTCAACCTCCCAATGTGGAGCCTGTCAAGTTAAAAATAAGAATACTGAGCCAGGCACAGTGACTCACACCTGTAATCCCAGCACTTTGGGAGGTTGAGGTGAGAGGATTGCTTGAGCTCAGTAGTTAGAGACCAGCAACATAGCGAAACCTTGTCTCTACTTAAAATAATAAATAAAATAAAATAAAATTAAATTAAAAAGCCAGGCGTGGTGGCACATGCCCATAGTCCCAACCACTTGGGAGGCTGAGGCAGGAGGATCATATGAGCCCAGGAGATCAAGGCTGCCCTGAGCTATGATCATACCATTGCACTCCAGCCTGAGTAGCAGAATGAGACCTTGTCCCTCACCCCAAAAAAGAAAGAATATTATTTAAACAATGATTCCAGATTGTAGAATCACAGGTTTTCAGCTCCAGAGAGAGGGAAATATAAATCTGAAAGTATCATGTGCAGCAAGATAGACTCACTGAAAGGGTCAGAGTCTTTCCATGGCTGACCTAGAAGCAAGACAGTGCCAGAATCTCACCAGCCTTGATGTTCTCTGGAAAGATGCTGTCAATACCTAAAGCAGAAGCAGTGGAGAAACTCAGTTTCAGTTCATAAGCAAGGACTGAAACACTTATTCATTCATAGAGGTATGAATCACTACATGGGGATTTAGTGTGTTTATGTTTATAGTAACAGGTGGGAGTTTTCTTAAAATCACCAATTCCTTTTCCCAATGAGATGGCCCAATTTCTCCCCAAGGAAAATTAAATTATTGCCACAGGGGAGGGCGCCCTTTCACTACCACAGTAAAGAAGTAGTGACTCTCTCTGGGCATCTTCTTTATTCCCTACCCCAATGACATGCCAAAAGGGGATGCACATTGTCCTATTTGCACATCAGGAATCCACAGAGCACTGGTAACAGAGACACAATGAACTCTTACAGTGAGCGCAGTCACTGGAGTTCAGCAAGCACTAAAATGATTCTCCTTGACTCCTATTACTCCACTTTCAATCCCATCATTTCAGGACTGCCTCAGCAATTCATAACCTGATAAATGTCAGGGTCCGCACGAATCTTGAAAGTCTTGTCTATGTTGCAATGATGGAGGAAGTTTTGGATTTGTGGGGGGGCGTCGGAGTGGTGATTGTTTACAAATAGGAAACTCGACCGGGCGTGGTGACTCAAGCCTGTAATCCCAGCACTTTGGGAGGCCGAGACGGGCGGATCACGAGGTCAGGAGATCGAGACCATCCTGGCTAACACGGTGAAACCCCGTCTCTACTAAAAAATACAAAAAACTAGCCGGGCGAGGTGGCAGGCGTCTGTAGTCCCAGCTACTCGGGAGGCTGAGGCAGGAGAATGGCGTGAACCTGGGAGGCGGAGCTTGCAGTGAGCTGAGATCCGGCCACTGCACTCCAGCCTGGGTGACAGAGCAAGACTCTGTCTCAAAAACAAAACAAAACAAAACAAAAAAACAAATAGGAAACTCATATTTCACATGGTATTAAATCATCAGGGCTGCCTATCAGAACTTGCCTGATCCAGATGAAATCCACAGACAGAGTGCTTATGGCTACACAGAATGTCATAAAAAGATCATGAAGGGCAAGTACGTTGAAGTCTCTCTGTGTCCGGTTGAGGACATGGACTTGGATTAATAAGGGTATTCAATGGAAATGGCAGCCCTGCCACTTGTGTGTTTCACCCTCCTACCTATTTGAGGTTCCTGCCCCAGTTAATTCCCACAGAAACTGTCATTTAACCTTCTATGCCTTCAGATTTAAATTCTGCAGCTCTCCAGGCACACTTTCCGTTTGGCTTGAGTCCTTCCTAAACCACCTGGCATGCTAGCCCAGGGTTTGAAAGGCTCACAGAGGTCTTGAAAGTCTTGCCAGAGAACTAACAATTTGGAGGAAGCTCTACACTCAGGCTGCAGAGTTTTCAACAACTTGATTTGCAAAGGAGCCATGCCCTATACTTCGTTGGAGTGAAAAATCCTTGGTTTTTATTGCCTTTGTAAGTGGCACACCTATCTCTCTGACTGCAAAGGAGTAATTAAAATGTGAATTTGGAGGGACTGTGCCCATCCCTTCCAACCAGATGTTTAAATTCTGGCCTCATAAGTTGCCGAAGTGGAGAAATTGGGTTCTTTAAAAATAAGTACACGACTGGGTGTGATGGCTCTCTCCTGTAATCCTGGCACTTTGGGAGGTCGAGGCAAGTGGATTGCTTGAGCCCAGGAGTTTGAGACCAGCCTGAGCAACATGGTGAAACCTCGTCTCTATAAAAAAATACAAAAATTAGCCAGGTGTGGTGATGCATGCCTGTAGTCTCAGCTACCTAGGAGGCAGAGGTAGGAAGATCGAGGCTGCAGTGAGTGATCTTTTAATTTTAAAATCAAATTAAAAATATAATCTTAAATTGAAATTTCTTTTTATTTAAGAGCTTCCAAGAGTTTTTCTGAATTAAGTTATTAACCAGAGATCGAGGCTGCAGTGAGCCGTGATCATGCCACTGCACTCTAGCCCAGGCGTCGGAGTGATACCCTGTCTCGAAAAAAAAAAAAAAATAGGCCAGGGGAGGTGGCTCATGCCTGTAATTCCAGCACTTTGGGAGCCTGAGGTGGGCGGATCACCTAAGCTCAGGAGTTTGAGACCAGCCTGGCCAGCATTGTGAAACCCCATCTCTACTAAAAATACAAAACCTTAGACAAGCGTGGTAGACAAGCCTGTAGTCCCCGCTACTGTGGAATCCCGCTAAGGCAGGGGAATCACTTGAGCCCAGGAGGTGGAAGTTGCAGTGAGCCGAGATCACACCACTGTACTCCAGCCTAGGAGACAGAGCTAGGCTGTCTCCCCAAAAATAAATAAATAATAAATAAATAAATAAACCCCACTATAGGATACCATCCCCAACATTGGCAGTCATGTGGTTGCTTTAATTTCTTTTTCTATTTTGCATTCTCAGTCTCCCTGAGTCATATCCACTCATGGCCTTTTGTAAAAGAAATACTTTTTCAAGAATATTATCTTGGATTACTTAAATTACAAACTAAAAAAGGCAATTAAATAAAGGCTCAATGTTCTCTAATCTTTCTGCCTAAAGATTTCTAGTCAAAACCAACTGAAATGATTTTTCAAAAAAATATACAAAGGGAAATTGGACTAAATGGAGTAACCCTCAATAATGAATGCTAGAGTCAAAAATGGAACTCTTTTGTGAGCAGGCACCAATTGGGGATAAGAGAGAACTATGGCAGTGATCTTCAAACTCTCTTGCTTGAGCGGCCTGGAATTTTAAAAACAATTTTCTTTAATTTATAAGCCAACAGCTAACATTTTTCACCATAAATTTAAATAATAGCAAAGGATGCAATTTGTATTTTATTTAAATTCTAACATTTAACGTAGAATAGTTGTATTACTCTTTTAAATGTTTCCTGTGGAATTCAAATACCATGCCTATTTGATAGCCATTGTCATCCATTTAAAAAATTTTAGGAACAGGCCAGTGCAGTGGCTTACTCCTACAATTCCAGTGCTTTGGGAGGCTGAGGCAGAAGGATCCCTTGAGACCAGGAGTTTGAGACAAACCTGGGCAACATAACTAGACTCTTTCTCTACAAAAAAATTTAAAAACATAGCCAGGAATAGTGGTGCATGCCTGTAGTCCTAGCTACTCAGGGGGCAAAGGCAGGAGGATGGCTTGAACCCAGAAGTTTGAGGATGCAGTGAGCTATGATCAGTCACACCATTACACTCCAGCCTAGGCAACAGAGCAAGACCTTGTCTCTTAGAAAGTAAGTAAGTAAGTAAATAAATAAATAAATAAATAGTATAGGAACAAGGTATTTAATAGAAAGTTTACATTGTTTCTTTTTCACTTGAACTTAGTATTTTACTCTACTGTACTGCATTTTTAATCTGGAAAGTCTTTTATTGATCATCCCATCATACATCTCTCAAAAAAACTATGACCTTACGTTGGGCATAGTGGCTCACGCCTGTAATCCTAGCTACTTGGGAGGCTGAGGCACAAAAATTGCTTGAACCCGGGCGGTGGAGGTTGCAGTGAGCCGAGATTGCATCATTGCATTCCAACCTGGGTGACAAGAGTGAAACTCTGTCTCAAACAATAATATTAATAATAATAATAATAATTTTTTAAAATATGACCTTAAATTGAAATTTTTTTATTTACTCTAAGAGCTTCTAAGAATTTGTCTGAATTAAACTATTAACATAATAATTACTATAAATGGATCAAAATTATAAAAGTATCTTACATATTTTAGAAATGATTATTAAACAGGAAAAATGAAAATGTATTAGAAATACCTCTCAATTAGATGAATGGGGAGTTTTTTTCTTTATTTTGTATCTGGTTGAATGTCACTTATTTCTAGAATAACATGATACAGTTCTACTTTTTAAATGGATGAAAATTATTGTTCTCAAGAATAATTAAAATATGGGGAGTTGAAAAATTTTTGTAATAGGAATGTCACTTAATTCTTTAATAGAAGTTATTTGTAATAATATAGTGCTGATAACTTGATTAGATGATCCTTTATTTTTTGTTGAAAGCAAATTATCAGAAATATCTTGACTTATAAAATGATGATTATCTAAGTTTTAGATTCATTTTTGAATACCTACACCAATATTTCCAGTTGTCTTTTTGATTAGCATTCTCAGGTTTTTACAACTTTGAATATATATCAAAATTATATTTCTGATAGTAACAAGTGTGCTTTCTTTTAAGTGGGAGAACAGTTATAACTGGGGAGATGTGGAAGGAGAAATACCAAAGAACAGATTTTTTTGAACCTGAATCTCTGGAAATTGATTAGCTTTGAATTATCATGGAAGAAGTATGCTTCAGAAAGTAAACTCCCTAGAGCCGTGGTCCCCAACCTTTCTGGCACCAGGGACTGGTTTCATGGAAGACAATTTTTCCACAGACAGGGGGCAGGGGGGATGGTTTCGAGATGATTCAAGTACATGACATTTATCATTAGATTCTCATAAGGAGCATGCAACCCACATCCCTCACACGGGCAGTTCACACTAGGGTTTGCCCTCCTATGAGACCCTAATGCCGCAGCTGGTTTGACAAGAGGTAGAGCTCAGCTTCACTTGCTCACCCACAGCTCACCTCCTGCTGTGCAGCCGGGTCTCCAACAGGCCACAGACCTGATCGGTCCAGTCCATGGTCCAGGAGTTGGGAAACCCCCTGAGCGGTCCAGTCCATGGTCCAGGAGTTGGGAACCCCTACCCTGGGGCATGCATACCCCAGTTTGAAGACCATTGAACTAATAGTTCAAAATGCCAAGCCAAAAGGAAAGGCGCTGGAAGAAATTAGTCTTTTCTAGTTTGAACTATAACTTGAATGTCATGGCTTCGGAGATAATATTTGATGTACATTTTTCATTATTGATACTTTAATTAGGATAGTATTATAGTTTCAAGTGTTGCAAATTATCCTTGAAAAATTCTTAACATTGAGTCATGGAAAACAGTAAAGTAACACATGAATACTTGTGTTTATTAAGATAGTATTAAAACCTTAGCCTGACACTTTAACATCTTTTACAGTCCAATATTTATCATTTTCAAGGTCATAGAACTATAATTAGAGTATTAGACTGAGAGGTAAGTTAAACACCGACGTATTATGTGAGCAGTTGCCCATGGTGACAGGATTGATGGTGTCATTTTGCCATACTTCTAGCTGTGCTTATGCTACAAAAATGTAGTTTTAAACTCTTTGGTTCTATTAGGTACTACTGCTGCATCATCTAACTCCAAAAGGAAAAACAGGATTTAATTATCTAAGTGCACATATTTCTTTTTTTCTTGGTTGTTTGGATGCAAAGTTAGTACAAAACCACATGGATGCCATTTTCCATATAATAATTCACCATTCCAGTCACTCTAAATGACCTTTGACTTAATTAGCTGAGAAAAATGAACAGTGTTTGTGTAAATATTGGTGATAACTGAAACTTAATATTTAAAGGGAAAAATAAGATTTGAAAGATCTTAAAGGTAGATGCACAACGTAAACTCATTATGTGACTATTACTGTATAATGGCTACATTTAATAATAAAACTCTCCTGTTAACACTTTTACACTGTTGGACACATGTGGGTGGTGGGGACCAACACACACACTGGGGCCTGTCGAAGGAGTGTGTGGGGGGAGGGAGAGCATCAGGAAGAATAGCAAATGGATGCTGGGCTTAATACCTAGGTGATGGGATGATCTGTGCAGCAAACCATCATGGCACACATTTACCTATTGCAACAAACCTCCACATTCTGCATGTGTACCCCTGAACTTAAAATAAAAGTTGGAAATAAATATATATTTTAAAAATAAATAATCCTCTCTTGTTCAAAAAATAACAGTGTCTGAAATTGCCTTTTCTCTAAAGATATGTAATTATCCCATAAGAATAGTGGAAGAGCAAGATGAGCAGGAAAAAAGCCTTTGACTGTGGTGGTTCTGCATATTAGGACCTGGAGCCTTGGAGAAAATCTGAAGAATACCAGAATCTTTTTTGAAACACCTGTGCTTCTGCAATGTCAGCCTCTTTGCCTGAAACCCAGTAGGTCTTGAAATGAAGCCACTAAGTAAACTTCCAAATTAGAACCTGCTGCTCCACATCCTTGCAACTGTCATAATCTTTAGCTGTGCAAATATCACATGAACAAATTTTTTTTAAGAGCCAGAGTTATTTGTTTAAATCTAAGTTTAAATTTTATGGCAGATGACTCATGCTTCCAACATTGATACCCACCCTCCAACAGGCTGGTTCCGCTCCATAAAACCAAACAGAACAAAAAGTTAGGCTCTATGGTCTTTGAGTTTTTCAAAATTCTAGTTTGTTGTTTCGAATAGAAAGAAAGACATCTGAGTTTTAGGATGTTTGGGTTGGGAGCCAGTTCTCCATGGGTCTCTCACATTTCTTCATGTCTTGTGGGAAAAGGCACTGACAGCTCTAAGCTGTCTTTCCAAGGCTGTTTGTATAATAGCCTTGTTGTAGGCTGCATAATAAATAGTCTTGGAGATAGAGATAGTGTCACCCTCTGGAACAAACGGCAAGTTTGTTGACTGTCCGCTAAAGATAACATCTCCAAGAAAAAATAACAAAGAATAAAAATAAATAAATAAATAAAATGTCTCCCTCTGGGGAACACATCAGGATGACTTAGTCTCTATTATAAAAAATGTGGGTTTGCTAGGCTGGGGTGTTCCCTCAAAAAAGAAAATATGTGCAGGTGTCATCTGACCCCCTTCACGTTAATCTGTATTGTGGCTTGGAGAACCTGGGCAAGTGTTGATATTCTGGCTATTGCTTTGCTATGGATAATAAACTACCCTTTGTCTCTGACCAAGGACTCTTGTGTTTTTTGTCAACATCATTAAACTGTGACAGACTAACTTGTTAGCTTGCAAGTGGGGTAAAATCTCAGCCCCTTACACTTATTGACAGCTTGATTACTTGTGGCTATGGTATGATTTTTCTACAAAGATCTTTGAGTACTGTTATCAACTTTAGATTGCCCATTCACATCTGAGAGATTTAATGTGATTCTTAAGGCTGAGATGATCCACTGAAATATTTCTATAAACTCTAATGTTTAATTAGGTAAGCAAAAACACTTCCCTCCCAGATTCCAGCTTTAGATTGTCACATATTTCTCTTAGGAGAACCATGAAGGAATTTCCTCCAATCTTTTTGGTAAAGAGTCAAGTTTTAAAACATTCAATTACATGAAACCAAGGTAGGAATAATTATCCTACCTGGGATGGGCTATTCTCAATCTTTTTGTCAGAGGAAGCTGGGTCTCATATTTGGAGAAAAACATGGAAAAACTTAAAATAAATTTTGTCTAATACTGTACATTTTTTAAAATGGTCTTCATTTTAGTGAATCTAAAACATGAAACTTCTTCAGTCACCAAATATTGGAGATGGCCTTGCATCCTCAATTTAGTAGCTTTACTCAGAAATAATTTTTGGCCAAATGTGTGTGAGGTTCCACACAAGCCATATTCACCTCTCATTCCCTGGATATTAGGTCAGAGTCATACCAGAGGAGATCAGGATATCCAGCCCCAGACTAGGGAGCTCTGCCTTAATTATGGAAGCTGAAAGAGTTCTAGTAAGAATTTTTTTATTCATCCAACAAATATTTATTGATCCCCAGTTGTGGGCCGGGTGCCATGTTAGGCCTAGAGAAGCCAATGTGAACAGGGCAGAGTTGATGTTTGCACAGGACATATAGTCTAAATTCTTTGCACCAACTTAGAAGAGTGGACATTCAGGCCAGGTGCGGTGGCTCACGCCTGTAATCCCAGCACTTTGGGAGGCCGAGGTAGGCAGATCATGAAGTCAGGAAACCGAGACCATCCTGGCTAACATGATGAAACCCCGTCTCTACTAAAAATACAAAAAATGAGCTGGGCGTGGTGATGGGCGCCTGTAGTCCCTGCTACTCGGGAGGCTGAGGCAGAAGAATGGTGTGAACCTGGAAGGCAGAGCTTGCAGTGAGCCGAGATCGCACCACTGCACTCCAGCCTGGGCGACACAGCGAGACTCTGTCTCCAAAAAAAAAAAAAAAAAAGAAGAATGGACATTTGTCTGTTTCTCAGCCTGTATCTCACCTTTCCTCTTCTTTTACCAAAGCTTCATGATTTTCTGTAAAACCTGTCTGGTTTCCTAGGAAGCCCTCTGGACTGCAGGTGACCTAGGATTGAACTAGACTTCTCAAAGCCACAATCTGGTCTCTGTGGTCCTGACTCAGCTGGATTTATGTGTAGAGGGAGGGAAAGAAGACCACAACATTGTAAATCAATAAAGGGCTTGAAGCACTTCCTGTGTGTCCCAGAGTGACTTAAGCAAAATGCCTGTTGAAGTCAGTGCTGGCATTATCAGAACTGTTCACCTCATGTCTAGACCACAGCCAGACATTTAATAACATTAATGACTAAGTGTATGAAGTCCATGCCACACACCATGCACTGAACTAGGGGCACATTATACAGATTCCTTCATTTAACTCCACAATTAGGCCATCAAGTGAATACAACTGCCCTGTTTTCCAGATAAGAAAACTGAAAGCTAGAGAGAGCAACAGACTTGCCCTAAGTCCTACACGGTGGTGCCAGATTCAAGGCCAGGCAGTCCAATGGCAAAGTCTGGTCCAAATTCAAACACGATGGCTTTCTTGCAGCTCTCCTCACCCTTCAAGCTCATGTCCTCAAAGCCATCTGACCTGCTATTAGCCCTGCTTCAAGACCCCCTACTCCGAGATTGTCACACTGCTTTCTTCATCAAACCTTGGTCCAAATGTTACCACCTCAGAAACGCCTTCTGTCACTATCATATTGGAAATAACCCTCCTCCAAGCATGCCCTTTCACTTACCCTCTTGTATTTTTCTTTATCACTCTTACCTCCACCTAAATTTTAACACTTCTGTCTCCTGAAACTGTATCATAGGTGTGTTCATTTTTTTTTTCTTTTTGCCTGTCCCCATCACTAGCTCGTGAAGATAAGATAAGGATCTCCAGCACCTGGTACTGTGCCTGCCATGTCGTGGGTGGGCAAGACACATGTGCTGGATGTGTGAGTGAATCAATGAATCCCTACCACTTCTCTCTCTATCTTTTCTTTTTGCTCACTCTAAGATGTTTTCTTGCTGGAATTTCTGCCCATTTGAGTCCTCAGAGTTGGTAGAAGAGATCAGGGGAGATTATTTGGTGTCATCTGTCACTTGAATATGTGAATACAAAAGTAGCTGAAGGATGACAGTCACGGCTTTATTACCTAACTTCATATGTGACCTTGGGAAGAATGCCTTCCATCTGCTCACCGTGAAAAATTATTCATCATGAGATGAAAGAAGAGATCAATTAATTAATTTATGGGCATATGAATTTTTGGATAAAAAGCCCTAATAATTATCATTAAAAAAAGTCACACATATTTTTCTGAGTTACAGTGGCTATTTTAAGGAGGGCTTGGTTTCTACACAAGTATCACCTCACATGAACTCATGAAATAATAACATTATGCCTTGGGTTTTGGCTCATCTTGACTTTACTTGTGAAGCATGAATACAAAAATCTTCGTATTGTTTTGTGTCTTCACAATGTCAAGAATTTGTGATTCTATGTTGTGAAAGAACCATGTCAGAAAAATTCTGTTATTAGAGGGAACTAAAGTGATTATCAAGAGCACCCCAGAAACAGTGGAGAGTTGAGGTAAGATTTTGAACATATTTGAAGTGAAAGATAAGATATGGACAACAGAGTGCTTAATAAGTATGTATCCTGATTTTATTTGATGTAAGAGTTTTAATGTTAGTTACAGAAAAATGGAAGGCAGGGGCTCTTAGCCTCTCTGGGGCCATGAACCTCTTCGGTAGGCTGGTGAAGCCTATGGACCTCTTCTCAGAATAATATTTTAAATGCATTCTAAAATTACATAAGATGTTGGGTGCAATGGCTATATAATCCCAGCACTTTGGGAGGCCAAGGCAAGTGGATCACTTGAGGTCAGGTGTTCAAGACTGGCCTGGCCGATATGGTAAAACCCCATCTCTACTAAAATTACAAAAACTAACCAAGCATGGTGGTGGTGCACAACTGTAATCCCAGCTACTTGGGAGGCTGAGGCAGGAGAATCACTTGAACTCGGGAGGCGGAGGTTGCAGTGAGCCGAGATCGAGCCACCGGACTCCAGCCTGGACAACAGAGTGATTCCATCTCAAAAAAAAAAAGTACATAGGATTACATGAGTACTCCCTCCTGAATTCTAAATTCTGGGGCAACCCCATTATTTTGCAGTTAGGGGAACAGGGGACCAGAAAGTAAAATGATGTAGGACATCCGCTTTAACCTAAGAATAGAAACACTTTCCTGGCAGAAGAAAATCATGCTGTGATCTAACACAATTAAGGAATGTTGTTCCAAGCCAGTCCATATTTAAGAAGGTCTAATAAGGATGGTTTAATCTTGCTTTCAATATTACTTTAGAACAGCAAGTACTTTTCCCTTCATACCTCTATTGACACAAAGGATTTGTTTGTATTACAAGCAATAAACTCTCTAAATACCTGAGCACTAATCGCATCAGGTTAATAAGTTTGGTAATGCATTCATGATCTGGTATGAAAAGCTTGTTCCTAATAAAAATCTTCTTTAAGCTCCAACTAGTTTATATAGTTTATACCAATGCCCTAGAATACAATTGGGGGTTGAAATGAAATTACTATGGTATATTTTCTTTAGAAAAGAAAAAGAAACTAAAATGTGAATATGGACATAAAGGATTGACTCTTGGCAAGAAAAAAAATGGAGAATTATTTGGGTCTCTTTTAAAAACACGAGGGGAATTCATAGCCTCAGGATAAGAATGTGAAATGACTGTTCTCTTTAGAAGGTGTGATTTGGATTCCTGCCTCTGAGAGCATGACTCCAAGCCTCACATGTGATTACCCAGGCCAGTCCTTGCACCTGCAATTGTAAATTGGACAGTCCATGAGATGTAAGAAGTATTTCCTGTTCCTAGATCCAAACTTCCTTCAACCTTGAGATTCTCCATCTTGCTGGCATTGCTTTTGGTCTAAGTAGTTCTCTGAAGCTCCTCTTCTCCATGTTGTAGCAAAAAGCAGAGGATCCAAAAAGCATCCACAACAACTGTTAGATATTGTGTCCAAAATTCTCGAATAACTATTTATGCCTTAACAAAGAAATGCCTAAATATATCCCACCAATTGTTTCTTAACACTACTAAATCTCCTGCATCTTTTCTTACAGCCAAAATCAGAAAGAGATTTTTTTAAAATCATGTCCAAGTGATGGATTGTTCTGCAAAAAGCCTCGTGATGGTATCTGGCAGGAACCGAAGTTTTTTTGGCATCCTAGTATTTCTAGCTTACTTAGTTCCTAGCCTGCCCACTAGCCAGATCTTTATACAAGTAAAGAAGCCCAGTTTGAGATCTTTCCTATGTCTGCATCGTATTTTTAAGTCCTTTTCCTCATTCTCTCTTAAAAACACAAAGGTAAATAAACCAGCATGATTTTTAAACAGACTCATGCAGTGCTCACTTACAGGGACAGAAAGAAAATATGTGAGATGTTTCTTCCTTCAAAATGCTTACAGTCCGTAACTACATTCTGGTTAATAAACCAAAATAAACATACAGAAGTAATACACTATTGCTAAGAACTAAGATGTGTTCTCACGTTGTAACTTACATTATATCATACTCTCATACTTTATAGCGTCTAAAGCACTCTCGCATACATTAGATCATCTGATGTGCACCTGTACTCTAGGAGATAGGACAGATATTACTATGCCCATTTCATAGATTAGAAATAGCTCAGAGAAGAAAAATCACATAAAGGTCCCACCACCAGTAAGTAGAAGAGCTGGGATTAGAACAGAGGTTTTCTGATTTTAAATTTACACCCTTTGTAGCCCAGAACCGAATTACTCTAGAAACACACTAGTAGTAGTTCATATAAATGAAGACCTCTAAAAAATGGAGTGGATTCAAAGAGGAGATAAAGCTTCCATTAAACTTCAAAAAGAGGAAGGATCTGGATAGAGGAGAGGGGGAAGGAAGAGGCCGCAACAAGTGCTTTGTGTGTATTGACTTGGGTGTGGAGCAGTGGGGAATAAACCCACACTGACAAAGTATTGCCTCATTGCACA
>NW_012104209.1:1808050-1810611 GCF_000951045.1 Mandrillus leucophaeus | reverse complement strand
CCAAAAAAAAAAAAAAAAGAAGAAGAAAAGAAAAGAAAAGAAAAATGTTGCGCCAGATCATTTCTAATCTCCTTTTCATCTTGAAAGGCATTTGACCTGTATGTCATGGAAGAAAGGAGGAAATCTTTGAAGATTTGTAAACATTGATGACATGAGGAAAATAGTATTTAAGGAATACTGCTGTGAAAGTTGCCAGTACCAAAATGGAGTCACTTATGTCAAAACACAAACAAAATGGAGTCAGGAGGGCAAGAAAGAAGGAGCTCTTATCATGAGAGATTTCTGCAGGTACTACACGGTTTTCCTGTAACAGGACTTATTGCAAGGAAATCCCTCAAGACTGCAGTATTCCAAATAATCTGTTTTCACAAAGACACTTGCCTAGCAAGTCTGTCTCAACCAACCAATAAGTTGGCTAATGCCAACTCCTGTAACAAACCCCTGTTACCTTTGGCCTTTGTAACCTTTGGTTACAGTCTATGTGGAATTCTTTTTGTCTTTAAAAGCTCCTCCTTTGCCCTAACCCCCAGATATGTCTATGAACCATCACAGCATGCATATCACAGGTTTGCAACACCCCTGCTACTCCCTATTAAACTCTTTGCTTTGGAGAGTTGGTCACTCATTTTAGGCTGACAGTGGTCTGGAGGATGGATGGGTGTGAGAAGGGCCTGGAATAGACAAAGACTTCTGGAAGGGTATCCCAGTAATCTGACAATGAGATGATAAGAGGTAGCATAGGATGGCAGAAATAGGAAGGAAACCATAAAAGCAAGAGCCATTGTGATGATTGACTGAACTGAGGAAAAGCCCCAGAGCATCACTCCGAGTGGCAGGAAGAGTGACTGCCCTCTGGAAAGGGAATGGAAGTGGTAAAGAATCCTGGTATAAAAGGAAAAGGAATTCAGCTTTGGGGGTGTTGTGTTTGGCTGACAGTGAAGCTTCCAGGGGGAAAAGTTTAGTACTCATTGGGAAAAAAGGAACCAGAAATCATGTGAGACGATGGAACCGGAGATAAGCGAGAGTCATCAGCTCAAGGGAGATAATTAACGTTCCTGAGAAAACAAGCATGAAAGCCTTTACAATGCATTAGCAAATGTGTTTTTCAGTTTGATAGCTAAAGAAACAGAAGGCCAGGAGACCTTAATGAAGTGACCTCACCTCTTGTTTTAGATGGAATGGAAGCTAGTCGTATATTTGAATAACTAACATTTTGATTTTTAAAGTCTATCACAGCAACGGACTGAATTTAGGGCCCTTGACTTTTGAAATTTTTTTCCCCCGTAGTCACATGTATTCTCTCTTAGGCCAGAGTCTGTTACTGTGGTGATTTTGTGCTGTGTTGCTTAGCTAAGCTAGAAGGACATTTCCCAGAATTCTCTTCCCTGGGTAGCTCTGGACGAGGGTTCGAAAGAAGAGAAATTTGCATGATTTGGAAGGCCAAAGTGACCCCACAGTGCTGTGCTGGAGGCGTTGGTGCCGGGCCCTAGCCACCACCGCAGCTCGTGCACCCCGCTGCCGATCACTGGTTCCCCTGGGTGGAGTGCGGGCCCTTTGAGTTTGGCCAGATCTCCTCCTATAGCTTCTCCAAGCACTAGACCGGGCTCTGGGAGAAGGCAGCAGTTTTTCTGCAGGTCGCCGGCCTCACTGGAGTGATGTGGCGAAAGATGCGCGTGCTGCAGTTTCCTCGCATGGATTCCAGTTTGTCTACCGGATTCAGTGAGTCGTCTCTGCTTCTCTCTACTTTGAGTCCAGCTTTTCCTCCGGCCTGCCCTGCTGTCAAGCAGAAGCTTCAGAAGGCCACCACCAGATGCCAAGACCGCAGACTTCCACATGCTTCTTCACCAGCTTCCCTCTGTGCCTTGATTAATAAATTTTTCCCTCTTCCCCAGTTGTCCCCTTCTAGACCTTTGTGTTCTCAGCTTCTCCTACAATTGTGTGATGCCGAATCCCTATAGGAAATTTCTTATCGTTATCACTCGCAGTGGTTCTAATTCCCTGCTGCAGTTGCTCAGGCTGTCTACAGATTACCCAGGCCCTACTATACCTCATCTCTCTTTAGTTGACTGCACTTGTGCATTTTCACTTATTCCCAAGGGACCATTAGCTCTTAGTAAATGATGATGAGATTTTTAAATGCATCTTAATATGCATGATATTTTTAAATGCATCTTATATAAATGGCCATCATGACAGACTAGAAACCAGGATTAAATAATGTACAGAAAAACTATAGACTTCAGGTGTCTGACCTTGGGCACCTCCACAACCCCAGAACTACCCAACTCCAGCTATTAAGTAAGAGAGAAAGAAACTTCTCACTTGTTTAAGCCATTGTTATTTTGGTCCTTGTTACATCTGCTGAGCTTGAATTCTACATTCAACATTTTCTTTTTTTATTTTATTTTATCATTATTATTATTATTATTATTTTGAGACAAGAGTCTCGCTCTGTCGCCCAGGCCAGAGTGCAGTGGCGTGATCTCCGCTCACTGCAGGCTCTGCCCCCTGGGTTCACGCCATTCTCCTGCCTCAGCCCCCCGAGTAGCTGGGACTACAGG
>NW_012104209.1:1799861-1807980 GCF_000951045.1 Mandrillus leucophaeus | reverse complement strand
CCGGCCTCAGCCTCCCAAAGTGCTGGGATTACAGGTGTGAGCCACTGTGCCTGGCCAACATTTTCTTAATACATTCAGTTATGCAAGTAAATGCACAGCAAAAATGCTCTTCTTGTTATTACCCTTCTTCTCTTTCATCCTATAACTCAGCCTTATAAAAAGTACATGTTCACTTACTTAGCAGAGCTTCGGAAAAGGAGAGGCTATTTCTTCATTTTGCAGAAATGCACAATGATCTCTTAGTATCCTGATGGATGGACAATGATACACTATTTTTATTCATTCTTCCTTCTAGTGGACTTTCAAGAAGAAGACTGAACTAAAACTAACATTTACTCTTAAGACCAACACAGGACTGCCTATATCTGTCTTAGACTTCAGATTAATGTTGAATTTCAGAAGATAAAACATATTTTCATTTATTTCAGCAAGTCACTTAATTTCTCTGAGACTCAGTATCTTCATTTGTGAAATGCAGTGAATATCCTTTCTTCTCAGGCTTGTTTTGAAGGTAAAATGAAGTACTCCAAAGTATGTAAAAACTGCCTAGCACAGTATTTGACATACTAGATGTCGATAAATATTAGTGGAATCTAAAGCTTAAACTGTATTTTAAAAGAATTAGCATAGAATGTTATTGAAAGACAAACAGTTGCCAGAATTTTTTTTGTTTCGTTTTGTTTTGTTTTCTTTTTTTGGAGACAGGGTCTCACTCTGTCACCTAGGCTGGAATGCAATGCTCACTGCAACCTCTGCCTCCCGGATTCAAGAGATTCTCCTGCCTCAGCCTCCTGGGTAGCGGGGATTACAATTGTGCGCCACAATGCTAGCTATTTTTGGTATTTTTAGTAGAGACGGGGTTTCACCATGTTGGCCAGGCTGGTCTTGAACTCCTGACTTCAAGTAATCCACCAGCCTCAGCCTCCCAAAGTGTTGGGATTACAGGCATGAGCCACCATGCCCTGCCTCCAGTATTTTTTTTTTAAATAAAATTTGGTTTTCTGAAAAGGAGAACTCTTGCTCTAATACAATAAGGTATCAAATGATGTGTTAGAGACTGGAAGAGTTGCTGCATTTTTCAAAATTACCCCAAAACTAAAGAGAGATGGGTAGCATGAGATTGAAAGGACTCTAACCATGAGTAGGTTGGTTCAGGAGGCCTAAGATGAATGTCTCTCGTATTATGATATGTGCCATGACATATACCCTTTCAACCCGAGAGGTTTTCTGAATTAGAAAGAAGAGGGTATCCCTTTCTTTTTCTGTGGCTTTTTCTTAGACTCTTAGCTAATCTTGACATTTCAAAAAATTGGACCAAGAAAACTGATGTAAAAAGGAAATATTTTTAGTTTTATGATGAATATACAAGAAGAACAAGAGATGCTTGCAGAAGAAACCAATGGAACAATAACTATCACCTGAAGTTTATCAAATGAGCAAAGCTTATTGTACTTGTTAACATAGAGAAGTTTCATACCCAAATCTAAGTTGCTCCCTGGTACAAGACTGCACCTATATCTTGTCCTTCTGCTTTGAAGAGTTTCTTAAAATAAAAATGTAAATAGATAAGATGTTAGCTCAAATTTCATTAGCTTCAAGTCTCATAGTAGCCATATAAGTATCTCATAGGTACACACTCAAGATAATTGAATCCCAAAATAATGGTAGAAATCTGTTTCCAGGAAACTGTTCATTAATGGTAATTATCATTGTTAGCTCTTAAAAAGCAGATTTAAGGTTCAGAAGCAAGTCTGAGGCATCAGAGGCTGGTGGTATTGTAATGTTTACTCTATCTGCCCAAGCAGTCTTATGGGGGAAATATGTCTACTCACAGTGCAGAGGAAGGGCCATGTCTTGGTCTTCCATGTCTTGGACCATGATCCAATCTTGCCACAGCTCTTTAGGCCTGAACTTCCATCTCTGACTTGGCACAGCAAAGAGTAGCGTCAATCAGATCTCACCCAACCCTTCTCTCTCTCTTTGGAATTTGAACAAATCAATATCTAGAGACTGAGTGCACTTAGAAGTGGGATTAGAAGCTGAAAAATGAGGAGGTAGAGTTAGAGCAGGAGAGGCCATATCAGCCATGTGCAAGTCTAGTTATTAATTGAGATTAAGCAGGCCAAACCTGCTGGTTGATGACCAGAAAGAGGCAGATACAGAGAGTATAACTCAGTCCATTCACCTACAATCTCCCTGAAGATAGGGATAGTGTCTGTCTTGTTCATTACACTTTCCCCAATATTTAGCATAGTTCTTGGTTATGAAAAAAAATTTGTCACTCAATACATATTGCTTGAATGAATAGTTAATGAGTTAGCAGTGGATGGCTAGAGCAAGCCCCTTACATGGCCTTCTTTCCAGAAACCCTGTCCAGTACCTGGAACCAGAGCCCTACATCTCCCCACGAAATTCCTTCTTCAGCACAGCCTATGTCTTCTTATTGGCCTAAGCCTCCAATGCTTCCCATTATTTGAGTCAATTTGTTTGCCTCCTTGATCCTTGTCAACAAGTTTCAAAACCAACTTTGTGATAGAGAGGGAGGGACTTAGAAAGAAAGAGAAAGGAAGGAGAGGAATAAAGAGAAAGAGAGAGAGGAATGGGGTAGGAGGTGGGGTGATAGAGGCTACCTTTAAGCTTTTAAGTCCTCCTTTTTTTTCTAGTGAGGTATACAAAAGACCCTTCACAGCCTCCCTACAGAGACATTCAGGCTTTAGATGTAAGGCTAATAGACAAGATAACTGCAACAAACAGCCTATTCTAGTAAATCCATCTGTAAAAAGTTTGCCCAAGAGAGGTGATTATACTTTGTCATTAGAGCAGACTAGTTACATAAAATAAAACAACCTCATAGCTATGTCCTTGTAAATTGTTTGTATTATGTTGAATGATAGCAACTAGACTTTCATGCTTCTGTTTAATGGAGAAGAGTAAAGTGGCACGGGAGGCTATTCTACTGAATAAGATGTACTCAAAAATAATAATAATAATAATAATAATAATGCATTCTCCTTCTCAACTCATAATGTCCTCCTTCTTTACTATCACTGGAATGCACCCACTATTGTGTCTTTAAGAAAATCTAAACACTTGATTTTTTTCTTCTACATAGGAAGAAACTCAGAGATGATATGGAGGAAAACGTTACACCATTTTACGAAAGCAAATTTTGCTTTCATAAAGCAATGTAATTCCCTTGGGCAATAAATATGTTTCCAGGTCTGGTTCATCCTCAATTAATGGGAATTAAAGTATCCTCATGTGACAGATAATGGGAAACTTATCTTTCAGTTGAATACTAGCCCTGTACTTTTCAGAAGCAGATATAAGCCAAGCATACCATCTGCATTAGAAGGAACATCAGATGACCAATGTTATCCTTGTCTTCCTTCTAGCACTTATATGCATGAGGTGCTATAGCAGTAGGATGCTCTGACTGGTCAAAAGCAATACATTAATATTCACGGGGGAGAGAGGGAAGGAATAAAGAATAAAGTACTTACTTGGTCCTAGACCAATTGAAAAAGCAGCAACATAAACAAGCAAGCTGGCTAAGGACAGCCATTTCAAAAAAGCTGGGACGTCCCCAGGGTCTGTGACTATCTGGTATTCAGTGTGGCTTAATACAGCATTTAGCAAGGATGCTGAGGTTGTCTCCCCTCTCTTATCCACATCATTTCTCAGGGGCATAAGTGAGCTTCTGCTATGGGAAGCAATTCCTTTAAAGTGGTCTCTGAGAGTATTGTTGCTGGCTGACAGGTTTCCTGGTCCATAAATCACAGACTCATCCAAGGACTGGTTGATAGAATTGTGGCTTCTGCAGATATTGGTGAAGTTCATGTGGATGTTGAGATTTACGATGCCCATGGTCACCAACGAAGCTGCCATCACAGAGGAGCCAATGCAGAGGAATGTTTTGCTGCCGACATGGTCTACAAGAAGAGTGGCGGGGATGGTGCTAATGACTTTGACGACTCCAACCCCAGTGGAGGCAAGGCTTGCTGCCTCATTGCTTTGAAATCCAACTGACTTCAAAACAGTTGATGCATAGAACAATATGTTTGGCTGGCCAGTGATTTGTACAAAAAATACCAGTGTTAGTCCTATCATTATTCGGGTCCGCATGTTGTCTTTTGAACGGAACAGATCCCAAAAACTATACTGATATTCATCTTTCAAGGATGATTTGATCACAGTAAGTTCCTCAGTTGTATCTGAGAGTGCTCTTAACCTTCCAAGAACCTTGCTAGCAGCTCCCTCTTGTCCTTTCATCACCAGAAACCGAGGGCTTGGAGGAAGAAAATACATTGCAATTGCTTGCAAAATTCCCAAGGGAATCACAAGACCAAACATGTACTTCCAGCCATGGAAAACATTGGCAAATGCGTAATTTGAAATATAAGCAGAAAGAATGCCGATGACAATCATCAGCTCATTCAGTGACACAAGAAGGCCTCTTCTGTGTTGAGGAGCAATCTCTGCGATGTAAACACAAGTGGCAATGGAGGAGAGGGAGATGGAGACCCCTATGGCAATGCGTCCCACTATAAGAACCGTGTAGGATAAACTGAGGATCAAGACTAAGCTTCCGAGTCCAAGCAGGCAGGATGACAAGATGATTGCGGTCCTTCTTCCATACCTGTCTATCAGGACCCCTCCGGTGAGTGAGGCGAGGAGGGCTCCAATGAGGAGGGAGCTCACAACCATTTCCTGCTCATGGCAGCTCAGGGTTAATAAGGTTTTGATCTGAAGAAGAGCCCCAGAGATGATCCCAAGTTCATAACCCACCAGGAGGCCACTGACAGCGGCAGTGACAGATGACAGGAAGGTAAACATGCCGCAACCTACAAGCATAGAGAAGAGACAGGGAGGTCAGTTCTCAGTTGAGATTTTAAACATTTTGTGTTGGGGAGGAGATTTAACCTTGTAGAAGTCTTTCACAGTACTGAGTTTAAACACGCACATAATTGTGATAAAATAATACACTAACCAAAAAATGATTTGATATAGAAGGAGAAATCATTTTTCTTTCTTTTTTGGGAGGAGAGGCATGGAGACATGTAGGAAGTCCAGTTGCCTTCTATTTATGATGTTGATGTTTTTGGTTTAGATCAGACAGCGATGTTGAGATAAGAAGTTGACACATGGTGAAGACCGAACAAACAAAAATATCATTTGGTTCATGCCTTGGCAGTGGATCAGAAATTCAAAGAGCCTAACTCTTCTGGTCCCATCTCCGTTCTCTAAAGGCAAATCTTTGAGGGCAGGAGAGAGAGAATAGGAGCCTCTAAAAGTGCTACAGGCTCCCTGCTGGATAGCCTGGGTCAAAATGAAACACAGCCTCCAGGAAACTTGCCCTCTTATCCCCTGGGCCACAATCGTGCTGCAAATGGCTCTGCTGAACACATGAGGGTGTTGGGGCAGAGGGTGGAGGTGGGAGTGGGCAGTGTGTGAATGCCTTAACAAAGTCAAACTTTTGCTAAACAGAAGGAAGGAAGAAATGTATGTAGTGTAAGGAACCAACAATATCCCTTACTCATTCTGAGTAAGGAGAAAGGGGGATGGAACACAGGCAGAACAAGGAGACTTTACCTTTATATTGTTTTTTTGTTAATGTTCAAATCCAAGGAAAAATGTCAAAAAGTTAGTAACTATTGATTTTTGGTGGTAGGAACACAGATGTTTGTTATATGTTTGCAACTTCTCAAAATAGAAACAAAACAAAACAAAAAAAGTAGCAGAGGGAAGAATATTTCAGGCCCAGGAGAAAGTAATTTCCAAGGCCTTAGGACAGGAAAGTTCTCATTATGTTGTAGGAACTGTCAGATGGCCAGCATATGACATGTGGGCCACATCGCGAGCCTGGAGAGGTAGGACGGAAAGGGCTTAAAATGAATTTGGATAAGTACAGAGGCAGCACTTTAAGTAGGGCCTTGTCAGTCCCAGTGATGACTTTTCATTGTGTTTCAAGTATAATGGGGCCAACACCCATTGAGAGGTGTAGAGGGCATTGATGCTATCGGCTTCTTATTTATAAAGACCACCTTCCCTGCAATGTAGAGATTAGTTCTTCAAAAGGCAAGACTGGCAAGACTGGCAGCAGGGAGGAGTTTGTTGCCTTGGTTTGGACAAGAGATAATGGTAGCTTAGACTCGGGTGTTAAGAGTGGAACTGGAGATAAGTAGGCAGATTCCAAGACTTATTTTGGAGCTAAAAACCACTACACTTGTTCAAGGCCGGGTGTGGTGGCTCACGCCTATAATCCCAGCTCTTTGGGAGGCCGAGGTGGGTGGATCACCTGAGGTCAGGTGTTCGAGACAAGACCAGCCAACATGGCAAAACCCCGTCTCTACTAAAAGTACAAAAATTAGCTGGGCATGATGGTGCATGCCTGTTGTCCCAGCTACTTGGGAGGCTGAGGCAGGAGAATCACTTGATCCCAGGAGGTGGAGGCTGCAGTGAGCTGAGATCGTGCCACTGCACTTCAGCCTGGGCAACAGAGCAAGACTCCATCTCACGAAAAAAACAAAAAACAAAAAAAACTATTACACTTGTTCAAGAATTGGAGATGGAGGGTAAGAAGTGGGTCAGAACCCAGGATGGCTCTGTGGCTTGAGCAGTTGGGTGGGAGATTTACAATATTCCATATACTCAATACAGTACTATATGGGGCCAACACCCATTGAGAGATGTAGAGGGCATTGTGCTATATACTGTGTAGCGCAACGTACCGACATAGGGAAGATTAGGAATAGACTTGGTTGTGAGTGGTGGTAAGAGGAGAGGCAAAAATCAACAATTTCATTTTGGACTTAGTAAAATGGTTTATTTATTTTACCTGTGAGACATTCAGATAAAAATGTTAAGTAGGGGATTGGGTATACAGATTTGGAGCTTAAAGATAGGTCAAGCCTGGACATATGTATTTGGAAACCAGTGGCACACATTTGGTATTTAAAGCCACAGGAATGGGTGAGATCACTTAGGAAGATAGAATAGGGGAAAACGAGAAGCAGGATCAAGACTGGGACCTAGGCAACGCCAATATTTAGAAAAGTAGCGCCAGCAAAAGAGATGGAGAAGAATCAGAACTGAGGTGTAACTCAAATGTTAGAAATGTGCTTCGGCACACAGTTTTCATAGGCTGAGCTAAGGCTGCCTTTTTGGCGTTGGGGGAGAACAGAAAACCAAACACTGCGTGTTCTCACTCATAGGTGGGAATTGAACAACGAGATCACTTGGACTCAGGAGGGGGAACATCACACACCGGGGCCTATTGTGGGGAGTGGGGAGGAGGGAGGGGTAGCACTGGGAGATATGCCTAATGTAGATGACAAGTTGGTGGGTGCAGCACGCCAACAGGGCACATGTATACATATGTAACAAACTTGCACGTTGTGCACATGTACCCTAGAACTTAAAGTATAATAAAAAAAAAATGGTATTCAGCTCTAGTGAAATAAGCAGGTCAAATAAAGGTGAGGTGATCTAAAACTCTATCACAAATACTCAAGGTATTTTCCATCTGCAGGGTCCTGATAGGAAATGGGAATTGGCAGCCCCAAAAATAAGGGGAATAAAAGCACTGAATATTTAGATGGAGGAGCAAATAAAGGTGCGGTAATCCACAAGAAATAAAGCAAATTTATGAGCATTTTGAACAAAACCTAGTAAATTGAAGTTACATCAGCAATTTATCTAGCTAATCAGAAAACAAAATATTTGGCACCGTTACATGGCAGGCATTTACCTGGGTACAGGGAGAAATACACACACACACACACACACACACACACACATATACACACACAGATACATATTTGGTCTGTTTCACTGCTATATATATAGCATATATACCAACATGGAGTTATATGCTACAGAATTTAGCTATGGTCTCAGTTGTCTGAATTTTAATATTTTCCCTATTATATGCTTTAAGGGATACTGCCCCAAACTAGCTTTTCCACTTCCCTTACTACGATATTTAGGACTCGTGTTTGATGCTCAGCCTGCCTATTTGGGATTTTGAATTCTAATTCACTGTATAAGGCTGGTCCTTAGTGCTTCTGAGATTATGGCTCTGATACCACATTTGTTCTGTTTCACTGATATATATATA
>NW_012104209.1:1794566-1799723 GCF_000951045.1 Mandrillus leucophaeus | reverse complement strand
TATTTCAGGCCCAGGAGAAAGTAATTTCCAAGGCCTTGGAACAGGAAAGTTCTCATTATGTTGTAGGAACTGTCAGATGGCCAGCATATAACATGTGGGGCACATCATGAGCCTGGAGAGGTAGGACAGAAAGGGCTTAAAGTGAATTTGGATAAGTACAGAGGGGGCACTTCAAGTAAGGCCTCGTCGGTCACAGTTATGACTTTTCATTGTGTTCCAAGTAAAATGGGGCCAAAAAACTTAACATTCTGGTGATACCTTTATTACCTATTATTTATTAATTTTATGTGACTTTTTTGGCATGCAAAATGACTTTAAAGTACTCTCTTATAGGTTCATTCATGTCCACGGTTTCCATATTCTTTTTCCCATGTGATCTTAAAATCCTCAACAATGAATGCCTCTACCACAAGGAGAATTAGGTCAAATCTCCACATTTGGATAAGAATATTGTATTATTCTTATCTCCACTTGTCATTGTTCATTTTATCTATGTTTGCTGTGTTGATTAGTGTGTGTGTGTTTTGGCAATTGATGATTGGTCTCTGACATTCTGATTGGAGAAATAAGTGAATTTGGAGAATGGACCACTTGGGAGGCCAGACTGAGTGAGGGACCTGGGAAGGGCGTGTAGTGTGACAGAGGGCACCTGGGGCTGTGGAGTTAAGGACACAGGGAAATCAATGCTGTAACTACTTTAATAGCAGAAGATTGTCCTTGCCACCCTGTACTTCTCCTTTTCCTTTCTTGTTTTCCTCTTTCATTAGATGGAAAATACTGTGTCCCTACAATGAGAAAGATGCCTTGAGATGCAAGAGTCCCTTCCTTTTGTGCTCCATTATCCTACCTTAGAGAGCCTGAAGTGGTTTGCTAAGTGCTGGCTTCTCTGTCTGGAGAAAAGAGCTCCTGACAGAAGAGGGAACCAATCCCTGCTGCTGCTTTCTGGACTTAGATCATTTGCCTGGTTTCTCCGGCCAGGACTCATAGCACACTGACAAATGGGAATATGTGCAAAGGGTCTGGAAGCCATCCCAGTTTGTCAACGTTCCCCTTGAAACCCATGGAGTATAATTCTGCAGCGACATTAAAGAATTATTTTTATATGAATCATAAAAACCTTTTTCAATTTTCTATATGATAACATATATCTGTTTCTTGCTATCCATCTTTCTATTCTACCTTCCTATCTCTGGGCAATTGGCCTTTAAGAGGTTAAAACTTTGCACAAGATCATTCTAGAACCCTAGTCCCACATGGAGGGCTTACCAACATGGAGTTATACGCTACAGAATTTAGCTATGGTCTCAGTCGTCTGAATTTTAATATCTTCCCTATTGTATGCTTTAAGGGATACTGCCCCAAACTAGCTTTCCCCGTTCCCCTCCTACTGATACTTAGGACTGCTGTTTGATCCTCAGCCTGCCCATTCGGGATTTTGAATTCTAATTCACCGTATAAGGCTAGTCCTTAGTGCTTCTGAGATTGTGGCTTTGATACCTCAAGACTTCCACCATAGGAAGTTTTCCTGGTGCTATTTTACCATGGAATAACAATGAAGAGAGGCATAAGGAGTGTTGATTAGCGATGACAAGGACAAGATGCTATCCTATGGACGCTGGAAAGTAGAGATACCTTTTTCTAAGAAATCTGGCAGTGAACAGGAAGCAAGAGATCAGAATGTAGGTTGAAGCACTGGCAGGAAGGTGGCATTTGTGTTTGTCTACACACAGAGGTGAGAGTTTGGGCAGCCGCATGACTGAGAAGTGGCCAGTGCTGAAGGACAGAGGAAGATGAGGATTCATAATTAACGCTTTTCCAAAAAATACCCAGCCCTGAGGCCAGTCTGCCCTTAATAATGATGAAGTAGAGCATTCCTGGCCATTTTGCTCATGGCTTTGCTTCACAGGGGCCCTTCCTTTACATCCCAGGTCTCCCAAAGAGTGCCATAGGGAATTCTTGGCTTTCTGTGGACATCACAGAAGTGGAAACTACCTGGGGACTTGTAAGTGGTACCCACAGGTGGTTTGGTTATGCCTATCCTGTCTTCTTCCCACTGTTGGGGCTCGGAACAAGATACCCCAAAGTATGGCACATTGGTGTGCTGAGTACTTTGAACTAGACATAGGAACATAGGAAAGGCCTCTGGATGCCTGCCAAAAACAAAAAAAAAAACCACAAAAAACAAACAAACAAAAAAAACCCCTGTGTGTGCATGCTTTTCAGCTGGCTGTAAGATTTCAGCCAGAAACAAGGTCTTTCTGACCCTCGCCCATTTTCCCCTGAAGCAAGTCATGGAAAGCAGAATTCCTTTCCCCAAGGTGGGTCACAGAAACCAGAACCACTCTGCCCCAAAGCAAATCGTAAAACCTAGAAAGGTCACTCTCTCCCTTTTCCCTTGAAAACCTTATTTCATGGGAGTCCTGCCCTCTGCCCAGGAGGAAGAAATGCCACACAGTGAGGCCCAAAATAATCTGGGCAGGCCTTGCTGGGTTTCTCTGTCAGTTTATTACTATTAACTCATATCCTTTTATTCAATCACATTTCTACATGCCCATCCTTTCTTCATCAAACTTAAGCATAAAATCAGACATTTTTCCCTGAGTCTTTAGATCTTCATTTTGAAAGCCTCCCATGTCACATCAAACTTTGATTAACTAGATTTGTTATGCTTTTCTCTTGTCACTCTGTCTGCTGTGATAGGAGTGTTAGCTGTGACCCTTGATGAACGAGGAACAGCATCACACCTTTCTGTCTCCACACTGCTTTGCTAGAAGTACAGCAGCAGCAGTAGGAGGAAGATCTCCAGTTTGCCTTTTGATGCAGTGACAATTCTTTATTAAGCTGATAAAGTAAAACCATTCCTATGAAAGCTGTGATTCAATCAAGCAGCTTTATGCAAACAGGTGCTGAGACCTGCAGCGCAAGAGCACCAAGGGCGCCACGAGACTGCAGCGCCAGCCACCACCACAATAGCTGCATTGTCTGCTGGTCACAGTGAGTCAGATGAAACCACAACTGTAGCTGGCACTCAACACAAAACAATCCATTTTTCACAATATTTGAGTTTCTGCCTGCTTTCTTCTTCTCTTTCTTCCCCATATGCCTTTTTTTGCATATGGACATAATGGGCACGCAATAAACACTTGCCAGCTGACTAAATCCTACAGCCAGCTGAAAAGCATGCACACACAGGTGTTTTCTTTTTCTTTCTTTGGCAGGCAGCCAGGTAATTATGTAGCTTGACCAACTGTGAATCCTTCACAAATTTAAAAGACTCCCCCACCCCCACTTCATATTTTGTTCAAGAAAAACTTGCAGTTGTCCAAAAATGGCCTTGCGTCTACGGCTTGCCCTTCCTCTGCTCTTTCCCTCTGAATGCCTTTGATTCCAACTCATCTTCCAATAATCATCTCTACTAGCACCTCACCTTACCTCTGAAGCCTGCTCCTGAGTCCTCAGCGTTACTTTGCCCCCAGCCTGTGTGCACCCGCTGTGCACAGAATGTGTGTTCAGAGTCCATCTCATTTTAAGGCACTCTTTGATTGACCTGCTTGTCTTCACTATTAGACTGGAAGTTCCTTGAAGGCAAGAACCCCGCCTTGCTGAGACCTGTCCTTTCACCCCTAGCCTTCTGGCACAAAGAAAACACTCAATGTTTGCCGAGTGAACGAATGAATGAAAACAACACTCTAGAATACTGATCCTTACACCTCTACTCCCCACAGTTGTATCAACAGACTGTGGTTAATCTGTAGTGTTATATAATGGTTAGCATCTAGAACTTTATCTTCACATAAATATTTAGCAATTGAATAGCAATCTGTTAGCATTTCTATGAAGGTTTTAGCATTATGTTTAGCTAGCTGATATAGCACCATTTCAAGGACCATAAAGTATTTTATTGTCACAACTATATTTATATTTTATTAAACTTCAGCCCTATGCATGGAATTGTTCTCCAGTTGTTCAGACAGAGTGTTTAGCAGCTCTGTTTCAGTGGACCAGGTCTTCAGGTTTCACAACATTCTCCAGGTACCAATTCTCCAGCCCATCTGCACCACTAGCTGTTTCCAGAATCTTCTGTGCTCTTTCCCAGCTTTGTGCTGAGACTCACGCTATTCCCCTCACCACAGGGTCCTTCGCCTTCCTTCACAGCCCAAGGAAACCCGATTCAATTTTTTTTTTTTTTTTTTTTTTTTTGTTTGAGGAGTCTCACTCTGTTACCCAGGCTGGAGTGCAGTGGCGTGATCTCTGCTCACTGCAACCTCTGCCTCCCAGGTTCAACTGATTCTCCTGCCTGGGCCGCCACTGATTCATTTTTAAAGGGCCAGCTCAAATATTCCCTCCTCCATAGGCTTACCCTCTTGGGTGAGCTTTTTTTTTTTTTTAGACGGAGTCTGGCTCTGTCACCAGGCCGGAGTGCAGTGGCACGATCTCAGCTCACTGCAACCTCCGCCTCCCAGGTTCAAGCGATTCTCCTGCCTCAGCCTCCAGAGTAGCTAGGACTATAGGCGTGTGCCACCACACCTGGGTAATTTTTGTATTTTTAGTAGAGATGGGATTTCACCATGTTGGCCTGGATGTTCTCAATCTCCTGACCTCGTGATCTGCCTGCCTGCCTCGGCATCCCAAAGTGTTGGGATTACAGGCATGAGCCACTGCACCTGGCCAGGTTAGCTTTAATCTCCCTTCTCTCTCTTGCCTTTACGTCCAAGGTCTTACAGCACCCTGGATTATATTTCATTAGGTTTGTATCCTGCCTTAGACTGGGAGCATGTTGGGAGCAGGAATGTCTGTATCATGGGGGCCAGTGCTCAGCAGAGGTTACAGGGTGCCCCTGGAAGGAGATGCAGGAGCTTAGCAGAAGGCTCACCCCTATAACCTCCCAGAGGGCACATCCCAGGGTGAGTGCTGGTGTGGTGTTTCCAGCCCACCAAATGTCCAACATGCTGCTCCTTGGCCTTGGGCCCTGCGTGGCCACCCCCGTAGTGACAAATACTGAGTACAAGGCTTATCTAGCTACTATCTCCCATCCCTCCCCTGCACCCTGATCCTCTCCTCAGCACACAGTGAAACTCGGACAAACAGGAATTTTGGCCTCTCTTAACATCTATTATTATTTGAATTTTCTATGGAAAAAAATATAGAAATGTTGCT
>NW_012104209.1:1725925-1792874 GCF_000951045.1 Mandrillus leucophaeus | reverse complement strand
AATTCTAATCCTGGATGTTGGAGGTGGGGCCTGGTGGGAAGTGTTTGGGTCATGGGGGTCCTTATGAATGGCTTGGGCCATCTGCTTGGTGATAAGTGAGCTCTGACTCTGAATTCAGATAAGATCTGGTGGTTTAAAAGTGTGTGGCCTCTCTCCCCCCACCCCACACTCTCTCTCTCACTCCTGTTTTCACCGTGTGATGTACCTGCTCCCCGTTTGCCTTCTGCCATGATTGGAGGCTTCTCAAGGCCTCCCCAGAAGCAGATACCGCTATGCTTCCTGAATAACCTGCAGAGCGGTAAGCCAGTAAGGCCTCTTTTTAAAAAATAAATTACCCAGTCTCAGATTTTTTTGTTGTTGTTGTTTTGTTTTTGTTTTTGAGACAGGATCTCACTCTCTCACCCAGGCTGGAGTGCGGTGGCACAATCTCAGCTCACTGCAACCTCCACACCTCATAGGCTCAAGTGATCCTCCCACCTCAGCCTCCCAAGTAGCTGGGACTACAGGAGCACACCATCACACCTGGCCAATTTTTTGTATTTTTGATAGAGATGGGGTTTCGTCATGTTGCCCAGGCTGGTCTCGAACTCCAGAGCTCAAGTGATCCTCCCACCTCAGCCTCCCAAAGTGCTGGGCTTACAGGTGTGAGCCACCACATCGGGCCTCAGGTATTTCTTTATAGCAACGTAAGAACAGGCTAACACAGACTGCAAGAACCCCAAGCCCTGAAAAACAGAAGCTTACATCATAGTGGCATTTATTGTTTAATTAACTAAAAGACCAGGTTGGGTTTGGTATCTCCAAGGACTCACACTGTACTCATCCTTCTGTTCCCGTTTCCTCAAAGGGTTGTCTGTTGTTCCCTGGTTTGTCACCATATGTGTAAGGTGGCTGTTGCAGCTCCTGGAATTATGTTCCCTCACAACCACATCCATGGGCAGGAGACAATAGAAGGAGGCTTGGGACAAGGGTTTATCCTCCTGTGCCTCTCTCCTTTTATCAGGAAGAAAACTTTCAAGAAGCACCCTGGAAGACTTACTTAATATCTCATTGACCAGAACCAGTGGACGACTGGTCAAACTTGGCTGTGAGAGAGACTGACAAGTGTGTATCTGATCTTTTAGTTAGTTAGTTTCCATGTAGGAAAAGTAGAAAATCAGAGGGGAGTTGAAAAGGCTGTTGTATATTCAGTGTGTAACACACCTTATTCTAGCCACCTGGTTTCAGTTAGAAACTCCTCTTAGGTCTCTTGCACTGGAGGTGCAATTGATGTGTACAGCTGCTAGCCAACTTTCTGATGTCTGTCTGTTATTTTTCTGGTGTGGTTCCATTGAACCGAGAAAGGAACTTTTTATTTATTTATTTGTTTATTTTGCTTCCACTTTTTGATCCCCTGATTATGAATGAGGGAGATCATTCCTGGATTATTTAAAGCAGCCTGCAGTTCTTTACTTGTCAAAAACAGTGGGTGCAAAACAAACTTCTGGAGTGCATTGTTCCAGTGGCTCTGACAGACTTTATCCCTTCTTAACACTAGTTTCATATTTCAAAATGCCATGAGTCACTGTCTTGCCTATCCAGCCCAGAGTTGTTGAAATCATGGAAATGGGAGTCCCTGAAGAGATACAGAAAGAGAAATGACCAGGCACAGTGGCTCACACCTGTAATCCCAGTGCTTTGGGAGGCAAGGCGGGAGGATTGCTTGTGGCCAGAAGTTCAAGGCTGTGGTAAGCTATGACTGTACCTCTGTCCTTCAGCTGGGGCAACAAAGCAAGTTGTCTCAAACAAAAAATAATAATAATAAATAAATAAAAGACAGAGAGAGAGAGAAACGGAAGTGATAATGACAGGATGGGGGGATGGGACTGAAGAATCAATCAGGTGTTAAGGCAAGAAATTCTGACCCTCAGAGAAAGCAGCTCTGAGGGTCTGAGGAGCTCTTTCCCTTCCTTGCCTGGTGAAAGTTCCATCACTGTCAAATGAGGAGGCACAGCGGCAGTCTATGAGAATCCAACATTTTACGCCCCAATCTTATACATTAGGCTCCCCATTTTATTTACTGTTAAATCCTAACTCATTGACAAATATTCAGGCTTTCAATGGTGTGGTGATTTTGCACTTCTGTCTGTATTTTTGTGGAGATTTTCGATGACAGATGGTAAAGAGGGAGGGAACCTGGAGAATAAACCCGCAGCTGTCTTTCCTAGAGTCCCCTGACATCTCCAGGAAGGGGATACTCAATGTGTGTGAGCCTTGGTGAGCCATGGATGTTTGAAAACTGACATCTCCGAAAGGATCCCCAGTCCACTAAACATTATTTAATCTTGAAAAAATAGTAAAAGACTTATCTGTACTTCACAATTTCAAAAGTATATAAATGGGATGGAAAGTTGTTTTTAAAAAAATTCAATGTGCTAATGAGTACATAGCAACTTTCTGTCACTCTATATTTTCTAATCGATAAATATAAAACTGCGAAGACTGTTTTGGGAGGATTTGAAGTTGTTTTTATATTTTAAAAGGAGTTCCTGCACTCAATAATGGTTGAGAATCACCAATAGTGCTTTATAAATTATTTAATTAGGGAAATGAAATGGGAAGAATATAAGTTATATTGTGAAGCCTGTGGATGAAGGTCCTTTTAGGAAGAGCAATTTACTAAAATTAATACCCGAATGACCACCTGAACATTAAGGGTTAAGCTCACCATTATCATGTTGATAATGGACAGATGGCCTATGGGAGAGAAAGAGAGGGAGGGAGAAAAGTCTGAAGTGCTCTATCAAATACAAAGGGGGGATTTGGATGAAAGAGAGAGTGAGACAGAGAAAGAGAAAGAGAGAATGAAAGGCTGAGAGAGCCCAGAAATAGAAAAAAAAAAAAAAATAGAAGGAAAGGTCAGGACAAGTTGACAAGTTGTGGGGAATGGGGAGAGAGAGAGACACCAAGGGCTCAGTATGACAAGAAACCTGCGGATTTTTTTACAAGTTGATTTACAAGAAACTCCTGGCCAGGTTAAGTGGCTCACACCTGTAATCCCAACAGATTACACACACATTTGGGAGGCTGAGGTGGGAGGATTGCTTCAGCCCAGGAGTCTGAGACCAGCCTGAGCAACATAGTAAGACCCTGTCTCTATTAAAAATACAAAAAGTTAGCGGAATGTGGTGGCGTGCACTTGTAATCCCAGTTACTTGGGTGGCTGAGGCAGGAGAATCGCTTGAACCTAAAAGGTCAAGGCTGCAGTGAGCTGTGATTGTGCCACTGCACCCCAGCCTGGGCGACAGAGCAACACTCTGTCTCAGAACAAAGCAAAACAAAAACCAAACACACACCCCCCCCAAAAAGAAACTCCTTATGGTGGATTTGACAAGAGAATGTTTAGAATGGGCCTACCTAATATTCGGTTGCACTACAGCCCTCTTCAAATGCTTAGTAAAAATCTACAAAGAGCATATATGAATGGCATTCGAGAATGTGAAGGAAAGAGGGCTGCTGTCATCTAAGAATGGATTGGAGCAGGGATAAGAGAAAAGACCAGTTGCTGGAGTGGAGGGCAAGGACCCAGAAAAAGCAGGAAGTTGGTGCAGGAGGGTGATCAGAACCACGAAACTCCTGAAGTGCACTGTGTGTGTTTGGATGGGAGGCTGGTGGGGAGGAAGGAGGCATGTGGATTTAGCCACATGGGACCTGCGGTTATTTTTATTTTAATATTAAAAGAATGGTGACCCCATAAAGCTACAGAATTTGGAGACATGTAAATGAGGATTTCTAAAACTCCCTACTTCTGTCACCACTACCATCACTTTTAGAAATTTTCTTGATTTCTCAGGCCGGGGGTGTGGCTCACACCTGTAATCCCAGCACTTTGGGAGGCCGAGATGGGTGGATCACCAGGGCAAGAGATCAAGACCATCCTGGCCAACATGGTGAAACCCCGTCTCTACTAAAAATATAAAAATTAGCCAGGCATGGTGGTGTGTTCCTGTAGTCCTAGCTACTTGGGAGGCTGAGGCAGAAGAATCGCTTGAACCCAGGAGGCAGACGTTGCAGTGAGCCGAGATCATGCCACTGCACTCTAGCCCAGTGACAGAGTGAGACTCTTTCTCAAAAAAAAAAAAAGAAATTTTCTTGATTTCTCTAAATTAATATGGTCTCCTTCCCAAGAATTCCTGCTTTCATGGTACTTAGTTCACAAAGGTTTTGTGACATCCTTTTTAAGCTAAGGAAGCTGTGCCTGCTGCCAGCTTCAGATTCCTTTGTCATTCTCTTTTCCTGCTTTGAACTCTGTGCTCCCAGAATTCCGAAATATGTGAAGCTCCCTGAATGTGCCATTCTCTCTTCTCGAAACATGTTCAAGCTATTTTCCCTCCTTAGAATGCTCTGTAAAACTACTGGCCTCAGTTTTACACGCTCGGCTCAACTTAGCCATCCTGTCTTCCGGGAGTCTTCAGGGACTGGCTGAACTTCCCCCTTTGCTATCACAGTATTATCTATAATATCAAGCCATCTCCTCCATCAAAGGATTCCTGATCCCTCATCTCTCTCCGCTATTTGGCAATAAGCATCCACACTGTGAGGATGCCTTCTGTTTATCACCAGACTCCAGGGCCTGGCATCATATCTGATTCCTACTACCCACTCAGTATTTGCTGAATGGTTATCTCGCAGTTATTTCGATTTTTATCTTTTTGATAAGTTGGTAAAACCTACAGACAAGAATAATAGGCTGGGCATGGTGGCTCACGCCTGTAATCCTAACACTTTTGGAGGCTGAGGTGGGTGGATCACTTGAGGTCACGAGTTTGAGACCAGCCTGGCCAACATGATAAAACCCCATCTCTACTAAAAATACAAAAATTAGCAGGATGTGGTGGCAGGCATCTGTAATCCCAGCTACTCGGGAGCTGAGGCAGGAGAATCGCTTGAACCCAGGAGGAGAAGGTTGCAGCGAGCCGAGATAGCGCCACTGCACTCCAGCCTGGACAACAAGAGTAAAACTCCGTCTCAAAAAAAAAGAATAATGTCTTAGATACATTTTTTTAACCCTGAAGCATCCAGCACTGTGCCTCTCATGTAGTAGGCACTCAATATGTATTTGCAGAAGTAAAACGCTCTTTAGTTCAGCAATCACTTCTTTACTCATTGACTCCTTCAACAATTAAGCATGTACTATGTGCCAGCACTGTCTGGCAGGCAAGTTTCATCTGATGGCGACTGCAATCAGCCTTCGTGGTTGCTGGCAGCATCGTGTTGAGATGTTTCCTAGGTTACATCTGGATTTAATGGCACTAGAAGGTGGTACTTGTGCCGCATGGATGTGATCCCTCATGCGTAGGCTTGAAATACAGAGAAAAAGGCATGATTCCAGCCTATTATGAATCGCGCAGAACTTTCCAAGCACTGTCAGTCAGCTCAGAGCTCTGATAGGTGCATGAAATACATATTTTATCCAGAAACGTATAATCTTATAGAAAAATACAAGTTACATAAAAAATTAGGGAATTAACTAAAATAGAATGCAAACAAGTCCTGAAATGAGTGTAACTGGAACCCAAATTCACAGATCAGAAAGTAGAAACATCAGTGCTGGCTGGTAATATTGGTCAAGAGAACAAACCTGCACTGGATTTAGGAAAGTGAGGTTCAGATCACTGTGCTGTCCTCTAATATCTGTGTTACCTAGGACAAGTCCCTTTGCTTCTTTCCAGGAGGAACCTGGGCTTAAAGGTGAAGGACAGTGTGGAATCAGAGGCCTAATTAGTTACCGGCTAGACTTTGACAAGTCCCTTAAGATTTGTGTTTCTCTGTGTCCTCATTCACAAGATAAAGATAATAATATTACCTCCTCCATAGAGTTATAAGAATGAATGAGACAGAAGAGTCCCTGGTACCTGGTAATAAGTGATTGGTAAATGTTGGCTGTTGTTCTTAGCCTCAGTTTCCGTATCTGTGAACTGGGGTGCCTCATTGGGTTGTTGTAAAGATCTGAACGGATTACAGTAATAGAACCACTTGGCCCACAAGAATCATTTGACAAAAGCTCCTTTAATCTGAATCTAGAAGGTAAAATCTTCATAATACAGAGGTAAAGCTTTGAAACAGCCTTTTACTGATAGCAACAGAAATAAAATAATACCTTATTTCCAGCATAACAATTGTGTCTTTCATAAATTCTTGAATTCCTTTGCTTTCAAAATTGGCAGTACCTACATAATTGGGCTTGCAGCATGAAAAATTCCTCCTGTGATTTTGCCTGAAGGTTTCTGCAGCTTAGTTTCCCAATATAAATAAAACATTTCATTAGTGTGAGGATGCGCTCTCACCACACAAATGGACCCTAATTACAACTTCCGTTTCCCCTATTCTTAAAAACTTTGCACATCTGAAGCTGAGCTGTCATGGCTTTTTAATTAGCATTACACATGACTCCCAACGCTGACTTCCATGAAGTGTGGAGATGTGTGTGGGAGCAAGACATATTGTATAAAATAGTAATGGACACTGCTAACAGTTCCAGAGCCCAGGGATGCCAGGCAGACCTGAGTCATGAGTTGTCTGAGAAACAGCTACTTCCAAGGCAATCACAATTTAACAGTTTAAAATTAAATTACACTTGCTTTACTTAAAAAATATATTCCTGAAAGTCAAACAAAGAATTGCATTTTTCTATGTGGAATTTTGGCAAAACAGTATGAAATAAATCATTGTTCAAAAATAATGAAATCTCCTAAAACTAGAATGATGTAATAAATTATTTTAGTCTTATTATTATTTCTACTAAGTAGTTTAGAATAATTAGGTGGGCAGCGGTGCCTCATGCCTATAATGCCAGCACTTTGGGAGGCTGAGGTGGGTGAATTGTTTGAAGCCAGGAGTTTGAGACCAGCCTGGGCAACATGGTGAAACCCTGTCTCTACTAAAAAATGTATTTACAGAAATTAGCCACGTGTGGTGGTGAGTGCCTGTAATCTCAGCTTCTTGGGTGGCTGAGGCATGAAAACTGCTTGAACCCCGGAGGCAGAGGTTGCGGTGAGCTGAGGCTGTGCTGCAGCCTGGGTGACAGAGCAAAACTCTGTCTTAAATTTTAAAAAAGAATGATTAGTATATTACTGAGGCATAGTCACTTAGCAAAAGAATAAGTAAGTGTGCTATAACATGGGAAGAAAAATGATACCAGTGCGCAAAGACAAAACAAAATAATACAGAAAAAAACATTTGAATTACTGACTTACTCTAATGGTAATATACTTGACTCAGTTTCAGCTGGGAATTATTTTGAGGATGTCATGTTCAGTGACGTTAACTGAGATTGAGTACTTTCGAAGGGAAGAAGGGATGAGAAATCATCCACATTTGATATTTGGTCAAATAGCCTCTTGGGAAGGAGCCAATTCCAACTTTTCCCTTCTCATCACCATAACTTGGTATCTTTTAAGTGGCTTCCATTGCATTAATTTTTTCAATAACTCATCCTTCTGGGGAAAACTGTTCATGAGAAAAAAAAAACTGAATGAAGGAGCTCTGACTCTACTCAATTTTAAAATCTTATATAACTCGTTTTTGCTCATACACTGAGTAAATAGCTGTTTCAACTGTTGCATAGTAGTGGAGGGCCTTTTAGAGCTCTCAGAACTTTTTTAACCCAAAGGCTAGATAGTACAGAGAAAATGCTCCCTATGAAACCATGATTCAAAGACGAACTATTCTTGAATGATAATAAAATCCTACATACCTACAGCAATTAAAAATTGCATTTTAAAATTGGTGGATTCATCTTTTGTATACACATGCAAATCTCAGCTCCCTTCGGCTGCTCCAAGATAGATTCAGTATATTTTGAGTTCTGTCTCTACTAACTAGTGTAAGCGCTAGACCACTAAAGACCACCCTCTTGAGAATTCACAAGGAAGATACCCTGTGGGCTCATATTCAGGTCCTATCAGCTACCACCAGGCCTATTCCTGGGCTCTCAGCTGCCTCAGCAACTGTTGGTAATCTGACAGAGAGAAAGGTGATGTTGAGAATATTTAACAACTAGAACAGAGGCACCAACCTATTAGAATGGCTGTAAAAACTGGTTCAGGCATGCTGGTGTACACCAGCTAATCTCAGCCTGCTCAGGTGGGCTCCACCGCTTGGCCAGCTGCTCTCAGGATGGCTTGATCCGGGTCTGCCAGGCCCTGGCAGGGCAGGCTTCCTGCAGCATGTGTCTGCTGCTGCTTCAGAGCCTGGGAGGGGGTCTGTGGCAACCTCTCTGCTCTCTCTGGGTGACACGTCCTTAGAGAGGAGCAGGACCACTGCTGCGCATGACGCATAGCACCCAGAGTTTGCAGAGAAACATCTCCCACCATGTTGACAGCCTTTTCCCTTCCCAGGAGATCCCAGAGGAGCCATTTGCCCAATGCTCAGAGTGGTGAAAAGCCTCAAATCTAGACTTTTGATGTGATTTCCGAGTGAGTTTAAATGTACAGTCACAGAGATACGCTGACTGGACTGAAAGGGGAGATGTTTATGTTTAAATCTGGTCTCGTGACCACACAGAAGAGCAAGTGGTCCTCCATAAATGAACATGTCTAAAAATCCTGTCTTTTCCAGCCAGGCACTGTGGAGCACACCTGTAATCCCAGCACTTTGGGAGGCCAAGGTAGGAGGATCACCTGAGGTGAGGAGTTGGAGACCAGCCTGGCCAGCATGGTAACCCCATCTCTACTAAAAATACAAAAAGTAGCCAGCTATTTGAGATGCTGAGGCACGAGAATCACTTGAAACCGGAAGGCGGAGGTTACAGTGAGCTAAGATCACGCCACCTTACTCCAGCCTGGGTGACAGAGCGAGACTCCATCTCAGAAAAAACAAAACAACAAAAAAAACACCTGTTATTTCCTTGGAAATGTGTATCACAGTAGACACAATCATTGTTGTCGGATATTGACTTGTTAAATACATATGTTTTTAAAGCACTATAATTTTTGTCACGGGTTTTGATGCTTGATTTTTTTTTTAATATATAGAAAGTGTGGAAAAATGGGAATGGCCCAGCATCAAAAACTCTGAGATGCCTGGGTCTGCCCAAGGTAACTGGCCTCTTACTAGAATCTGTCTTCTCACAACCAAAGCTCTGACCTCTGCTCAAGCTGGTTGGCCTGACTTTCTCTTCCCTGAGGATGAGTTTGTTTCCAAGTCTCCATCTCTTTTACAAGTTGACTTCCCCTAGAGCTGACTGACGAAGCCTGAGAAAGCCTGGCCGGATGAAATTCCAGGGGGCCCAGTTTAAGCTAAACTCGGGAGACCAGCACTCAGCAGGAACATAGTTACACTTACATCTTACATACTCACCACCTGCCCAGCTTCCATTTAGGAAAAAGGAGTTCACAGTTTTAAAAGTGTTTCAGAACAACTGCCTTAGAATGCTCATCTGCTGAGCAGAAGTGTGTATTTCTTAAATTTCAGACTGGGGCATCTTCAGAGGGGATGAAGGACAGTCCTTTCAGCTGGGTTCATGAGTCCCGTTCTTCATGTTCTGGGTCCCACTGCCAGAGAGTTCTGCAGTGCTGACAGCCTGCACTTATACGGTAAATATTGTTCTCGGTTTCTGAACCTTTGGGCAGATGGGGGTGAAGGGAAACTTAAGAGGACTCTCTCCACAGCCAATTGTTTGGATCATGAAATAAAGGAAACCTGGGAGCTGAAGAAGTCAGTGTTGAATCTCCTGGGCCAGAGGCCACCAGGGTCAGTTCTGCACCATCCTCTGTGTGACCTTGGGCCAATCACACATCTTCTGACCTCAGGTTTCGCTTGTGTGAGTTGCTCCATCCATCTAGTATCTCATTTCACTTATATCTGTTGTCAACTCTAGGCACAAGAATTTCAAACTGAGCTTAATCCTGCCCTATACTAAGATGAATTGGAACATGTCCATGAAAGTGAAAAAATTTACTAAAAATGTAACCACTTTGAGTCATAGCTTATTGAAAATGAATTAAATTCATTAGCTTCTAGTCACTGGAACAAAGCATTCTTTTCAGTTAAAGAGGGTTAGTCAAGAAAGACCTGCCAAAATTTTTCACTGTGCACAGTAGCATCAAGGGAGTTCAACTGCAGACCTTAGGGGGTTGGTTTTGCTTTGTTTTTCAGTATCTCACATGATTTAATTACCTTGTCCTGAGTTATATAACTCATTCCTCTTTGTGCTTTGATTTTTCCATCTAGGAAGGTAGAAAAGCTTGCTACCTTCAAATGCAGACATATTATGATCATTGTTGAGCATAATTTAAATACTCTGAATTTCTTAGATGAAAGCGACTATAGAAGTTGAAAATACGAAGAAGCCAAAGGGAGTATTTGACAAATATGATCTCATTAAATCTCAACACCTTCATAAAATAGATGAAGATACCATCCCAGTATTAATGAATGGAGACTTTGAGCAACTTAGGAAAACCATACAGCAAGTCTGCACTTTGCATTCATTTATACATATGTGTGTATAATTGCTTTCGGGTGCCAAAAGACATTTAAGACAAGTTAAGAAAATTTACAAAAGTAGGAAATAAAAGGTTTGCATTCATGTAAATGCATATTATATATAGCACAAATCGAAGTTGTGTTCCTCCGACATTTTAAGGAAACATTTAGGCTTTCTGTGCTACATAATGAAAGTTAATTTAAAATTAAATTTGAAAGATAATTTATGGTACTTATTCATTTATTATTTCTTTACAACAACGAAAACAGCTGCACTTTAAGTTGAATTTTATGCATGTAACCAACTATTGCAAATGTAAACACATTATCTTTCTTCTGGATAATTGTGAATTTGTACAACATAAACTATTAAGAGCACATTGTACCTTCAAAGCCGTATCAAAATAAACAGTCCATTTTTAATGGTTACTACAAAAGGACTTCCTAGGCAGTTTCTTTTCATCTTCTTTGTGACACTATCACTGACTCTATTTAGTGAGTCCTTTTGTTAACATCACCACCTCAGCTTGCTCTGCAGTCTACACTGCAGCTCATGTTTCCAGGAATTTGGAGAAAAGAGCTTTGCAACTCTTTCCCTTTATCTCCAAATATGTGTCCCTTGCCTGCTCTGAGGGAACTTGTGGGCCAATGAGTAGCAAACACTTAGGGAAAAGGGCACCTCTGCATAAGAGACCGCAGGCCATATTGAAAGATGACCTCAGATATTCTTTTATTATTATTATTATTATTATTATTATTATTTTAGACAGAGTTTCGCTCTGTCACCCAGGCTGGAGTGCAGTGTTGTGATCTCAGCTCACTGTAACTTCCAAGCGATTCTTATACCTCAGCCTCCCGAAATTACAGGCATGAACCACTATGCCCAGCTAATTTTTTTATTTTTCTGTATTTTTAGTAAAGATAGGGTTTCCACTCTGTTGGCCAGGCTTGTCTTGAACTCCTGGTCTTAGGTGATCTGCCCACCTCGGCCTCCCAAAGTGCTGGGATTACAGGCATGAGCCACCACGCCCAGCCTCATTCTTGACGAGAAGTGTGAAAGCAAGAGAAGACTGAGATGAAGACATGGAAGATGGAGGGCTTCTCCACTCCTGAAGAGGGCCGCTTCATGCCTCGATGTTAGGGGTCACAGGTTCAGTTCCCCAGGATCAGACAAACCCACAAGGCAAACGTCAGTATTAGGACCATTCCCAAGAGAAAGGCAGATGTCTTTTGTATCGTTTAATGTATTGGATTTTGCATGAAATTTCTATATGCTGCTTGGGAATGTAATATCTGATTAAGAACACAGAGCTGAGGAAAGTAGTAGGAAAGAGAAGATTATCTGTGTTTGTTGTCATTTCATATTACAATTACTTTCAATTCCTTTCAGCACAAACTAAATGAACAGGAAGAGGCAGCAAAAAGTGTACAATGTATTTGTGGGAATTGTAAATGTGGAAGGGAAGACCAGTCCCTGATTTATCAAAGATGGCTTAAATGAATTAAAACTTTTCCAAATTTCACCTTCAGAAGGACAACATAGCAAACAAACCCCAGTTTGCAAGGCCAGTTTCAAAAGAAGGCAGCACCCAGCAAAGCAAGCGTTTCAGGCTCTGAATAACGCTCAAATTCATCACAAACGTGCTGGGAATTTAAAAAGGAAGTTTGTGTTCTCATTGATTACATAACTAATAATTTTATGAAGCCTGTTTAAAATACTGATTTTCAAAACAGTGGTTATAATGTCAACTGGTTACACGGTGTCCATTTGTGACAATAAATGAAAAAGTGTGGGCATGCGTGTGCCTGTGTGTGTTTACAAATGAGACTATCCTTGCCGGTGGACCGTTCCAATATGAAAAAGATTCATACATTGTATTATGTAAACACAATTAAGGGGATCCATCATACCGGTGGTGAATGTGTAACCTGTATTTTCTTGGCACATAAGGTTCCACCAGGACTTCGATCTTCACAACATTACAGCTCAGAGCTATCCCACGTCCCACCAGACCCTGTCCCCTTCTCTCCACGCATCCAGCGCGCCCACACGCGTGCGCCGCGCGCGCGCACACACACACACACACACACACATATACACACACGCAGACTCAGGAGACAGTACACTCGGGAGATGAGTACAGCTTGCTTCTCTGCGGTCACCCGAGCACCGCAGGCTCACTTTACCTCTCGCCCAGGGAGGATGCCGGCTGCCGCTGGCTCGGTAGCTGCCCTCCGTCTCCACGGCTGTCCCCTTCTGGTTCAGCAGATTGGGGCCCTCCGTGTTTTCAACAGGTACCATGGTCACGTAGAAGTTACAGCCGCTCCCCCGCCACCGAACAGCCCCGACCACCCCCGCTCCCACGAGTGGTCACTTTCCCCATAATAGCATGCTAAAGAAGAGTGTGGGGAAAAACTTCGGGCAAAGCTAATGTGATTTGCGACCAACTTTGTTTCTATTTCCGAAGGCTTTGCCCTTTTCGGTGACACAGGCTGTTGCTATTCCAAGCAGCCTATCACAGGCAGGGGGAGGGCCGTGAGTCAGAGGATTGTTTTTGCCTTTAGATGCAGAGTTGGAAGCAAGGGGTTAAAAGAAAGGGAGCTCAGACGGAGTATTTGGGCATTAGCTAAGGGTAGCTCTTGTACTCTAGCACCTTTGAAAAGAGGCAGAGAAAAGAAACATGCAGATTTAAATGCAAGCTGAGAGTGGGGATAGAATACTCACAGATGGTATCAGTTAATCTTGCAGAAAGAGGAACAATTTATGCGAAGACATACCAGAAGGAAAAGTGTGTCAATTTTTCAGCGAGACTGTTATTCCAAAAGGCATGGTATTTACCAGCTTACACAAAGCATAAAATACCTTTATTGTTTCAACCTGATTTTCATCTGGGCAAATGCCTGTATCTTTCTCTCCAAGGCCTGTCAGATAAATCACAGCCTGAGATCAAGAATACACAAACTCAGAATGCGTAGATTCTTTAGACTTTTTATATGCTGAGGTTATAGCAAAGTAATCCTTTTTTTTAATGCAGAATTGTCTTTAAGAGACAAATTAACACTGAATCTTCTATTAGATTTCATGTTTGCCTAGGTAGGAGGAGGATACTCCCCACTCAGAGAGGCCAGACTAAGTGACCCATTGTGTGGGTGGGGTGGTCATGTAATCTCAAACAAAATCAGGGCATGAGAGGATCTTTTTCTGATTTGTGAACATATTTATTTAAAAAATCTTACAAGGTTATGACATTTTACCTTCAGTTATTCATTCAACAAATCATGTTTATTTAAAAAAAAAAAAAACACCTCATAGAGGAAATTGAGATCATCTTAAAAATCATTTGGAATAAAAACTAACATGTATGGAGCACTTATGTGCCGGAAATTGTGCTAAGCGCAATAACTCAAATGATAACTTTGAGCAGGTACCAACATTATAGAAGAAGAAATGGAGGTTGGGTAACCTGCCTACAGTCTCACAGCTAATCAGTGGTAGAGCTGAGATTATGAATCCAGGAAGTCTAAAACTGTAACTCTCCTATATTCTAACTTCCCAGCCTTGTCCTTTTCTGATTTTCTTGGCTTCCTACACATTCAGACCTACCTGACTTTAAGAAGATGCCATGAAATATGGCTTTTAGTCCTAGGCATTTCTCTGGACAGGAAAACAAATTTGTGCTTGTATAAGCAGAAGCTAAATTTTTGTTACTTCCTTTCAACATTTTAGCTGAATCACCGCAAAGCTCTCAATTCACTTATTTGTACATTTCCTTTGCTCATCGCTAGATAATTATATATTTTTCTCATCTTTCAGGGAAACAGGTAGCAAATGGAAACAAACCTATAATAATTCAACTATTATTTATTATGTACCCGTTGTATGTCTGCTGATAGTGCTGGAAAATGGAAGTCGTCCAGGCATAATCCAGGCCCCTTCTGATTAAGAGGGTAAGAAGTTCAGAATCCCACACATCAGTGTCCCCACTAAAGAATGTGTAATGCAATGATGGTTTGAAGCAACTCATTTTATTAGTTCCCAGGGTGCGTTACAATTATATAGGAGTCTCAATTTCTATCTGTGAGACACATGCTTCCCATAAGTTCTCTATATTCTCTTGGCTTCTCACTTCTTTCTGCTCAGAACCAATGACCTCATTAGGGGTAAAATGTTCTTGCAATGGGTTAGTTGTATCATTGCTTTGTTTCGTTATCCCACGACCTGTGTTTCTAGCAGCTTCTCAGCCCCATGGGAGTGTTTGAGTGTTTGCTATAGTGCTTGACTAGGCAGAAGACAAAGCTAATTCCAGAATACTTTACTATGGTTAAAAGCAGTCCAACAGTTCTCACTCTGTTTTGTGTAGCCAAACCGTACAGGAGATCCACAGGCATAGTAAGCCAACCACGATTCAAAAAGAATGCTCAGCAATGCAACTGACAACATCACCTCCTGGTGCTCCTAATTTTGTTCTTTATTCTGCTGGTGATCTGACCTGGGCCACTGGCTGTCTCAAGCTCTGTTTGTACTTACCTCAATCTCTTAACTCAGAGAAAAGTTTAGGGGAGAAAATTTTTTTCACCCAGACTAGAGGGGGGAACTCTGCCTCAATTCTGTTAAGAACCCTGTACTTCTCCTTCCCAGTCTTTTGCACACTATAGTGTATTTGATACAGTTACATGCAGTGATTCGATTAAATCTGCCTTTTCTACTAGATTGCAAACTTTGTGAGAGTATGGACTATGTTTGTTTACTTTATTATAGTATTCTGCGTGTCTGGCACTCAGCAAATAGTAAGTATTTGCTGGCTAACAGACTGATTCCTGTAAATCCAATTAACTTTAGCAATACTAGAATGTATGCTCCAAGAGGGCAGGCACCTATTTCTATCTTGCACATTCATCCAGCTCCTAGCACAATGCCAGGCATGAAGTAGACACTTAATAAATATTTGTTAGATAAATGAGTGCTCACAAATAGAGCTTTTAGTGAGCTAAATAACTATTTAGCTTTTAAATGTGAAAATCCATATGATGATTGCCTATAACATTTTGTCCTTCCTCTCTGCTTTCTGCCAATTCCTTTAGACCAAGTATAACCACAGGCTATCCCTCTTCTCTGGAGTTTGAGCCACTTCCATTATTAAAATCTGTTCCTCCACTCAAGGAATACGTAATCAGCAGACAGCAGACAGTTCATTCTTCATAACCCCAATACTTTTGCTACCTAACACTTTAGACTACTGCTCATAGGCAATGCTACCAAATCCAAAAACACCTATCCTGACTTATAAACTGGCACAGCAGGGAAGAAGGGATGAAAGAGAAGACAAGCAGATTCACAGGGCATGTAAACATCTACCATAGAGCATGCCTATTTTCATGGCAATTTTTTAAAAGCTTCACAACAACCTTGTGAAGTAAATACTGTTACTTCCGTTTTGCAGAAATTGAAACCAAGAAGCTTATGAAACATTTCCAGGATCAAAAAATTTTCCAATGTTGAATTATAAAATTTTGAATCCCACAGGAAAACCTACACTCAACATTTTACCATGTTTGCTTATTCACCTCTATATATAATAATTCTTCCATCCATCTTTCGATCCATATTAGTCTTTATACATATCAAAGTAAGTTTAAAATACTTCAGAATGCATATTATTAAATAGAGTTCAATACTTGTTTAGGTTCTTTTTCTTGAGACAAAAAAAGTTCCAGAAGCAACCAATTTTCTGATATTTTTCCACATAGATTACCTTTGCTTCTTCTAAACCTTCATTCATATAATGGAACCATAGAGAATGCAGCCTTGTGTAAGGCGTCTTTCACTGAGCGTAGTTTTGATATCCATCTGTGTTTTTATGTATATTAGTAGTTCATTTTGTTTATTGCTGAACAGTGTTATATGGGTGAATATACCGCAGTTTATTCTTTTTTCTATTGATGGACATCTGGGCTGTTGCCAATTTTTTGCTATTAAAAATAAAACTGTTATGAGCATTCTTGCACAAGTCTTTTTTTGCAGAACATGACATTTCAGAGCACAGCAGTTCAAGTCCATTTGATTCCAAAACCCACATGCTTTTCACTACACCCTATTGCTTCTCTGCAGTGCACCCTGCAGAGCACACTGATGTGGAATGCACCTTCTACAATGGTTCATTACAGTGTAAACACAAATGGGAAAATATGGTCTTTATGCAAACAAAAAAAATTCGAAATACAAATTCACTTCTTGTTTAGCCTTATTCCAATAAAATATTCATTTTGGTATGATTGTTTGGAAGGATATTTATTATTTCACCTGTTTATACTATCTAAATAACTTCTCTATCTGAAAGTTTTCATTATGACTTCTTTCCTTAGGTGTAGAATATTATCAGTCATAACATGTTGATTAAAGTTCCTCAAATTACAAAGTAAGTGTGGTTAAATTCATTATGGTATGCTCACTTTATGTAACATGTGATAAGTCACTAAAAGAAAGACAATGTAGCCATGCAAGAAAATAGTTTTTCAATTATTTTAAGTGGGTGAATCAAAGTGCCATACAGAAAGTTGCATACTCATTACTATTACAATACTTTTTATAAATATATGCGCCTATTGGTAGAGACTGGAAGGAAACTTGGAACAACTGAAAATAACTAATAAGTTGGGGTGGTAAGTCATGTGTAAAAAGTACTCTCTTAAAAGTTTTTTGCTTAATGGTTCTATCGGATTGTATATATAATAAATATAAATCTGGAGAAAACTTCTTCATACTTAGGGCTGCCATATACCATTGTGCAATTTGGACACAGTACAACTCTAAGTGGGTCATTCTCATTTGCAGACAGCAGACGTTTGCTTATTTATAAAGCAAATTTTCCAGAATATGACAATACTAATCTTGAAGAAAAGGCAGCTTTTTCTAATTTGCTCAAAGGTACATTGGGCAACTGATGGGGCTGTTCAAATTCTCAGCTCCCTTTAAATCACACCAACGTCGCATCTATTAGTTTGGCCTATGCCTGTCTTTGAACTGCCCAGCTACATAGAATGAGCACTGTTCTTCCTTTGATCAGCTATTTTTCCAAATAAAGTATTTTTAACTTAAAACTCTCCCTCAGTCCGATTGCCCTGACCCTTGGATGGAAGGCATTAACAAAAAGCTGTTCAATGATTAACCCTTTCCTTGAGATTAACCTGCCTTTGATACCATAAAGTCAGAAGAAGTTGCCTGATCATACATGACAACAAGCAGTAGCTATTGGGTTGGGAGCTCTGGTCCACTTTCATTACATGTCCTTTGTTTGCGAGACAATGAGGAGGGCACTGCACAGAAAATGACTACTTTCCAAGTTTAAATAATCTGAATAACTCAGGGAAAATTTGGAGCACAAAGCTTACTGAAATGTGAAACCTCATGCTCAGCTTCGGAAGATGAACTCCTTACATTTCAGTGCAGGTGGACATGTTAGAGCTTGTCGTGGGCTTTTATTTTCTTCTAGGCTGCCCAGGATCAGAAGACCCTTCCTGTGTTGGGAATCCCCCTCCGCAAGGAAGAACCTGTCTCCTAAACAGAAGCTGGAAAAGGCTGATACTCCCTTTTCTCACTTAGGACCAGGCTCTGCCAAGCAGTTCATACACCTTGGATTTTGCATCAGAAGCTGTGGCACAAAGTAGCAGGATGTACAGGCCCCACCTTCCAGCGAGGATGGTGGCAGTGGCTCTGGCCAAAATATTTAATGTCAGAGTTGCTAGATATATGCTATTAGGTATGTGCTCAGGGGTGGCTAGATTAGATCAAAGCAGCATTTAGGGAGTTATTCTTGACTACAGTTTCCAAGTTGGAGTTGGTTTCTGTTGCTTTAAACTGAGAACTAGGAATGACACCGGACTCAACTAGATAAATCCTTTTTCGTGTGCGCAGAGGCAGATTAATCAGAAAGCTAGTGAAGTTTAAGCTGCAGGGCCCCTCACTCACTCCAGCCCTTCCAAGGCCCTGGGAGGCACCCAGCAATGCATTTATATAATGATATGTTTTGTAAAATTTGCTAAAATGAAGTAACTGCAATCAGTTAAGACCACTAATGCTTTGCACCTGGCCAGCAACATCTCATTTCCTTTGTGTCGTGTGACATAAGGGTGGCCATGGAATATTTGGGATCTGACTCAAGATCAGTTAAGTTTGAAAAATATTTTTTTTTGTATTTTTTTTTTTTTTAGACAGAGTCTCACTCAGGCTGGAGTGCAGTGGCACAGTCTCGGCTCATTACAACCTCTGCCTCCTGGGTCCGTGATTCTCCTTCCTGAGCCTCCTGAGTAGCTGAGATTACAGGTGCACGCCCCACTACACCCAGCTAATTTCTTTTTTTTTTTTGTATTTTTTGTATTTTTAGTAGAGATGAGGTTTCACCATGTTGGCCAGGTCATTCTCAAACTCCTGACCTCAAGTGATCCACCTGCCTTGGCCTCCCAAAGTGCTGGAATTACAAGCGTGAGCCACTGTACTGGGTCTGGTTTTGGTTTCTTACAGATGGCTCACAAGCACTTAACTAATGTGCAGTTAAGCTCTCACTAGCTCTCTTGGTATAGAAAGGACTTCCAGGAATTCTTTTGCTCCTCACTATGCCATCTCATGCCATACATATCCCACATTATCACTCACGTGGCACAAAGATGGAAAAGCACAGGGCTAGAGGCTATCTCTCAGTGTGAACCTGTCCTACAGCTCCCAGGGCCATGGCAGAGGGCCATGCTAGAGGACAGACTGGGTTCTTTTATTTTCTCTATATAGAAAGTAATGTCATAAAAAAAAATTGTGTTGTGAAAAAAAGACCAAAATGCATGCAATCAAAAAATGAAGGGAAAAAAGGATTATGGAAGTGTATCAGGTAATTCCTGGATTATGCAATTTTTGTAATACTCGGCAGCTTTTTATCATTTGTAATTTACTGCCAGGCATGGTAGCTCATGCTTGTAATCCCAGCACTTTGGGAGGCCAAGACGGACAGATCACTTGAGCCCAGGAGTTTGAAACCAGCCTGGACAATATGGTGAAACTTTCTCTACAAAAAATACAAAAATTAGCTGGGCATGGTGGCACATGTCTGTAGTCCCAGCTGCTCGGGAGGCTGAAGTAGGATTTCCTGATCCTGGGATGCAGAGGTTTCAGTGAGCTGAGATCATGCCACTGAACTGAGATCACACCACTGCACCTCAGTCTGGGTGGCAGGGCTATATAGACCCTGTCTCAATTTTTTAAAAATTGTAATTTATCAAAATAAATATTCACTTTCTTTATTTGTATTCTCATTTTTTAAAACAGAGTCCCCAAATTTTATAAACATCAGGCCCCACAAAACTTGGATCTGCCCCTATGAATATGTTGGAGAAGTTCTTTCCAGATGACCATGTTTACTAAAAACCTCATACCTCCATTCAGTCTTCCCCATTCCCACCGCCGCCACTCTCTAAATCCGGGCCACCTTATAATCTCCCACGGGGAGAGCTGCAATAACCTCTAACAGGTCTTCCTGTGGGTATTCTTGCTTTCCCAAGCCCATTTTCCATAGTGGTGCCAATATTTTTTTTTTCTAAAATCTAAATACTTAAATGGTTTCCAGTTGTTTTAAACTTTTCTCCAACTTCTAATTGTTCTTAGGATTGGCCTAAATTTCTTCACAAGGCTTAAAATGCCCCACAGGGTCTTGCATGGTCTGATCCCTCCACGTCCATCTCTTGCCACTTCCTGACTTGCCCTCTGCAATCTGAACTATATGGTGGAGATGCCAATCATCGCCTCCTTAACCTGATATTCTTTTAGACACTCTTGTCTCACATCTTATTGTGGTTCCCATCTCCCCACCCACTCCTGCCCCCCACCAGCCTCCAGCAAAACTAAATTAACCAGGGGTAGATGACTCATGCTCAGGGAGCCGATAGGACAGGCTAGGGTCCCCTCTTTCAGAACCTTTTCCTCTCTGATTAGGTTAGGGATTGTTACATCAATCAGAGTTCGGTGCAGGAACTTTTAGTAGGAAGAAATTTAGCACAGAGAATTGGGTGCTTATATTTTCATTGGAAAGCCTGAAAGATTCCAAGCATTCAGGAATGACTCCCAGAATAATACAGAGCTGACTCATCAGCTGGGCTCCTACATCTAAGCTGCCCAATAGAGCCATGAGTTCAGGAATGCATTGTTTAAACCCAGAGATCAGATCATTTCTGGTCCCATATCTGCATTCTCTAGGAAGCTGTAGATACTGGAATGCCACCTCAGGAAAATCTCATATCTACCTGATTCCCTAGGACAGCAGAAACTCTCCAAAGAGGAAAACAAAAAACAGAATACAAAAACACTCCCTTCATATTCATCTTCGTGCAGGTGCATCTAACTGATATCTACAACCCTATTGCAAGGAAACCTGGGAAATGTAGCTTTCTAATCTCTCCAGTGGGAGGGAAGGCAGGATGGAATTTGAGAGGGTCACGCTGCTGTATCCAGCTGTTAATAGATCATATGAGCTGGGGCTTCAGGTCAGGGCCCTAGCAGGCCAAAGCTTGTGTAAGCCGAAGTTATAATAGCAGAAGCAAAAGGGACATGCATAGTAAAAGAAGGGTGAGTGCTGGACAATGGAAACTCACAGAGTGAAGCAGAAGCGAGACTCTATGGCCCCATGACAATGGTCTTGGCTTCAGGTTTTCTATGAGGCCTGGCTGTGGGTTTTTTTGTTTTTGTTTTTTTGTTTGTTTTGTTTTTTGATGGAGTTTCACTCTTGTTGCCCAGGCTGGAGTGCAATGGCAGAATCTCAGCTCACTGCAACCCCCACCTCCAGGGTTCAAGCGATTCTTCTGCCTCAGCTTCCCGAGTAGCTGGGATTATAGGTGCCCGCCACCACACTCACGCCTGGCTAATTTTTTGTATTTTTAGTAGAGATGGGGTTTCACCATGTTGGCCAGGCTGGTCTCGAACTCCTGACCTCAGGTGATTCACCCACCTCGGCCTCCCAAAGTGCTAGGATGACAGGTATAAGCCACTGCATCTGGCCCTGGCTGTGTTTTACACTTGCCCTTCTATGCTGAGGGACTCACTGATATCCTCTTTTCTATCCCCCCTCAGTCTCTACCCATCCCCATTTGCTAGGCGCTTCGGTCTTCTCTGACCTTCCCTCCCCCAGGACTGGGCCAAGTGCTCTCCTCTCTGCTCCCAGAGCACATATTGCTCTCACGGATGGAGCATTAAACAGAGTGTGCTGTGATAATTCACAAATCTGTTTTCCCTATTAGTGTGTCAACACCGTGAGCACACCTTGTTCATACTCCTTCAGAGTTTGGCATGGTGTCTGAAACCTTGAGTTGCTCACTAAATATGTATTTAAAGAAATCCAGGAGAAAAGGAGGAAGGAGAAAAGGGTATACTCAACCCAACTTCCAATCAAATTATGTTGTTTCATTGCAGCATGCTTTTGAAAGTAGGGTCTAGGACTAGTCTTGGTTCTAATTCTGGCTGTACCACTTGCAAGCTCTAGAGTCTCTTCAATGCCTCAATTTCCTTTTTTCTAATAGAGAAGGACAAGCCATCTCATAACCTTCTTGTGAGGATTAAATGAATTAATATATAGAAAGTATTTAGAACAGTATCTGACCATTGTCATCTGCAATAAATAATAGCTGTTGCTGCATCCAAGGGACTCCATAGAATTATAAAGAAATAATAGAAAAAATGCTGGGACAGGGCCCAGTGGCTCACATCTGTAATCCCAGCATTTTGGGAGGTTGAGGTGAGTGGATCACTTGAGCCCAGGAGTTCAAGATCAGCCTGGGCAACATGGTGAAACCCCATCTCTACAAAAGATACAAAAATTAGCCAGTTGTGGTGGTGCATGCCTGTAGTTCCAGCTACTCAGGAGGCTGAAGTGGGAGGATCACCTGAGCCTGGGAGGCAGAGGTTGCAGTGAGCCTCGATCACGCCAGTGCACTCCAGCCTGGGCAACAGAGTAAGACCCTGTTTCAAAAAAGAAAAAAAAAAAGAAAAAAAAAAAAAGAGAAAAATTATTGGTTCAGGAGTAAGAGAATATAAATTCTAATGTTGGAACTTTGTTATCCATGACTTTGGACAAGTCTAATAATCCCTTTAGGTTCAGTTTCATCATCTCTAAGACAGGGAGACACATACTTCCCTCATATAAAGCTGTCAATTGCTTGCCCAGAAGCCAAGCTCTCTCCTCTTCGCAATATTCCTGTAATTTTTTTTTCAGGGTCGGGGCAAGGGGGGATTGCGTATTGCGTACTGATTTGATGTACCTGCCAATTAATGTTTACCTCCCTCTACCTGCAATGACAATTAGATATTCTATCCTGAAAATGAGACTCTTGAGAGGTAGCATTAGAGTACACCTGAATAGAACAGCCATGCCCAATGGCAGAACTCAAAAAATACCATCTATTTATCAGTTTCTATGACCTGTTTCTCCTGAGTTATTCTGGTTTTTGCCCAAGACTTTGTTCTTCTTATTTTTCCCTTCAGTTCTATGAACCACTCAAAGGCCAAGCAACAAATTCATTTTTAGCTAGTGTGACCCAGAGTGCAAGGATTCTCTAACATAAACTCTCTCAAAGGATTTTAGTTAAGATAAAATCAGTTGAAGTATTTGAAAACATCTTAAAAACTATTAAGGTGCTATATAAATATGAACTGTTCACCAAGGCAACAGCAATACAACTGTAGAAGAGAATCAAGTTAATGCTTAGTCCATTTGTTTATCCATTCAAACCATGCTCTCCCTTTCTAAATAAGGATAGAAGCAGCATATGACAGGAGACTGGCAACTGAAACAGTGGTGAAAAACCAGAAAAGTCCAGGCATCTCTAGTTTTTACAATAGCATGGCCTGACTCAGCATTTCATAGAGGCCCATACACAACTGGAGGCCCCCGGTGAGATCTTTTAACTCCAGGTGAAAATCCGGGGGCTGCCCTTACTTCCCAGGAGTGGTGAGACAGCTACCAGGAGGAGAAAGGGGAAGTATAAAGGACTGGAGTATATTTCCATTCTTCAGTCTCCATCTTCAGAGAGTCTACTCCATGACATGGCATTTGTCAAAGTCGCGATCCTTCTCTCCCTGTTGTGAAAGAGAGCCGATATATGAAAGCTGAGAGAATCAACTTCAGCATGAAAATAGGACGGGACTTGCTAGGACAGAGCTTCCAAACTCATCTTCTGCAGAGCTTGTATGACCATTGAGATGTTAATAGATATTCTGTGGAATTAAAAAATGAGGAGGCTATTTCATCGTTCAAAAAGTTTGAGAAATTCTTCACATTATATGCTGTTCTGAGGACATAAAAAAAGTTTCATGTCTAAGAAATTTTGCATGTGTAAACAGTTTTAGTGTAGATTTCCTCACACTTTTAAATTTTGAATTCTTAATTTCCCTGTCCCCCATTCCCCCCCCAAAAAATGCTGCTAACGTTTAAAAGAACAGAGTTTGGGAAATCTGCACTAAGCCATTCATGGGAGTGGGGTAGCTCTGCTCACAGCAGGCCACAAACCTGAATTTTCTCTTGTCTGCTGCCCCCTTTTGATAGATGGAGGGAAGAACAGGCTTCCAATATAATGGACAGAGGAGGGAGACTTCAAGTTGGTAACAGAGTCTATTAAGGAAAGAGTCACTTGAATCCTCAGGACTGCTCCTGTCAACTGCTCTGTACAGTTTTTGTGACCTATTAGCTGCTTGTTTGTGCTCTATCTACGCCTGCCCAGGTGTGTTTGGGCCCTAGAGGAAAGGGGGCGCAGGCGTTCATTTAGAAACTTATCCCTCCCTCCAAATATTGGATGCTTACCATGTGCCTGGTGCAATGCAGGGAGATACAAAGAGAAAGATAAGTGAGGCATTCTTATCGAAGGACCAGACACTCTTCCAGGCTGACTATATTCATTACACTTGTGCCTGACCTTTCTTTGACTCTAAGATTCTTCCTTTCTAAATGTGAATCTGAAAGACTGAAGTCTTTGATCTAAGATTGCTTTCTTCTTATCACATCACATCCAACAACCAACTTTTCACAGCTTCCCAGATCCCAAATTCTGTTTAGTAAGGACACTTTTTTTGTTTTTAGTCATAAATGGCCTCTTCAGGTTCATATTTTCACTATGTCCAGAATCCTTATTTTATTCTGTTTTTTACTGACATCGGAGGCAGAGTCTGTGTCACAGAATACACTACTTGGGGTTACCCTGGGCATGGAAGGGTATTCACTCGGGGAAGAAATTTTAATGGAATTCTTAATATCTAGAGCTGTCACTATTCTGTGATGGTTCACAAGAAATAGAACACTTAAAAATTTCTACAGAATAAAAGGCAAATGTCATGAGACAGTTTTTAGCACTTCCATCCCTTTCCTGGCTGCTCTAACTTTACAGCAACTTGTAAGTGGCAATTAAGGATTTTTTCCTAATTCTAGAGTCTTGCCCCACTTAAAGCAACACAGAGTGGCCTAGACAGGCTGAGGTACTTTGCCACTTTAGTCATCATCAATGTATGGTATTTACTGATGAGAAGTAAAGTGGTAGAAGAAAAAAAAATCTTCAGTCATCCTGGGCACTTGGAAATCTGTTCTCAAAACAGCTTACTGATTCTGGGGATATGGAAGCTCTGATGTGCAGATGAGCCTTTCAAATTCCTTACTGTTGGAGTTCCTATCGAGGACTCACTGGCTGGATGAAAACTGTTCTTTTTTATTGCTTTCTGAATGACTGCTAGACCGGCGTAAGCAACACCTTCTATCTGCCTTCTGAAAAAGGTAGAAGAACTGGGACCTATCCACCTCGCTGGACAGCTCAGCAGTGACAGCGGCCTCTCCTAGACCCTGTCCCGAGTGCTCCGCCAACAAACTCACCAGCAACCAGAGTCTAGCCTCTCCCCAAACTTCACCTTCATCATAATTCATTTTAAGCCCTTCCACAACCCAATCAACTCTATGGATAATTAATATTATCCATAGGATATGGATTATCCAATGGATAATAATTTGATCTCATGCGAACTGCACTTTCCTCTTCTCAAAATGATCCTTCTACCCCTTAATTAAACATTTGAGAGTGAAAGAAGAGAAAACCCAGGTTCAAAGATTGATAAGTCTAAGAAAGCTAAGAAAAAGGAGTTAGCAAACATGTTAATCAAAGAGTGAGCACTTTTCAGAAGAACAACATTGAGATACCTTTCTTCATTGGATTCCAGAAGACTATTTCCGGGACGAGGAGATCTGCATTTTTCTAAAGTCTTCTACACACAGCCTAACCATTCTAGGGCTTTAAAAGATTTTTTTTCTGATGTGCAGTCATAATTGAATAAATAAAATGATTCCTGATCATTTCTTCTCTTCAGCTTTATAATGACATCACTAAGAATTACAACATGTAAGGACCGAAAGTGACCTCAGAGACCGTCTACCCCTTTTGACAGATAGAGAAATTGAGCCCCATCCGTGGTTAAGTGGTTGGCCACATAATGACTTACTCAGTGGCTTTAGTTTACAAAGTGAACCGCCAACTATTAGGTAGTAGAATTACTACTTTCATGTTACCTTTAATTTTTAAAATTATCAAAAAACATTAGTTAAGTCTGTATCACTTGTGCTGCAGAATCTCAACTGGTGCTGCTGTGGCCTGGACCCTACAGACGCAATTCTCACGTTGCCTCACCCTGAGAAAGGACTGACAAGGGAATCTGCTTGTTCAAGTTCGAGGGGTTGGTGAAGAATAGGCCAAAGGCCGGGCACGGTGGCTCACGCCTGTAATCCCAGCACTTTCAGAGGCCGAAGTAGGCGGATCACCTGAAGTCAGGAGTTCGGTACCAGCCTGGCCAACATGGTGAAACTCTGTCTCTACTAAAAATGCAAAATCAGCTACGAGTGGTGACACACACCTGTAGTTCCAGCTACTCAGTGGGCTGAGACAGGAGAATCACTTGTACCCGGGAGGCAGAGGCTGCAGTGAGCCGAGATCACGCCACTGCACTCCAGCCTCGGCGAGACAGAGCGAGACTCCGTCTCAAAAAAAAAAAAAAAAAAAGAATAGGACAAAGATGAATATCAAACACCACTAAATATAAACTATAATCTTACTATGATCTTTCTATTCCTTATCCTCAATGATACTTTCTATTTTCTTCTATACATGGCAAAATATTTATACACCATAGTAGGCAATTATAAATGTATAGTATATCCACATTTGCCACATTAGGGAACTAGATAATTAGTAAATTTTTTGATGACCACTCTGAAATTTTATTTTAACTATCCTAATTCATATGCCTTAGTTAACATATGGTAGGAACCAGAATGAGTATCTTCTGGATTACTCTGGATAATGAGTGCATTGTGTTGTCATACAATGATGTCCTGAAGAGTAACTGATGGGTCAAATACACAGTCACCTTTGCTCCTTCGCTCAGTTGCTTCTAGTTGATGGTCCTTGTGATGGTTAATACTGAGTGTCAACTTGATTGGACTGAAGGATACAAAGTATTGATCCTGGGGGTATCTGTGAGGGTGTTGCCAAAGGAGAGTAACATTTGAGTCAGTGGGCTGGGAAAGGCAGACCCTCCCTTAATCTGGGTGGGCACAATCTAATCAGCTGCCAGTGCAGTGAGAACATAAGCAGGCAGAAAAATGTGAAAAGAGAGACTGGCCTAGCTTCCGAGCCTACACCTTTCTCCCGTGCTGGATGCTTCCTGCCCTCAAACGTTGGACTCCAATCTTCAGTTTTGAAACTTGGACTGGCTCTCCTTGCTCCTCAGCCTGCAGACAGCCTATTGTGGGACCTTGTGATCATGTGAGTTAATACTTAATAAACTCCCCTTTATTTAGATGTATAGATCTATTCCATTAGTTCTGTCCCTCTAGAGAACACTGACTAATACAGTCCTCAACATTTTGCTCATTTACACCATGAAAGAATTTGAAAAGCTCTTTTTTTCTCTCTTTTTTTTCTTTTTGAGATGGAGTCTCACTCTGTTGCCCAGGCTGGAGAACAGTGGTGCAATCTCGGCTCACAGCAACCTCCACCTCCTGGGTTCAAGCTATTCTCTTGCCTCAGCCTCCTGAGTAGCTGGGATTACAGGCACACACCACCACGCCTGGCTAATTTTTGTATTTTTAGTAGAGATAGGGTTTCACGATGTTGACCAGGCTGGTCTTGAACTCCTGGCCTCAAGTGATCCACCCACCTCGGCCTCCCAAAATGCTGGGATTACAAGCGTGAGCCACCACACCTGGCCAAAAAACTCAAAAACTCCACACATCTTCACACATTTTAAAGATGGCATCTAAGTATTTTATCATAAGTTAAAATAGTTGCAGAGTCTATATTTTCCAAGGTACTGTATAATGCATATTCCTTTATTATATGCGTCAAAGCAAGGAAGTACAGATCCAATCTGTAGATAACATCTGCTACATATGCTAATCAGCCTTGGTGTCAAACCAAGTGTCAAATAATACTTATTTTCCACCAGCAAATTTTTAAGTTCAGATAAAAACATACATGTGCATCTTCTGTGACAGTATCCTCATTTTTGAATTCTTACTCTAAAATAAATTGATGATAACTGGAATGAAGGAAGGAAGAGAGGGAGGGAGGGAGACTCACTATGAGTTGGAATTGAGACCTGAAGTTTGCAGGAGGAGCAAGCAGGCCCAACCCCCAACTTATACTGAAAAATGGTGAAAAAGCAACTAGAGCTATCAGTCTATGAAAAACATGGAGGGACCCTACGTGCATACTACTAAGTGAAAGAAGCCAATCCGGAAAGGTTACATACTGTATGGTTCCAGAGATGACTTTCTGGATCAAGTAAAACTATGGAGAGGTTAAAAGGATGAGTGGTTGCTAGAACTAGGGAGGAAGGTGGGATGGACAGGCAGAACACAGGGGATTTTTAGGGCAGTGAAACTACTCTGGATGATACTATAATGGTGGATACATGTGTTTAAACATTTGCCAAAATTCACAGAATATACAACAGCACGGGTGAACCCTAATGTGAGCTCTGGACTCTGGATGATAGTGATGCATCAATGTGGGCTCACTAATGTTAGCAAATGGACTTCTCTGGTAGGGGAGATGAATAAAAGAGATTGTGCCTGTGTAGTGGGGGTGGGCGGTATATGGAAAATCTTTGTACTTTTAGCTAAATTTTGTAGTGAACCTAAAATTACTCCAAAAAAAAAAAAGTATATTAAAAAAAAAAAAAACCTGGACTAGATTTGACCAGGCTCAATCTGAACTAGTCCATCGATGTCTTGCAGGTGGTGTGACACCAGACTAAATCACTCTGGCTTGGGGAACTACAATAATGTAGTGCCAATAAGACAATGGTGTCTATCACAGTAGACGACTCAGTCTACTGTCTGCTCTGCTATACATAGTAGACACATTGTCTTGCTGGCACCAAACAAGAAGGCCAACCCCTCTGGAGTGGGGATGCAGCTCCACACAGCAGGTGGCAGTTCCCATGATCATCCTGAGAAGGGGCAGATCTGAAACCACAAATGAAAATTTCAAGATTGGGGGAAGAAACTGGGTGGGAAGGGAGAGAAATGTTTCATTCTTCGGGACTTTAGAGAAGAAGGGTTCAAGAATCAGGGTCAAGGTTTCGCCCAGGGAATTGCTGCTGGAGGCCCAGCGGTGAGAGGGGCTGGCTCCTGGATGTGGAGGCAGGCGAGCGGCTGCAGGGAAGGTGATATGAGGCCAGCCCTGGGTCTCTGAACTGAGAGCTGCTGTAAGTTGTTCTCTGTGTCTACACTGGATGTAGATTTGCCAAAGCTGGATTGTGGGGAGGTAAAGCAAGGGCCTGTGCAGGTCCTCATGACAAAAGCTGGGAGAGCTGAGCAGCTGCCCTGCCTTGAAGGGCCGAAGGGCAGGCCCTCTCTCCTCCTCTGTAAGTGCTTCCTGCTGGCCAGCCCGCTGACTCACAGAAGGGCCTCACAGACTGCAGCTCTCCACCCCTCTTTTTCCTACACTCCATGTTGTCTACTTCCCAATCCCCACTTGTAGCCTAAGTGGGGACAGATAAACCAAAATCACCTGTACAATTAGATAGGCTCTGTGCCTGCGGAAGGGGTGTCAACCCCTCCCCTGGTGAGTCAAACACACAGACCCTACTTGCACTTTTCAGTGGCCAAAGCAATATTTTTTGCTCAATTTCTGATTTCAGGTCTTTCATGAGTGAGTGACAACACCAGATATATGGGGTTCAAATATATCTGGAGATTGAAACATTTGAATATAAAGACTCATCCAAGAACATTTTTCTCTCATCAACTTCACGAATATTGTATGAATTCCACATGAATAGTTTATGTAGACATTGAATGTGTTGCCCTCCTGGGCTCATGGGGAAACCAGGGCTTAGTGTGCCCTGCCTCGGGGCATTGAGCAGCAGACGGGAAGCAGCAGTGACCTGGTGCTGAGAAAACACATCTCCTCCTGGCTTTTGTTTTGCCAAAGTCCAGACTGATGGAGGGGGATTGCTCTGGATTGTCCAACTGACGGGGTGAAGAGAGGCCAGTGCTTGGGTTTGTGTTAGTTTCCAAGGGCTGCATAACAAAGCACCACACTCTGGGTGTCTTAAAACAACTGCAATGTATTCTCTCATGATTCTGGAGGCTGGAAGTATAAATTAAAGGTGTCAGGAGGGCCCCGCTCTCTCTGAAAATCCCAGGGAAGACCCCTTCCTTGCCTTTTCCAGCTTCTGGTGTTTGCTGGCTGTCCTTGGCATTTCTTGGCTTGTAGACACATCCCTTCAATTGCTACCTTCGTTGTCACTTGGCTTTCTCTCCTTATGTCTGTTTCTTCTCCTTTTCTCACAAGGATGCCAGTCACACTGGAGTAGGGCCCACCTGCCTCCGGTATGACATCTTACCTAATTACATTTGCAAAGACCCAATTTCTAAATGTGGTTTTATTCTGAAGTTTTAGGAAACACATGAATTCTGGGGGACATGATTGATATGGTTTGGCTGTGTCCCCACCCAAGTCTCATCTTGTAGCTCCCATAATCCCCACATGCCATGAGACGCACCCAGTGAGAGGTAGCTGAATCATGAAGGTGGGTTTTCCCCGTGCTGTTCTTGTAAGAGTGAGTGAGTTCTCACGAGAGCTGATGGTTTTATAAGGAGCTTTTCCCCCTTTTACTCAGCACTTCTCCTTGCTGCTGCCATGTGAAGAAATACATGTTTGCTTCCCCTTCCATCATGATTGTCAGTTTCCTGAGGCCTCCCCAGCCATGCTGAACTGTGAGTCAATTAAACCTTTTACCTTTATATATTACACAGTCTTGGGTACGTCTTTATTAGCAGTATGAGAACAGACAAATACAATGATTCAATCCAGTGTTAGAGCTAAAGAGTCAGAAGCAACCCTTTCACAAATGGGGCTTTGAGGATTTAGGTAGAAGACTAAGGGTTTTGTGGTACCACAATCGCCAAGGACTCCAACTGTGTCCCCCATGGGGCCCTGGAGGTGCCAGGGCCTGGGTCACCATGGCTATCTGGTGCACTAGAGGGACTTGTACACAAAGCACATGACTACCACCTCAGCAAAGATCCCTGGACCCAAATATGGCACCAAAGAAGCAAAACCACCCCATAAAGGGACCATGAAGTATGTAATGTAGAGAGCTCCACAGTGACCATTGTAGATCCATGACCAGAGGCTACTTGTCAACACTGTGAACCATGTGAAACCCCCACATCATTCCCCAAACCTGGGAGAAACAGAGCCCCAGATGGCTGAGATTGAATTTTCTGTCAACCAGAGTTTATATGGTTGATTTATAGGAATTCAACAAATGTGACATTTCTTACACCACATGATGTGGAACAGAATTCATAACAACTACACATGAGAAATAATTCCAGGATTTATGTGAATTCTTGGGCAATTCATGGCTGGTCAAAATCCATAAAATTGTATGCCATAGATTGTTTTGACAAGGCCTTAACTCTTTTGGAGAATCGATTGACAGGGCTGAGTGAGAATTTTCTTAAGTGTTGAGTTGGGACAAACCAGTGGATTTTGAAATAACACTTTTTAAAAACCCGTAAAATGCTTCAGGACTGCTGGGCAAACACTGAGTGAGATATTAACAAACATGTCAGAAAACCCAAAGACAACTTTACTTGAGTTTATTGGAGTGATTTTGCTATTTATCCAAGGGCAGCATCATGAAAAGGAAATGACACAGAGGGTGATCTTTAAGGCCACTATCTCAGATTCTGAATGTCTCTTAAAAAATGAACCCTTCTGCAGGAATGCAAGGGCAGCTCCAGTGTCTTCCAACATGGCCATGCTGTTCAAGTTGCAGGCCAAGTAGCAGGAATTGGTGGTCAGGGAAGCCCATGGTGGAAATGAATCAGAAAATCAAGCAGGTTCCAGGCCGGGGGGAAGTGGGAATATTAAGTAGATGGTACCACAGTGACAGATAATTAAGGCCAGAAATGATGCCAACTGATGAAATATCTCAGATGGATTAGTTTCCTTAGGGTTGTTGTAACAAAACACTACAAACTGAGCAGCTTATACAACAGAAATTTATTGCCTCACAGTTCTAGGGCTACAATTCCAAGATCCAGGTGTCAGCAGAGCCACAATTCCTTGGAGGGTGCTAAGGAAGGCTTCCAGATCTCTCCTGTCTTCAGGTAGTTCCTTGGCTTGTGGCAGCATAATTCCAACCTTCCCATGGTGTTCTCCCTGCATGTGTCTATCTCCAAATTTCTACTTAAGAACATCAGTCATATGGAGGAGAGACCCACCCTAACCCAGTGATTCCCTCCTCTTAACTAATTGTATCTATATAGATTCTATGCCCAACAAGGTCACATTCTGAGGTACTGGGCATCAGACTTCAATGTATGGATTCTGCAGAGACGCAATTTGAGTGTCTTTGCTTAGGATGACCTTTCTCAGACACTGCACCTGAATCTCTGAGAACTTTAGAAATAGAAGAGGATTTAGGGTCCACTGAAAACCAGAGGACACGTAAGATCACCTCCTTAAGCATCTACCTAAAAGGTTTTCAGAAAGGATGGGGTCTGTATTTACACTGGGATTCAAGTCTTTGGTACAGAAGGAACTGGCACAGGAGCTGTAGACCAGGATGGCTAAAGCAGGCATGGGCTCATCAACAGTTAGTGTGTCACTCTACTGCACACTCACCCTCCCTCAACTCTGTGCATTCCCTCTCCACCCCCATGGCTCTCCTTTCCACCAAAGCAGGTGAAGGAGAGTGGGAAGAGCAGGGCAAGGAAGCTATTGCTCACTTCCACGAATACAGGAGCTAGACATGGATGGGTTGACTTCAGTAGTCCATGTCTTGCCTGCTGTGATAGATGGGAATTTACCACAGCAACAAAAAACCCTGACTGTCCTTGTGCAGGCCTTGGGGAGCTTGATGTGCACACCCTTCCATAGGCCTGGAAGCTGGGCATTTAAGGCTGGGCACCCTCTTGTCTGGTCCAGACGTGAATCCCACTTGGTCCTTGAAAAAGTGGCCTGGAACCTGAGTGAAGCAACTGCACCGTGGAGGAGGCCTCCAGTGGTCCCAGTGGAGACCAGGAACCCTGTTTAGTAGGAAGATTCAGAGCAAGCCACTGAAGGTTTACAGAAGCACAATGGCCTTGTTTTTGCTCCTCTGATGGTAGACTGCATCCACTGATGAACCGGCATCTGGATGGGGGAGATGAGGTATGTTTATGGTGATCCTGGAAAATCAGGGAGGGGCAGGGAGTGGAAACACTCCAAATAACACTCCAAATGAGGCTCTGCTGGCTCCTTTCGTTTTCCCTTTTACTCTAAGCTACAGAAGTCCTAAAATGGGAAGGAGAATGGTGAGAAGGAAGAGGGCACTGGCCTAGTTAGAGGACCAGATTCATTTTGGTGAAAACTGACATTTTTCCTCTCCTGATGCCTTTAAACCAAACACTGCTCCCCAAAAGCTGGGGCTTTTTAGTCACTTGACCAGACTAAGAAGATTCCAAGACTGAGATGCACAGTGAGTTTGGGGGTTGCCTCCCCAACCTGGAACTCGGCTCATTTGCTGCAGACCCTGGCTCCCATGCCTGGTCCTGAAGGACATCTGGGGAAGATCCCTAACCAACCAACAGGTGGCTTCAGGTGGCGGGGGTGAGCATCCTCAGAAACTGGGGCCTGGCCCTCTTGGAGGGACATCAGGGTGGGGAATACATTTTCTTTTCAGAGACTGAAAGATCCTTTGGGAGGTTGGGGGGAAAGATGCGAGATCTCTCTTTGAAAATATCAGTTTGCGTTTAGGTCTTGCTGCTACAGTACGTTTTCCTCTCCTCCCTCCCAGAAGATAGCCTGGCCTTTGTGTTCCCAGCCAGCATGAAGGACGCTTTGTGTGGCTCTGCAGGAAGTATCCGTTGCCAGGCACCCAGAAGACACCCCTCCTCCTGGCTTTTGTTTTGCCTAGGCCTGGGCTGATGGAGGGGAACTGTGCTGCCCGAGAGGGACAGAGAATGAGTGAGTGCTCCGGGTTGAAAAGATGCAGGCAGCTGTAGGGGAGGGAGGTTTGCAAGAGCTTCCCTCTGGAACTAAGAAGGGAATGGGGCTTCTGTGATTTCCACACCTAGAACGGCAACGCTTTCCCCAACATATCTTGAGTGTTTGGGGGCGGAGGATGGCAGAAATCATGGAGGATTGCATTGGGGTTCATGCAGAATGGCTGCCCCTCCACTCCTTACCCAGTCCTAGTAGAAATTAGAAAGGGACACCTTAAGCTGGCCCCCTCACACACAGGGGTGGGTGAGCGGAGTGAAGCCTAGATTTCTGTTCCCACTGAATCCTTCACTTACACAAACCTCATCAGCCCACTTCTCTCCACCCAGCTCATTGTAGTTATTTTTCATTCTTCTGTGGGATTTTTCAACATGGCTTCAGTTCTCACTATACCACCTCCTGAGTTCTATAACTAAACTTATTTTTATATTCTCAATGTTTATAGCCTTTGTGGGTTTAGTCTCACTAGCTCTAATTCATTTATTCATGCCATGTATATATATATATTTATTTTTAAAACTGGGATTCACCATGCAACATTTACAATAATATGATTATAAATCTAGGATTCACTGTAGAACTAAAGTAATGCTGTAGGATAAATAAAGAAATGTGCTCACTTGTAACTAAAAGCTGTGACACTAGAAGAAAAAATACTCCAAATTTTAAAGTCAAACAATATATTTTCTTACACTGTATTAATTGCACAAAATTATGCCATGTTTTATAATAGATTGCTTTATATTTGAACCCTGACTTTCTTTTAGGTAAGTTTGTTTTTCTTATAGTTTCTAATTGCCTTTGTTTTTTCCTATGGGAAGCATAGGGCTTTACCTTTTTGCTAATGTCATTTAGCTTCTTAGTGATATTTGTCAAGGTGAATCCACTGATCTTCTTTGACTTCTTGTTTAATTTGAGCAGGTTGCTTTTTAGATTTGCTGCATAATCTTTATCATGGGTTAGTCTCCCCTTTCTTGTTCTTATACCTTCTTCCTTGGATTCATTTTAAGTTTTGCTGAAGTAGATCCTCAGTATTTTTTTAGAAGAGTGATTGGTAGAAGACCTTCTGAGCTATGCATGCCTGAGAATACCTTTATATTGTCTTCATGTTTGAGTAATGATATGGGTTGGCATACAACTGTAGGTTGAAAATAACTTTTCCTCAGAACTTTGAAAGCAAGCATCTAGCCATCAAGACAGAAAATGTGATGCCCACCTGATTTTCGTTCCTTTTAGAAAAACTATTTACCCTCCCTGCTCTGCCTTTCAAAATCTTTTAAGCCATTTTATTTATCTATGGTATTCTGAAATGTCATATCTTGATATTAATCTTTCCCCATCTACTAATGTTTCTCAATACTTTCCAATATAAGTTGTTAGATTTTTCTTTATACTTTAGAAATGTTATTGTATAATTTAATTTATTATTTTATCTCCTTTATTTTCTTATTTTCTATTTCTGGAACTCCCCTTGACCAGATTTTGGGTTGATCCTCCACATGTTAGTTATCTACTGCTGCATAACAAATTACGACAAACTTAACAGTTCAAAAACACACACACACACACACACGCACACTTACTGTCTCACAGTTTCTGTTAGCTGGTCTGCTGAGGGTCTCAAAAGGCTGCAATGAAGATATAACCTGGGCTGCAGTTTCATATGAAGGCCTGACTGGGGAAGAATCTGCTTCTAAGCTTGGCAGAATTTTTTTCCCTGCAGCTACAGGACAGATGACCCTCGTTCACTGGAGATTATTGACTAGCAGCTGCCCTCAGCTCCTGGAGGCCACCCCCAGATATCTGCCAATGGGCTTATCAACATGGCTTTCCACTTCTTCAAAGCCAGCTCAGGAGAGGGAATCCTTAGCTCTAGCCTTCTAGTGAGAAAGGGTCTTGTATAATGTAATATAATCACAAAAGTGACATTCTATCATCTTTGTCACAATCTATTAAATAGAAGAGAGTCATGTTCAAGAGATCTTTCATACAACACAGTGGCTATAGTTAATACCAATGTATTGTACTTCTAAAAATTACTGAGAGTGGGGTGGGCATGATGGCTCACACCTGTAATCCCAGCACTTTGTGAGGCCGAGGCGGGTGGGTACCTGAGGTCAGGAGTTCGAGAAAAGCCTGGCTTAACCCCGTCTCTACTAAAAATACAAAAATTAGTCTGGTGTGGTGGTGGGTGCTTATAATCCCAGCCACTCAGGAGGCTGAGGCAGGAGAATTGCTTGAACCCGGGAGGTGGAGGTTGCAGTGAGCCAAGATTGTGCCATTGCACTCCAGCCTGGGCAATAAGAGCAAAACTCAGTCTCAAAAAAACAAACAAAAAAACAAAAAACTGAGAGTACATTTTAAATGTCAACGCAAAAATTAAGTATGTGAGGTAGTACATAGGTTGATTTAGACATTCCGCAGTGTTTAAATGTTTCAGGACATCATGTTGTACATGATAAATATATATCTTTTTATTTGTCAATTATAAATAAGTACATCAAAGAAAAAAGTCACAGGTTCTGTCCACACTCAAGAAGAAGGGATTATACAAGGGTATGAACACCAATAGGTAGGAATCATGGAAGGGCCACCACAGAGTGTATACACGGTACCCCAGTTCTCCTAGTCACCTCCCTCATCCCTACCCTATGCACCTAGTTTTCATTTTTAAACTTTTCTCCCCTTTAATCCATGCCCCATAAGATTTCCTCTTTTTTTGAAGTAAGGAGAATATGACAATAGGGTAGTGTGATATCCCGGAAGTCTAGTAATGGACATATTTCAAGGGAGAGGAAGTGGTAAACAATGTTAAAACTGCAGTTTGCTTGCTGATGAGTCATGAAAGATAGGGACTGATCATTCACCACTGAATGTAGTGACATGGAATAATTGTGAGCTTGGCAAGAACAGTTTCAGTTGAAGCCTGTTTAGAGTAGGTTCCATAGAGAGTGAGAGGAGAGCAACTAGAGTCAGAAGCTATGGACAACTCTCTGGAGGAGTTTTTCTACTACGCGAAACACAGACAATGGGGCAGTGTTGGACAAGGGTGCAGGATCTAGAGAGAGATTCTTGAAGACAGGAGAAGTCATTGCACATTTGTATGCAGGCACTAATGATCCAGGAGAGAAGGAGCAAAAAATAAAGTGATACAGGAGAGAAAGGGGACAATAGCTGGAGCAATGACCTTTAATAAATAGGAAGAAATAGGATCTGGCATCCAAGGGAAAAGGTTGGCCATAGATAGCAGCATAGATAGGTTATCCATGATAAGATGAAGAAGAATAACGATAAGGGAAAGGTCAACAGCAGGAATGAGGCCTATCTCCCCTGGGGCGACATTGGCGGCGGGTGGGGGGGTGGGCGCGGGGCATGATTGACCTTGACTAGACCTCCTTGTAAATATGTTAATGATATTTATTGTCATCATTTAAGACAACCTAGAGTTATATAACAACCCACACCATTACTCCAGCATGAAGGCAAAATAAAGGCATTTTCAGGCATGCACTTGCTGAATGGGAAATCTGTTTTTCCTCTACTACTCTACTACTACTCTTTCTTCACTTCTGGCATCAGATGTGTGCGTTTTTTCCCCCACATCAAGCAATTCTCTAATATTTTAGAGACACTAATTGGGTGTTCTACAATTCAGTTCTGATCCTATCTTCCTGGAATTGGTGTGGACTTCATAGGTTAAGAGTGCAGTCCCACAACACTGCCCCCTCTTCAGATGCCTGTCTCAAGTCCAGGTCCATAAATTGGAGGTTCCCACAACCTCCTCCTCAGGTTCAATTATTTGCTAGAATGGCTCACAGAACTCAGGAAAGCAATTTACTTATTAGATAACTGGTATCTTTATTAAAAAGATACACCTAAGAAACAGTATAGGACTGAGGAAAGAAAAGTATAGGACAAGGTGTGTGGAAAGTAGCACACAGCTTCCATGCCTCTCCACACATGCCATTCTCCCAACACTTCCATGTATTCCACAACCTGGGAACATTCCAAACCCCATCCTTCTGGGTTTTTATGGAGGTTTCTTTACATAGGCAGGACTGGCTAAACCATTGGCCATTGGTGATTCAGTCACTTTCCAGTCCCTTGCCTCCCTAAAGGTCAGGGAGTGGGGCTGAAAGTTTCAACCTTCGAATTGCATGGTTGGTTCCCTTGACAAACCAACCCCCACTCTCAGAAGCTTTCCAATAGTTACCCCATTAACATAAACCCAGATGTAGTTGAAAGGGGCTTGTGATAAATAACAAAAGGTTCTCCTTCATCAGCCATATCACTTAGGAAATTACAAGGATTTTAGAAGCTCTATGCCAGGAGCCAAAGACAACGAACAAAATATATATTCTTATTATATCACAATATCACATTAGCTCAGAGGTTTTCTGTCATTCATCCTTCTGAAAAGAAAATATTGAGGCTATTCCTCAACAGAATCTAAAATAAATATAAAGGGCTGGGTGTGGTGGTTCACGTCTATAATCCCACCACTTTGGGAGGCCAAGGTGGGTGGATCACTTGAGGTCAGGAGTTTGAGATCAGTCTGGCCAACATAGTGAAAACTCATCTCTACTACAAAATTAGCCAGTCATGGTGGCACATGTCTGTAGTCCCACCTACTCAGGAGGCTGAGGCAGGAGACTCACTCAAACCTGGAAGGCAGAGGTTGCAGTGAGCCAAGATTGCACCATTAAACTCCAGCCTGGGCAACAGAGTGAGACTCTGCCAAAAAAAAAAAAAAAAAAATCAAAAAACAAAAACAAACAAACAAGAAGAATATAAGTGATATAAGAGTTACAAAAAATTATTTAGACAGATAGTGAGGGTAAGGAAGTCCTCAGTAAGATTTTCTTTTTAATGAAAATCAGCCCCCAAATCATTTTCTTTTCTAACAAAGAGCAGCCTGTAAAATCGAACTGCAGATGTAGACAAGCAAGCTGGAAGCTTGCACGGGTGAATGCTGGGAGCTGTGCTAATACGAAAAGGCTACCTGGGTCTAGGCATGTTCAAAATGGCAGCTCCATCTTTCGTTCTCTTTGCCAGCCACTTGTACAGTAAGGAGCAGACAACTTGACCCAAGCCAAGTGGAAAGCCCATTTGCCTAATAAGATTAAGATGGGATGGCCAGCTTTCCCCCTGTGCTATGTAAGTGTTACACCTGGTCCAACCATTCTGTGGGCCCCCATGTAAATCGGGGACCACCTCCTCAAGCCTGTCTATAAAATCCAGTGCACTCCCATTCCAGGCTGGAATTCCCATTTGGGAGACCCTCTTACTTGCAAGAGAGAGAGCTGTTCTCCTTTCTATTTCTTTTTCCTATTAAATCTCCACTCCTAAAATCACTTCTTGTGTGTGTCTGTGTCCTTAATCTTCTTTGTGTGAGATGACAAGCCCTATGTATTTATGCGAGACAACAGCGCCATTTCATAAGGAAGAAGAAGAATCAAGCCAAGATTGCTTATTGTAAGTTAGTCTAGAGTTTGTGGAGTTATGCAACATGACTGGTTGGTGAACAGACAGCACACAACTAAATATCTTCCTTTTGAGAAATAAAAATAAAACTCTAGTCCCCCAGCTAACTGAACAGACACCTTTTGGCCTAGAAAAAACTTAAAAACCAAGTTCTCAGTCATGACAGAATGTGACGCTGGACACGCCTCATTAGAGCTCCTCCCCCACTGACTACTATTAGGCTTTCTCCCCTAAGGGATAAACAGAAACCAGCCCTTTTAAAATCAACCACCTGATGCCGCCCCTCTCTGTTGTGGTTTTGACATAACAACTGATCAACATTCCTTCCTGATAAGAGATCACTGGCCATGGGGTGGATAGCAGAGGCTGCACACAGAGGGCCTCCCTGTCGTCTGCTTCACCTTTTTATGGAAAGGGTGCAATTGTAATACATTTAAATGTTAAGTGTCCACCCCAAAGTGAACATGGGATGCATGCTGCATGCATGTTAGCCTACCCACTACACACACATGTGCCTTCTCTTCTTGAATATGCATAGCTCCTCCTTCAACCTGTTGAATATGTATGCTTAGCCAACTGACTCAGCACAAGTTTCTGTTCCCTTCACTCCTCTCTTGAAGTGTGTTTCCTTCCCAGACTGTCAGAATAGCCACTTGCAGGCTGCAACCCTTTATGAGAAACATGGCTCTTCTTTCCAAATTTATGAATCTCCCTCATGATTCTTCAGCCGACACTTTGAAAACAATGATTTCACATACATTGTTCAGAAGACAATTGTTACTCTGAAAACAATATGTATACTCATAAGGGAGACAGAGATACTGTTTTTTAAACTGGAGTCTGACAGATTCCTGCTCCTCTCAAAAGAAATGCCACATCTGTCCCTGGTCTGGTTCTTGCCTGTAGTCTTTGAATTATTAGTGAAGTTTGGTGCTGGGTAAGATCTACCATTCAAGTGTTGCTGCTTGACAATTCTGCCCTCCTTTTTTTTTTTTTTTTTTTTTGTTTTGTGAGACAGAGTCTCACTCTGTCACCCAGGCTGGAGTGCAATTGCATGATCTCGGCTCACTGCCACTTCTGCCTCCCGGGTTCAAGTGATTCTCCTGCCTCAGCCTCCCGAGTAGCTGGGACTACAGGCATGCGCCACCACAGCCAGCTAATTTTGTATTTTTAGTAGAGACAGAGTTTCACCATGTTGATCAGGTTGGTCTCGATTTCCCAACCTCAGGTGATCTACTGTCCTCGGCTTCCCAAAGTGCTGGGATTATAGGCATGAGCGACCGCGCCTGGCCTGCCTTTCTACTCTTAAGGCAGGTAGGTGGGCAGATGTCATTGTGGGAGTGTGGTATACTCGATATCTTCTCTAGACTTAAAAAAAAAAATTATCTTTGGTTCCCTGGATAAACTTTGATTTCTCTAGATTTAGTCATTCTGTTTATTCCTCTTGGTCCTTCTCTTTCAATCACTAATTTTGGGAAATTGTTCTTGGTTACCTGGCAACAAGCTTGTTGAGACTGATGGCTCATGTTTTCCAGAGAAAGAGCCTGAGTTTTCCCATGTGCTCAAGTGCTCTCCTGCATCCACTGGGATGGCTTCTACCCAAATTCAACTTCTCACAGTAGCAGGCACTGTTAAATTCTCCAGATGCTGACAGCTGGTATTTTCTAGGGGTAATTGGTGCCTAAGCTCAGACTTCTTAGTACTTGAGGTCAAAATGTTTATTTCTCACATTCAAGGCCATTGTTGGGCTCGCTTTACACCCAGGGAGTGCAACAGGAATTCAGGGTCTCCTGCTGGAGACTCACCTTGTGTTCAGCAGCTCCCTGGATCAAGCATGCCTCTCTCTACAGGATGTGGGCGACATGGGTCCCAAGCACTTTTTGCTGCCAATCTCCACCATTTGTAACCTCTGGTGTTTACCCTGACCCCTTTGGCAATGGTCTGATGATTCTTGATGGTGTCTTACATCTACATGAAGGGCTCGACTGACTAATGCATGTGATTGGTGTGCTTCCCAAAGCAACTGCATAGGTCTGTTCTCCCAACACAGCTTTTTCCGAAACAGGTAAGTTGTCATGGGAGTGGGAGGTGTGTGTGTATGTGTGTGTGTGTGCTTGTGTATGCATGCACATGCACTGAATTATAGGGTCTGCTTTGGGGTGGAAGCCCTGTAGGGAATGAATAGACCAATTTTGCTGCCAAAAAGGCTAGAGCTTTACTTTGGTGTGCCAACATCCACTCCTGGGGCCCTAAGCCCAAGAGTGATAGGTCATTGACTTTCTTTAGAAACCATATCTCTGTGGGGTTTTTCCCTGATGTTCATAAAAGAGCCATATATGCAAAGTGGTCCCCAAATGCCAAAGGAGTCAATACATCAAAGAACAAAACTAGACAAATCCAGTTTGTCGGTAAAGGGTGGTTTATTGCAGGAACTTACAGACAGAAGCGTGATCTTAGGTGGTCATAAGACATGTAGATTTCCACACAGTTACCTCCCAGACCCAAAGCTCATATACAGTAGGGAAAGAGTGGACATGTTCCAGCAAGACAATTAAAGACAGCCCTCCAGAACAGGCAGGAATGCCATGTGCGTCATAGCCCATAACTTGTGTGACAGCATCATTGTTGACCTCTTCTTACACTAGGGGCAGTAAATAAAGTAGGAAGCAGGAGGCATTTATGGGACTTGGGCTTGTCAGAAGTCAACATGGTGGATTAGCACCCAAAATGGAGTCATTTTTGTCCCCACACCTGGGACTAAGCATGGTAGAACTGATTCCTTGATAAATGTAGGGTTAGAAAAGATAGATGTGAAGGTAGCCACTAGCATTTTATGCCTTAAATGCCTGCTGCCCACTCTCGCTTTTGTTCTGGCCAATCCTGAGCTTAGGGCTCCCTGGAGCTTGCACAGGAGAACAGCTGCCACCTCCACTGTAGCCTTCTCTTGAAGGCACTCAGGTTACTTGTCTTCTTATTCAATACTACCTGATCTTCTTTCCATATTCTAGAAACCAGTCAAAATCTCCAGTCCACTCATTGCCTGTTGTAGTTGTTTTCACCCTATATTTCTTTATTTGTAACATATTCATTCAGCATTTTGCACTAAAACCTAACCACCATATTTTTAAGAGTCTGAGTTTGAAACAATAGGCTACTGTGAACCCTGCTTTTGTGTTTGCATAGGATATTAATATTGGACACCTTTGCTCTTGATGTTGACTGCTGTCTCCAAAGGTTGGGTCAAAAATAATAGATGACAAACGTTCCCATATTCCCAAGTGAAGTGCTTAGCCTCCTACACGGAGCTAGCAAAGAAGGTGATCAAAAACTCCTGCCATCCTAACATCCACCAAAGGGTTAAGAGGTTGAGGTTGAGTAAGAGTTCATGTTGAAAAAAATTATTTGCAAGCTGAGGTCTTTTTCTCCCCCTAACCCCAGACACTGGGGAGGGGAGAGACTTGGGGATCTTTACCCCAAGTGTAGTGAGAAGGGCTTCAGAGACACACTTGGAAAGGTTGATGAGTGTGGCTTAGAGTTGGTAATGTGTTTGGCTATTATCCATGGAGCCAAAGCTAAAAGGCTAAGCTGATGCCATGTATGAGGGCAGAAAAGCTTGAGATTGCCACGAACCACATGGGCAATGAGGATTGTAACTGGATCCATCTGGAAGGAATCCTACGTAGGAGAATAACTGAGTGAGGGGATCCCATCAGTATCAGGGCAAGGGAACACCACTGGGTCAGGTGCTGAAGGTGAGGGTTGTTACAACAGTTCAGCTAGAGAATGAGTCCCTCATGAGAAAGCTGGGCAATGTGAAGTCTCACAGAGACCTCTGAAGAACCAACAAGTGCATTCAAAGGAAAAAAGTCAGTTTGGAGCCTCCATACCCCATCCTCAATTAGGGCCTCAGATCAGCTGGGAAAGAGGAGAAAGTAAAGGAAATCGAAAGGAAACTACCACATTCCTCTTTCCCACTGCAAGTTTCCAGCCCAGAGGAGGCCTGAACTGGGTAAGGAAGAAGCCTTAACTTAAGTTTGGATTTTTTGTTCTACATGGAACTAGATGTATCGATTATTGAAATAAAGCTGATATGACTAGAAGTAACTGGAGGTCTTTTTTATTTTCTGAGAGTTATGATAAGATTCTTGAGGCCTGTCTTGGATTTTATCTAAGAAGCAGAGAAAAAAATACCTTTACAGAACAGGTTTGAAAGGGCAATGAAGAGAAAGAATAAAGTAGTTTTCTGTTTGCCCTCCATGGAAGTCACATTTCCATTCTGCTCACTCATCCAATTTCAAAATGCCTTTTGAGAAAAGATGAAATGGGAATTAGAGGTAGCAATATAGATGAACAGGGACAACAAATATGTTGTCAAATGTGATAAACCTTCATTCATTATTAACAAAAGTAAATTGATTACCTATTGTGTGTCACAGCCTAGGCTAGGGAGGGGAGATTCAAATGTGAACAAGAGTGAGTCTGTGCTACAGAATTATTAATCCGGTGTGAGAGTCAGACATGAAAACAAATAAAGTATAGCCCAATGTGACATCATAATTCAGATGTATATGCAGAATTATACCGAAGCCTTCTCATATCTCATTTTGCTCACTTGCATTTCTTATCTGCATATTCCTACAATTATTTTTTTAAAGAGAGCTATCCACCGAAATTTGAAATTTTCTAGTAGGGAAATCAGAAGACCACAGTGGAATAGTGGGTGGAGTGAGGCCTGGGCATTAAGAAGTGTGAATTGAAGGCTGGGCACGGTGGCTCACGTCTGTAATCCCAGCACTTTGGGAGGCCAAGTTGGGCAGATCACTTGAGGTCAGGAATTTGAAACCATCCTGGCCAACATTGTGAAACCCCGTCTCTACTAAAAATACAAAAATTAGCCAGCTGGGATTAGTGGCAGGTGCCTGTAATCCCAGCTACTCAGGAGGCTGAGGCAGGAGAATCACTTGAACCTGGGAGACTGAGGTTGCAGTGAGTCGAGATCATGCCATTGCACTCCAGCTTGTGCAGCAAGAGTAAAACTCTGTTCCCCACCCCCCAAAAAAGAAGTTTGAATTAGGTGGACCAAAAGAGAATTTACCCACTTCATGACTTTGCTGAGAGCCAGAGCTGCTTGCCAAGGAACAAGTTTTGCAATAGCTATTATGTAAATTAAATCCAACTTTCTGTGATTAGAGCATGGTAGAAATTGGCATGGTAACATGTCTTTTTCTTAAACGTATTTTAAAAATCTTAACTAAACTAAAGCTATTTCTTGCACTTCACATTTGGATTTGGCAAACATGGTAAATGAGAAGAAAATGGACAATTTTTAAATGCTTCTGGGACATGACTTTAGCCACAGACAAAAATTAAAAATGAGCTAGGCGTGGTGGCTCACACCTGTAATATCAGCACCTGGGGAGGCAGAGGCAGGAGAATTACTTGAGGCCATGGGATGGTTCATATTAGATGTCAACTTGATTGGATTGAATGATGCAAAGTATCGTTACTGGGTGTGTCTGTGAGGGTGTTGCCAAAGGAGAGTAACATTTGAGTTAGTGGACTGGGAGAGGCAGACACACCCTCAATCTGGGTGAGCACAATCCAATCAGCTGCCAGCACAGCTAGAATAAAAGCAGGCAGAAGAACATGGAAAGACCAGACTGGCTAAATCTTCTGGCCTCCATCTTTCTCCAGTGCTGGATGCTTCATTCCCTCAATCACTGGACTTCAAGTTCTTCAGCTTTTGGACTCCTGGACTTACACCAGTGGTTTGCCAGGGGCTCTCAGGCCTTCACCACAGACTGAAGGCTGCACTCTCAGCTTCCCCTCTTTTGAGGTTTGGGGACTCAGACTGGCTTCCCCGCTCCTCAGCTTGCACACGGCCTATTGTGGGACTTCACTTTGTGATTGTGTGAGTCAATACTCCTTAATAAACTATCTTTCGTATATACATCTATCCTATCAGTCCTGTCCCTCTAGAGAACCCTGACTAATACAGGCTAGGAGTTCAAGATCAGTCTGGCCAATATAATGAGACCCCATCTCTACAAAAAATTTAAAAAACTAGCAAGGCATGGTGGTGCATGCCTGTAGTCCCAGCTACTCAGGAGGCTGAGATGGGAGGATCACTTGAGCCCAGAAGTTCAAGGGTTACAGTGAACTATGATTGTCCCACTACACCCCAGCCTGGGCAACAGAGCAAGACCCTGTTTCTATAAAAAGGAATTTAAATGAGACTAATAATAATCTTTATTATTCTGTGGTTCAAAATCTTTTTCCTTTGGATTTTTCGAAATAAAAATGGTATAGGGACTGCAATAGATCATTTAAATATCTTGAGGGAGATTATGAGGTTTTTGTTATTCTGTCAGATTAAGATTCCTGATATGGTTTGACTGTGTCCCTACCCAAATCTCATCTGGAACTGTAGCTCCCATAATTCCCACATGTTGTGGGAGGGATGCAGTAGGAGATAATGCAATCATGGGAGCAGGTATGTCCTGTACTTTTCTCATGATAGCAAATAAGTCTCACGAGAGCTGATGGTTTTATAAAGGGGAGTTCCCCTGCACACGCCCTCTTGCCTGCCACCATGTAAGACATGACTTTGCTCCTCATTCGCTTTCTGCCGTGATTGTGAGGCCTCTCCAGCCATGTGGAACTGTGAGTCAATTAAATCTCTTTCCTTTATAAATTACCCAGTCTTTGGTATGTCTTTATTATCAGTGTGAGATATGGTATTTTGTCCATCCAGATATTTAAAGACTACTTTAAATCTGACAACTGTTGAATCAACATATATTAATTTATTTCTCTGTGCAATAGCTTTAAAAATTTTTGTATGAAGAGAAAAGAGTGATATATCTTAGCTTTTTTGTTTTTAACATTTTGCTTTTCTCATTTTGAACCCAATTTACTTGAGGTTAGGATTTTTTTTTTCTCCATGTGATAGAATAGTTTTGTGTGAAAAGGTTATCAATTTTTACATTGTTTGTATAACCTCTATATAGTTCAAGGAAAGTTTCTATCTTTTCCCTTCCTATCCTGCCCTCTAGCTCCCTCAATTAACAGCTACCCTTTCTAAATAAATTTAAATTATTAGTAGTGGTTATAAATTTGATCTACAGTACTTATATGTGCAAAAGATTGTATTATTTATTCTAAATTACATACATCAGTCATGTTTTGGGAGTGTCATTAGGGATCTAAGGACTTACATGATTCCCCCAAACACATAAAAGGCATCTAGTCTTCACCATATCATTGCTGTGGTTGAGACACCCATCTGGCATATTGCCACTGCTGAGAACTGTGCCTAGCACATCTCGGGCACTCAATTCATATTTGTTGAATAAATAAATGAATGATTGAATGGTTTATTCAAAGTGGGCAGGAAGAGTTGTTACCTCAGTGTCCAAGGCCATGATTCTTAGTTGTTGGTGTCTGAAGGGGTCAATACATGGCACTCCCTTTTCTCTGCTACTTGAATTGAGGACCCATTGAGAGACAGGTGCAGGAACAGTGCAGATGGAGATCAAAATATCACTTTAGATACTGAGAAAACTAGGCTGGGGAGGATAACTGAATGGTTTGCTAATATCAAATCCCAGAGTTAGACTGGTTCACCTGCCCAGTCAAGGCTGCAACTGCAGTCATTGTTCCTTAGGGCAAAGCCTGGAAAATTGACAGCAGAAGAGATCAGGGAAGAATGGAATAGACCTGGGATGTGCAGACCTGGTTCCTTCCCCCAACCTATTCGTCAGAGCAGTGGCTTCTCCTTGCCTAGGGGGACCAACAGTTATGGGTAGAGAGAGATTAGGTGTTTGACTCATATGGAGATCCCTCCATGTGTTAGGAAACATCAGGAAATACTCTCTTTGATATAAGTACACTCCCCTTGACATTAGTATTAATATTCATTATCAGTATTCAGTTCCTTTATCAGTTATGAGCCACCTCATAGGAAGGTCTTAGGTCCTCTTGGGGCACAAGGACCCACTCAGCATGAACCCCCCAAATGCCAGTTTTTCCTCAGGTTCTGGAACCAATACTCCTGCATCCTTGTCTGGTCAGTTCTGGCTCCTCTACCCACAGTACAGGCCTCCCTTGATGGTCCTCTATCCCTGGAACAAAAGCTGAGCTGGAGGGTTGGTGAGGCAAGGAAGAGCTTACTCTGAGCACCTTCCACCTTCTGTTTTCAGTTCTACAGCAAAAATATCCTGATGTCAGGGAGCACAGAGTCAGAATCTAATTTCTTAAGGTGTGAAAGGAGGAAAAAACAATCCCATTCTTGAGGTTCCCTACAAAAATTCAAATTTTTTAAAAATGCAAATAAATATTCCAATAATTCATTCTGTTCCCCAGGATAACGTAGCATTTGTAATTTAAGTAATAGGCATTTTGATGGTTTGGTTTAAAATTCAGCATTGATAAGGGAGAGGAAATATAGCATACAGTTTAACTCGTCCTTCCCCTCATGCTTCATTGAAGATTTAGCGCAGGAACTCAATCATTACATGTTGATGGAAAGAAGTCTTGGAAAGATGGGACTCTGGCCAATTACAAAACAGTCAATTCTTAATGTTCCCCCTGCAAGTGGGACTTCTGGTGGTACAGGCAGCTGCCTGCTGAAAGATCTGTTTGGCTCACTATGACTTTCTAAACAGTTCTGTTACCAGAAAGGCCAGCATGAAAATATAACGATAAATATAACCATGGACAGGCTTTCTCCCCGGATGTGGATAAGGAAACATCCCTCAGATACTGTTTGCCACAATCTTGTGAACATGAGGGAGAGCCAGATTTGTGTGGTTAGAACAATGAGAGGAGACAGATATGCTGGCTCTTTAATAACATCTTTCAAAACTTACAAATCAAACCAATCCTATCTGACCTCTGAAATTTTGAGTTACATGAGCTTACAAAATATCTTTATTACTTGAGCTGAAAAGTCAACAGACAGAAACACTTTGAAAGGAACTGTAACATCTTGAGCTATTTTTCACCATAAATTTGGCTTTTTAAATTAATTCCTGTCACTAGGCAGGCTTTCAAGAAACAGAATATAAGGAAATTACATTTTGATAAGAGGGGTGAGAGAAAAAGAAGGAAAAGGACAAAAAGGAAGAGGAGGAAAAGAAAGAAAAGCAGAAAGTAATTTTTAAAGCCAGCCTCTGGATTCAAATTTTTACCAGTTGAAAAGAGACTGAGGAAGAGAAAAGCCATCCAGAGAATTTTTTTATAGTGGTAAATCATTCAATGTAAAGGACTTCCTTTTATTTTGACATTAGGTTCTTCCAACTATTTTTTGATATTAAAATATGAATCCTTTTTCAAAAACATGAATTTGGGCCAGGGACAGTGGCTCATGTCTGTAATCCCAGCACTTTGGGAGGCCGAGCCAGGCAGATCACTTGAGGCCAGGAGTTCAAGACCAGCCTGACCAATATGGTGAAACCCCATCTCTACTAAAAATACAAATAATAGCTGGGTATGGTGGTAGTCACCTGTAATCCCAGCTACTCAGGAGGCTGAGACATGAGAATCACTTGAACCTGGGAGTTGGATGTTGCAGTGAGCTGAGATTGTGCCATTGCACTCCAGCCTGGGTGACAGAGTGAGACTCTGTCTCAAAACAAAACAAAAACAAACAAACAGAAAACATGAAAGTGGTGATAGACAGTAGTTGCTTAGTTGTTTGTTTTTTGTAATTTTTCTATTTGAAATTTTTTAGAAGAAACTAGACAACTTATTATGGTCCACTCTATTAAAAAAAAAAAAAAAAGATGTATAGTACATGAAGTCCAAGGTTTAAGAACCACTGCACAGTAGAATGAGGTGAGGACCTGGACTGCACAGACACAGCAGGACTCATGTTGAGACTAAGGGTTCGGAAGATCCAGCAGAAAGCGGAAGGCATGAAAACAGAGAAAAGCTAAGGCAGAAAGATGGAGAGTATGTTAGTCCATGTTCATGCTGCTGATGAAGACATACCTAAGACTGGGCAACTTACAAAAGAAAGAGGTTTATTGGACTTACAGTTCCACATGGCTGGGGAGGCCTCACAATTATGGTGGAAGGTGAAAGGCATGTCTCACATTGGGGCAGACAAGAGAAGAGGGCTTGTGCAGGGAAACTCCCCTTTTTCAAACCATCAGATCTCATGAGACTTACTATCACAAGAACAGCACAGGAAAGACCAGCCCCCATGACTGAATCACCTCCCCCCGGGTTCCTCCCACAACATTTGGGAATTTAAGATGAGATTTGGATGGGGACAGAGTCAAACCATATCAGAGAGGCAGATGGAAAGAGCAGAAGAGGACTGGCGAAAGGGAGAGTTAAAGAGCTCTTCCATCCTCTCTCTTTGTATGACCTCTGACTACTTAAATGAATTTTATATACGTGTATATGTGTGTGTGTGTATGTGTATCACAATGCTTAGTGCAATGAGCATTATATGTGTTTTCTGTGATACGACTAATATACCTAATTCATAATTATATAATGGAAGAAAATGAAAAGAAGAACACTAATATTTGATGTCTGGCATCCATTATCTCATTGGCTTCTAACAAACTACCTTTTCACCCTCACTTTAAAGGAGAGAAACCTGAGTATGTAAAGAGCTATTTAAGGCCACAGAGTCTGTGAAGGAGGAAAGACTGCTGAAACCAAAGACATATTCTTTCAGCTGCCCCACACTACTTCAGTGCTGAGGCTGTCCAAAACATAGCACAGTATAAAATTGCTGATGTGTAGGTTTAGGTTATTAGTATCTTATGATTTTTAAAATTTACTACAGAATATTAACTCTCCTAATTGTATTTGACTCAGACCAAGGGTAAAATGAATATGCATCCTGGTCCCAGAATCAGAATTGACCATGTGTCAATTACTGATAAGAAGCATTAGCTGGGTGTGGTGGCAGGCGCCTGTAGTCTCAGCTACTTGGGAGGCTGAGGCGGGAGGACTGTTGGAGCCTGGGAGGCAGAGGTTGCAGTGAGCCATGATTGTGCCACTTCACTCCAGCCTGGGTAACAGAATGAGACCCCATCTCAAAAAAAAAAAGAAGAAGAAAGAAGGAGAAGGAGAAGGAGGAGGAGGAGGAGGAGAAGGAGAAGGAGAAGGACAAGGAGAAGGAGAAGGAGAAGGAGAAGAAGAAGAAGTTAAAAGTTCGCCCAGAAGGGAAGGAGGTGCCTAAAGTTAAGACTTGTAGAACCTTATTTTTTTTTTTGGAATTTAAACTCATTAAGCACAGAAGTATTTTAATACGTATTAGAGGATTAAGAAGCAGTTTGGTTTCTCTAAGCCCTTTTACAGAACTTCCTTGGAGGCCTGGGGAAGAGGCAGTGGAGGAGGGGTGGGATTAAACAGATAGACAAGCCATCATTTCACATTTTACTAAAGTGGTGCCAGGTTCTTCGCAGTAATGTGAAAGGACTACAACATAAGTGAAGAGGCCTGGGAACTGAATTTTGAAGCTTAATAAAGTCCACACTAGTTACATATTTTATGAGAATACGAGGTGCACATCTACAAAGCAATAACATTTACTCTAGAAACAATAAGTTTCCTTTAATCTTAAACATTGAGATTGTTCAGAATATGTTCCATGTTTTTAAATCTCTTGATCAAACTAGATGACTTTTTCAGAAATATTTCTATCCAATCTATAGCTGAAATGTGATAAGGCAGCTGATTCAGCACCTAGTAATAAAATAAAATTCATTCCCCAAACCCTGATTTAGAATAGATTTATATGTCCTTTGGCCATTGATAAATCTGGAGCCTTGCACAGCTTTGATTTAAAAGTTTCTCAGCAATGACCAAACTCAGAATCTATCCCTTCCCCCTTGCTGAAACACTAGAAAGAAACAGTCCTCGCTGTCACTGTAATCAGAACTTCTTTAATGAAACCAGCTTTCCTCAGCTCCATATATCCATCTAAGCACAGCTAAGGGCAGCTCCCTGCCCTCGACTCTCCATGGAAAGGAATCGGGCTTTCTCTCTATGAAACATAGGGATTGACCACCTCATATATTTTGAAAGTATGTTTTCTAGCTTATCCTTCTATTGGTGATTCTGAAACCAGGGTAAGGTTGGTATTTGTTTTGGAGAAAGGAAAGAACTTCACTGAACTGCTCAAAGGAGAGTTATATTTTATTTTTATTTTTTTCAATTACTGAGATAACAGGAAAAAAAGAGAGTTATAAAAGGGTGAAATTTGGTCAGACTCCAAATTTCAAATACAGAAATATAGACTATGTGCTCTGTAAAGCCTCCTAATGAGCAAAATTTCAGCTGTGGTGAAGATCTGGAAACGATAGGTTCATGTCCTGTGATTTGGACTTCATCTGCCCTGGATCAAAGTAGGTGACCGAGAATGTAAAAAGCAACCCTGAGAGCAGGGATCTGGCCCTGTCCCATCAGTTAGGTCTTGGCTTTGCGAGCACTCACGCATAGTACTCACGGCTAAGTTTTGTCCTTTTCTGTTGAACAAAAACAATTTCACAGAACATCGACACTAGACACAGACGTCATTCTGTGACCAAGATGGATCAGGACCAAAACAAGGCCACTCTATTATAATCACGCCTAAACACAGACAAAACCATGAATGTTCTCCAAACCACAAAAATCACCAAATCTCTCCCCAACCTGAAAGTGACAGAATATCTCCCTAATCTAACTGACAACTGCTTTACCAATTACAGCTTTGACATCATTCTATTCTCTCTTTCTTGATAAGGTCACTAGGATACCTGTTATACATTGAATTCTGTCCCTTCCCCTCATCTTCAAATTTACATGTTGAAGTCCTAACCCTCAGGACCGCAGAATGTGACCTTGTTTCAAAATAGGGTCATTGCACCGGAAATAGTTAAGTTGAGATGGGTTTGTACTATAGGATGGGTCCCTAAGTTGGTATGGCTGGTGTCCTTATAGGGAGGGTAAATTTGGACACAGACACCACGTGAAACAACACCATGTGAAGGCTGGAGTTATGCTACACAAACCAAGGAACTACCAGAAGCTGGGAGAGAGGCTTGGGACAGATATTCTCCTAGCACTATCAGAGGGCATGGCCCTGCCCACACCTTGATCTCGGGCTTCCAGCCTCCAGAGCTCCAAGAGAATAAATCTCTGTTGTTGAAGCCACTCAGTTTGCAGTACTTTGTTACAGCAGCCCTGAGAAACTAATACATACCCAATCATGAGATAAGCCTTGGGGAAAAAACCTTACTTGTTTGAACTCTCCCCAAAATTACCTAACACAAGCCCAAATCGTAGAAGTCCTTCTCACACCCTCTGACTGACATGCCCCACAGTTCCCCATACACAGCATGGTATGGTATTTCACTTTTCCTTTGCTATGAAAAGTCAATAAAACCGCCCTTGTTTACTTACCAGTGTGCTCCTGGTAGCCTTTGGCTAGAGGACATTGACACAACTCGGGTAACATTTTTCCTTAACAATATGTATAGTTTTTGCTTGTTTCAACTGCTTGAGTTTTTCTCGGGGAACTCTTAACTTCATATCATAGACGCCCATTCTCTAGTGTCTTCTCTTCATTATGAAAAGGCTTTTACACATCATAACTGATTTTTATCCGATTTCAGGTCTGCTCTTTATTGCTTCAAATGTGGATTTTTAATTCTATTTCAGCATTTTGAAATTCCTTTAAAATGTTTCATAATCTTTCTACTTTCATTGTCTTAGTGCACTTTTGAAATCTGTTCAGGCTTTTGTCTTATAACTTGCTGGTCTTATTTTACATAGGAATATCATTTTGAATCCTCCTGAAAATTCCAAAGCATTTTTTACCCTCTTAATTTTTCTTCTGGATTCTATAATCATTTCGAGATTTTTTTAGAGGGTTTTGTTTGCTTGCTTTTGGTGGGGGGGTTCCAATATCATGAATCTCTTCTCTGGTTTGGTAATACATTTTCAAAATCTCCCATGCTTTTTGTTTATGTCTAGTACCACAGATTACTGTTAGAAAGTATTCACCTCTATGGAGAAATATACTCAACTGAGCCAGCCTAGATCAACCAATCCCTACCTGACTGAAACACTTATAAGAATGAATATTTATTGTTGTATGTCCCTAAGATCATGAGATAAGCCTTGGGGAAAAACCTATGCCTTGCTATGCATCGGTTGCTAATGGATACACCATGTTTTCTTATTTGTTTGTTTGCCTATTCATAGTCTCATGAGGGGTTACCTAACAGACCTGGAATTTGCCAGAGCATGGTTGATGTTTCTGGTTTTACCGTCTGACAATTGGATGCGGGTTAAATGTTCTCTTTAGATCTATAACTATTTAATAGGTTAGTATACTCAGCTCCTAGCCCAAATTCTAGCAGTTAACCAGTTGCTTTCATCTAGCTTTGTTCTGTGGAACCAATGGGATTGTATTCTACCTCTTCTACAATTTCTCTGACACTGAACACAAAGAGAATATGAAAAGCGATTCCTTCCAGTGCTGGCACTTTCTGCTTAGAGTACTTTACTTATGAGATTACATAGCCCAAGATTCAATGCATTCTCTTCTAGTTCAACTGTCTTCTGGGAGTTGCAGTCACAGCAGGGAGGAGGAGATGCCTGAGGTTTTTTGTTTTCATTTTTCCTTCCTTTCCGTCTAGTCCTTGCATTTCTGGAACAGGGGCAGATGGTTTGGGAGGTATTAAGGCTGTTCAGTTTCCTGTGTCCCAGCACAGGCTGGGCATTTCAACCCAGGCCATCCCTGAGAGTTAAGAAACATTTCCCTTAGGGTCTAGATTATTACCAGTTTTGATTTTCAGTGCTGCAAGTTTTTATACATTTCTCTTTTCCTCAGAATTTTATTTTTTGCTTTGTTTTATTTTTTTTCAATAGGAGGTCTCAGATTGAAACCCTAAGTCCATGCACCATTGCTCCCATGCCTGCCACTTGTCAGCCTCCTGTGTAACTGGCTCTGTTGGATGCTCTTTTCCTAAGAATTTTAATAAGAAGTAGGAAGAGGATGGGTCAGAGGCTCCTCTCGGGGTGCTGTCTTAAATTATGGAATGAAAATGAATACAGCTATGGAACCAAACTATATGTTGCTTATAGGAACGGAATAAGTTTCCATTTCTTAACTAATTTATAGCAGAGTACCAGGCACATAGTAATTGTTCAGTAAATTTTCTTGATGGATCAAACCAGTTTCATCTAAACCATAGACAATCCCCTTTTATCCAAATGGCAATTTTTGGCAACCAAAAAATAAATTTTACACCCATTTCCAAGGTAAAACTATCATGCTGTAAGATACCAAGTTACTTGATATTTATTCATTTGATGTAAATTAGAACCAAACTCATACTTTTTTTTTTTTTTTTGAGATGGAGTCTTGCTGTATCACCCAGGCTGGAGTGCAGTGGTACAATTTCGGCTCACTGCAACCTCTGCCTCCCGGGTTCAAGTGATTCTCCTGCCTCAGCCTTCTGAGCAGCTGGGACTACAGGCGCATGCCACCATGCCCGGGTGATTTTTGTGTTTTTTTGTAGATACAGGGTTTTGCCATGTTGCCCAGGCTGGTCTCTAACTCCTAGCCTCAGGTGATCTGCTGGCCTCGGCCTCCCAAAGTGCTGGGATTACAGGCATGAGCCACCACACCCAGTCCCAAACTCATGCATTTATTATGACGATTAAATAAGAGTCTTGCTTACAGTAGTCAGTATAATGTCACTATAACAGTATATCTTACAGTTAATTTAAACATGAACTTTTATTATAAGCCTCTTAGAATGTAAGTTCCTTGATGGTAGGACTTTAACAGTTTTCATCAACCCTATAGCCCTAGTATCTTAGTGTTTGGTATGCATTTATTGAAAAAAACAAATTAAGGAATGAATGAGTAAATGAACAAGTTAAGTCACACAGAGCCAAACTTTCTGCCATCCACTTTGGAAAATTGTCTACTGGTTCTTTCTATTTGTATTTGGAACTAATAAGTCTCAGTACAAGTTTATCATTTTGTGGCACCAACACAGTTAATGAAAACCCCAGAATGATTAATCTCAAAAAGAGTATAATCAGTTTATAAGAGATTATTAAGTTAAATGAGATATTCCCTGTCTAAACTTGTTCATGATTTTAAAAATCGTGACAGGGACTAATAGCAGGTAATTCCATATAAATGAGTACTTGAGCCCCAGCAAAGCTGCTTAGAGAAGTTTCCTTTAATTTTAATATAATGACTCCCTGAAATATTCAGCATGTATGGCATTGCTGACATTTGTTCATTACAAAAGTGATTTTAGCTACTACTATGGAAAACATAGAGTGAGTGAGAAAATCAAGGACCTTGGGAAAATCAGGCAAGTCAATATTTACAAATGACATTTACATTACATAAGACTAATGATTAAGGGATTTTTTTTCTATTGAATGATCTTATTTATCTTATTTTATTGTGTTTATACGACTTCAGTGAAACGTCGATATACTTAATGAACTTAAAATTATAATTACTTTTAGCTTTTAAATCTTATGATCTTATAGTACTTCAGTCCTGGGGAAAACGTGTTTTGCTTCTTTTTAAGTAACTACAATTTAAAATGTTGTTTTTCTTTTTTGAAAGGCAAGTAAGAGGGCAGGCGCAGTGGCTCACACCTGTATTCCCAGCACTTTGGGAGGCAGAGGTGGGCGGATCATTTGAGGTCAGGAGTTCGAGACCAGGCTGGTCAACATGGTGAAACCCTGTCTCTACCAAAAATATAAAAAAATAGCACACCTGTAGTCCCAGCTACTCAAGAGGCTGAGGCAGGAGAATCGCTTGAACCCAGGAGGCAGAGGTTGCAGTAAGCCGAGATCACACCACTGCAAACTCCACCCTGGGGGGGCTCACAGAGTGAGACTCTGTCTCAAAAAAGAAAGAAAGAAAGAAAAAATAAATAAAAGAAAGGAAAAGAAAGAAAGGCAAGTAAGCATACTTAATGTCTGTTGTCATGCAGACATTGTCTCTGATAAAATGAGTCGAATCAAAGTGTTGTTTCAGAAATCTTGTGATTTTAAGATTTCTAGAATTTTCCTTTGCTACAAGTTTAACACTAATGCTTGAAGGTTAGAGAGAAGTCATAAAATAATAAAGCAACAGCATCATTATATAAACAGAAACAAAAATCCTCTTTCAAAAAGCCTTAAGCAGCTCCTGTTTTCTCCAGTGCCAGAAAATTCTGGCACTGGAATCATTGGCAGGGAGCTCACCAGACTTTTCCAAGCCAACATTGCCATCTACTGGTGAAGTTGCTATAATAGCTTATAAAATGAAGTGATGGATGGATACCGGAGGCTTTGTTTTAGCTTTTGCTTTAGTTTGACTACCTTGCATAAAAAGTTCCCTGAATGTAACAATATTTAGTAGCAGGATTTAACTAACCTAGTGAGATTTTAACTAAAGCAAAAGAGAAACTAAAATTCTTTAAGAACTAAAATTCTTATGAATTTTATTCAAATTGGTTTCCTGAAAGAATTTCACAATTTGCTGCAGAGAGTAAGAGCACTGATATGCATGGCTGTGCTGTTTCCTACCTGTGTGATCTTGATAAGCTCTCTGTACCTTTGCTTTCTCATCCATAAAATACACGTACTCAGAACAGTGCTTGGCACACAATATGTGCTAAGTGAATATTGGTTGTTATTATTATTAATATCTCTTCCTCAGGTAGACATGGAAGAAAGCTTCTTGGTTATTGTGGAACACTTCTGATTTCTAAGATAGTAACCTGTTTATTTTCATAACCTTACAATAGCAAAACATAATGGAAATTCTGAAATTTTACTAAAGTTTTAATTTTTACCTCTTGAAATTATTTAAGATCTTAAAATATGTTTAATTGAGGGCCATTTCAAATTATAACCCTCTTTAAAGCAGGATTTCTATCTTGAATGTTCACATTTTTCTACAAATCCAATTTATTATGGTGACGAGATTTGAAACATGTATCTACGAGCAAATAAAAAATGGATAATGCTTTTAAAAATGCAGCATATAATCACTAGAAACAACTTCTAGAATGTGGATATTATTATAGAAGACAAATGGCCAAGCCATTCCCGGATCACATAGTCCCTGAGCCAGAATTCACTGTGCCATTCCCGTGCTGTTTCTTGTCTCCCCTCAGCCTCTTGTTCCCCTTTCTTCACTTTACAGTTTTTTCTGTAGGCTCATGCCCTTTCCGGTGTAAATTTGCCTATCTTTTCTCAGCTGCTGCCAAATCTTCTCTTCATCCATTACTCTAATCAATACCAAAAAGGCCCAAGAGTAAAGCAGGCCCCTTGAAGTCCTCAGAAGGTCATGAGGAGGAGGAAATGCTTCCGTATTAGTATCTGTGTCTTAGTCACATACGTATGCTACAAATCACAATGAACACACAGTGCAATTCAATTAATAACCCCTATTCCCCAATGCCAGAGACTTGGGGAAACTGTTACCAGATGTTTCTGTCTTAATTTTATTAGAACTCAATTTTCTGGTCGTTGTCTCCTTTTCTGAATCCCAATCTTGTTAAATCTGAATGGTCACTTTTCTTACATGAGGGCTTTTAGACTAATTAGAGAGAACTCCTGCAATACATCCAACACTAGTGTTTAAGGATCACGTGCCCTCCAGTCCTCCCAGCCTGCTCCTCGGTGCGCTCATCCCACTAAGGATGATCCTTAACAAACCACATGATCTTTCATTGCATTACTCAGGTTGGAGCCATCTTTAGCTTCTCTTTTCGTCTCACGTCTCAAGTTCAGTCGATAGACAACTCATTAGCTCTGCATTCAAAATATAGCCCTCATCCGACCTTTTTCATCTCCACCACTGCTAATACCCTAGACAAGCTGCCATCTTCTTTCCTGGGACTACTGAAATGTCTTCTAATTCATCTTTTAAAAGTGTCAACCAGATCATGAGCCTTCTCTCTTCTAACTCCTCAATGTCTCCATCTCATATTTCAGATTCCATCCAAAGTCCTTAGCATGGCCTCTAGGCTGCACAGAAACCGGGCAGGAATGATCTTATTTCCTTGGGCCTTCTTCTTCCACACTGTGCCCAGTCTCACAAGACTTCTAACTCTGCCTGAACATTCCCGCTTTAGAGTCTTCATACTTGCTGATTTACCCACCTGGAGTGCTCTTCCCAGATGTTGCAATGACTTACTTCCTCATATCACTCAGAACCTCTGCTTAAATGTGACTTCCACAGCCAGGGCTCTCCTAAACATGCTAACAAAGGCAGCCATCCCCTTCCTCACTCCACCCCATTAGCTACGTCCCTGAACCAGCTCAGCCCTATGTTAATTTGGAGCAACAGTCACTATGTGATATTATGGATTTATTTGTTGGTGGTATGCCTCTGTCCTAAGATGTCCACTTCATCAATGTGGGGTCTTTGCCAGTTCTTCACAACTATACTCCCAGTGCCTACCAGATAGGAGGAATTTTCTAAAATTTATTGACTTTGTGTGAGAATTATTGAACAAATGAAACTTTAGGGGCTGTATTGACTTTTTCTCAGATTTTACATTTAGTTATCTAAAGTAATAATTATCACATATAGAGTACTTGCTAAGTGATAAATACTAAGCATTTAACACACATTATCTGACTTAATCCTCATAGCAATGCCAAAAGAATTACTGAATTGAATGTGTTTTCTTCAATTGCCTGGTGACTCTAGTTATCCATTCATTTTCATAAGTTAAGAAAGTTCTTATTATAAACTACTTAGAAAGGAAAGGAAAAAGAAAGTGCTTCATCAATACAAATAAGTAGCACAGATTTTCTCAGACATTGTGTAGATACATTTCCAAAACAAGCCTTTTTCCCTGGATTTAAACTGGCTTAAGCTAATCCAACCATTAGAAACAGATCATTGCTGGGATATGTCAGTAGTCTCCAGTGACTAAAAGTAGTAGAGAGTGAGAGGTGTTCCCACGCAGCCTTACTATGAGGTATATGTTATGATGAAAGCAAGTTTCATGTTGAATTATGGCTCAAACAAATAGCTTTTAGCAAGCTGGCACAATAACAGTTATATAATCTGTTTTTACAAGCTCTGTGACTACCTTGCATAAAAAGTTCATTGAATGTGACAGTATTTTAGTAGCAGGATTTAACCAACCTCTAGTGAGATTTTAAAGTAGCATGATCAGGTTTTCTTTGGAGCCCTAGAACAAGAAATGTGAAAGGTATGGGAAGCTGCACCCGTCAGATTCTGATATCCCAGCTCATGCAAAGGCAACCATTCTTGCATAATATTTCTTAGAAAATCATATAACTTGAACACCATTCATTTCAACAATAAAAAAATGAATTCTAACAGCTCTTATGCTGGTGAACAATCCTTATAGTGTAGATGGAAATCACTGAAGCCTATAGGAGTAGCCTGTGCAGTGAGGTTGCCTGATTAGAGTGTTTCAAATGCTACGTACTTCTGGAGCATGTATTCTTGATGAGGGAAAATACACTTCAAATGTCAAATAACCTATCCCAGGGCCTTCACACTTCATACATATATCACTCTGTCCAAGTTTAAGTAAGAAAATATTTTCAAACTATTCATCTGACAAGAAATTAATAACTGGAATATATAAGGAATTCAAACAACTTAATATCAAAATAATAATAATAATTCTATTAAAATGGGCAAAATACCTGAATAGACATTTCTCAAAAGAAGTCATACAAATGTCCAGCAAGTATATAAAAAATGCTTAATGTCACTAATTAGGAAAACGCAAATCAAAACCACAATGAGATATCATCTCATTCTAGTTAGAATGGCTATTATCAAAAAGACAAAACATGACAAATGCTGGTGAGAATGTGGAGAAAGGGGAACACTCGTACACTGTTGGTAGGGATGTAAAGTAGTACAGCCATTATGGGAAACAGTATGGAGGTTCCTCAAAGAACTAAAACTACACCTACCATGTGATCCATCGATCCCACTGCTGAATATATATCCAAAAGAAAGGAAATCAGTTTATCAAAGAGATATTTCACCGTACAGCCAGGTAGCCGCGGACACACATCTCCATGAATCACTTGAAAGGTGTGGCATCCATCTTGCCCTCCACGATCATCACCATCTCGTCCACCAGCTTGATGTCGGGTTCCCAGCCGAGACTGCTGCCCAGCGAGCTTCTCAGACCCGCGGGCACTTGCATATTTATTTTAGCACTACTCACAATAGCCAAGATACGGAATCAACCCAAGTGTCCATCAGCAGATGAACGGATAAAGATAGGTATGTATACCCAGTGGAATATTATTCAGCCATAAAAAAGAATGAAATCCTGTCATTTGCAACAACATGAATAGAACTGGAGGCCATTATGTTAAGTGAAATAAGCCAGGCACAGAAAGACAAATATTACATATCCTCATTAACATGTGGGAGCTAAAACCTGAATCTCATGGAGGTAGAGAGTAAAATGGTGATTACCAGAGGCTGGGAAGGAAAGAGGGAGGGAGGGATGAAGAGAAGTTGATTAAGGGGTACCAAAATATATTTAAATAGAAGAAATAAGTCTGGCAATTGATAGTACAGTAGGGAAATTATAATTAACAGTAATTTATTGTATATTTCAAAATTGCTAAAAATAAGAATCGTTATGTCCCCAACACAAATAAATGAAGTGATAACTATCCTGATTATCCTGATTTGATCATTACACATTGTATACATGTATCAAAACATCACATGTATGCCCAAAATCTGTACAGCTATTATATACCAATAACATTTTTAATGTAAATTATAAATCATAGAACACAACAGTCTCCATGAGAAGCCAACTCCAGAGTTGTGTGAGTGAGAGGAGAAGCTGGGCAGACAGTCAGGCAGACCCTCTGATGCCTTTATGGGTAGTAAGCAGGCCATAAGAAATCCTCGCTGTTGCCAAGGAAAGACTTTCCTGAAGTGGAGGCCTTCGCTGCATTTCACTTTCAGGAGAAGCAAACTTGCCTTTTATTCCCACCGGACCCTGTGGTCAAGTTGGAAGCTACCTTGGGCTTTCATCTGCATCTCTTGGCCTCCATGTGGGAGCTCTCTAGAGCAGAAACCCACTTATCATTGAGAGCTGTTTTGGGGTTGTGGAAATATGTTTTAATTTTTATTTATTTATTTATTTATTTTGGAGACAGGGTTTCACTCTGTTACCCAGGCTGAAGTGCAGTGGTGGGATTATGGCTCACTGCAGGCTCAAACTCCCAGGCTCAAGCAATTCTTCTGCCTCAGCCTCCCAAGTAGCTGGGAGCACAGGTGCATGCCACTACACCCAGCTAATTTTTTGTTTGTTTGTTTGTTTGTTTGTTTTGTAGAGGTGGAGTCCCCCTACGTTGCCCAGACTGGTCTTGAACTCCAGGACTCAAGGGATCCTCCCGCTATGGCCTCCCAAAGTGTTGGGATTACAGGTGTGAGTCACTGCACCCAGTCTGGGTTGTGGAAATAAACAAAGACCAACTGAATGAGAAAAGCAGAAGCTGTTTATTCAGAGCTTGCTGTAGCAAGGAAGTCAGCCACCATCACCTATGTTTGGCAGAGACTACAAGGCAGGCAGAGGAGCGGAAAAGCTTCAGAGTGAGTGGAAAAGAGAAGGCTTCAGGTGTGACCCCGACTGCAGGCTGTTGGTAGGGGGACGCGGAAAGTGTCTATTGAGAAGTGGGGCATCCCATGTGATTGGTTGGGGGCATATAATTGGCTTTCTCAGGTTGGTCCTAAGTTGGAAGTGAGAACAAAAATTAGGGAAGCTGCCAGTTACTAACCAAGTCCTGGACATTTTGTGCCAGTTGTGGCAGTTCTTGTTTAGCTTCCTGGACGGTTACCAGAGATAGCAATCTGGCTTCCTGCCAGTCTGACTTACAGCAGGCTGGCTTCCTGGGCTGTTTATTGTAGATAAGGGGGCTGGTTTCCTGGGCACATTGCTTCAGGCTGTGGGTCTGAATTATACTGTTAAATACAGTCTGGCAATTGTCCATTTGTAAATTCAGTCTTTCAGGGTAGTGGGAGCATGAATTGGGGTAACCACCCAGTGCTGGGTTCTTTCGTGACCTTGTGGCTACACCTAAAGCTGTTCACAGAGGCTGGGAACTGCGGGTATCCCTGGGACCCCATTAGGAAAACAGCTCCAGTCTGTGTACATGTCCCTCTCTCAGCTATTTTGGTTCGTGGCTTCTCTTCACAGAATGGTTCATCAATATATGCCCATATGATGTCTATTTCCCAGGAATTCTTTGAAATCTCTGTTCCATTGATGGCACCCTTCTCCAGTTACCATATTCCTATCTCTGGCTGTTATTTTTGTCAGGAGAGACGCTAAATATTTGTGTTAATGGATAATCTGTAGTGCTTACTATGTTAGACTAGAAGGAAGAAAAGGGACTTTTCCACCCCTACTGATATTTGTTAGAAAAAAGTAAGGCTCTCAGGAGGCTGAAGCAGGGGAATCGCTTGAACCCGGGAGGTGGAGGTTGCAGTGAGCCGAGATCGCTCCACTGCACTCCAGCCTGGCGACAGAGCAAGAATCCGTCTAAAAAATAAATAAATAAAATAAATAAGGCTTGGATTTCTGAGAGATACGTTTTTCTGCACTGCCCTCCAGCTCTAAATAAGCACAAGACTACTCTTAAACTTCTTCATTTCCTAGGAATTCTGTTGAAGAAAGCTTCACCCTGTTTTGTTTGGAAGATCAGGCACATTAAGGAATTAAGCTGTAGCTGCCACGAATATGGGCATGGGCTTGGAGGAAGGGATGATAATAATTACAAAAATATGGTGTCGTCTTGTATATTTTATGCAAACCAAGTCAATTGACATAAAAGTCTACATTTTAATTGGAGTAATGGGGCACCCAAAGTCATTGGACTACAGCAATTTCTTATAAAATTATTGTACATATTTCTTTTATAGGAAGGAAATTCATTTTGATAGTTTCAATGTTTACTTGTTCCAATAACTTTTTCCTTCAAAAATGGTTACTGGATTGGACATTCTAGGGACACTGTAGACATTATGTCACTTTTGATAAGTTTTAATTTTGAGAAGCCACATTCTTCACTGGTGGCCAATTTTGGCAAAGTTACATCTATTCTGAAAAATTAAAAGAAAGTTTTTAAAAATCCATCTAGGAAATTATCCCTCAAAATTATGCTTCACTCCAATGAGATTTATTGTAGGTTTTAGGAAAAGCTTCTGTGTTGGTGCCCATCAATATGGAATTCCTTACTATGGTCAACAGTCTATTTAAATTGTAAATGTGTCATTTGAGTTACATAATTACAGTAGTTCTACAGATAACATTGGTCATCTTGCATTGAAGAGACCAGGATGTTCTTTTGATAGAGTAACATTTTTTTTTCTTTTTTTTTTGAAATGGAGTCTTGCTCTGTCACCCAGGCTGGAGTGCAATGGCACAATCTTGGCTCACTGCAACCTCCACCTCCCAGGTTCAAGCAATTCTCCTGCCTCAGTCTCCCGAGTAGTTGGGACTACAGGTGTGCACCACCATGCCCAGCTAAGTTTTGTACTTTTAGTAGAGGCAGGGTTTCACTATGTTGGCCAGACTGGTCTTGAACTCCTGACCTCGTGATCCACCCGCCTCCGCCTCCCAAAGTGCTGGGATTACAGGTGTGAGCCACCACATCCGGCCACATTTTCTTTCAAAAGTAGGGCTGTTATATCTAACATAAACAAAGAATTGATAGTGACATTTAGTTTTGGCTCATAGGTGGGACAGACTTTGTGTTGAGAAAAATCGTAATAGTTCTAGTGTTTTCTATGTAGAGAAGCTGGCATTAATATCAATAGACTGCTATTTAGTGTCAGTTAGGTATCATAAACACAATTTGTTTTTCCTCAAAGACCTTCTTCTTACCTTTGACGATTTCAAAGGCATTATGTACACTGAATTTTGTTTCCTGCCTTCTTTTGTTTATAACATTAATTTCACTTAAAATATTATGTCCCATTAATACTGACAAAATGAATTTGTTGACACTTATTTTTTTTCAAAAGTATAATTTTTGCTTGTATTCTAGTGCCTATTAATACATTATTATTTTCTAAAAGAAATTGCATACTTCCACTACGTGAGATTTTGTGTTAACTTTCTAATTGTATTTTAAAGTTTTTAAATGTATCCCTGTTAAATGTTTTTACATATATTCCATCATTTCGTTGTAGACTAAAATTAATACATTTTAAAGATCTCCTACTGAAAACTGTTGTTTTTCTATTTGCATTTCTGGCATTGTTTTCGATGTATATATACCCATAGTTGTCCCTCATTCCCCATGGGGGATTGTGGATACCAAAATCCACCGAGCTCAAGTCCCTGATATAAAATTTACAGATAACCTGTGCATATCCTCCTGTGTATTTTAAATCATCTCTGGATTACTTATAATACCTAATACAATGTAATACTATGTAAACAGTTGTTTTTATACTGAATTGTTAGGAAATAATGACAAGAAGTCTGTACATTTTCAGTACAAATGCAACTAAAAAAAAATTCTGATCCTATGTTGACTGAATCCATGAATGTGGAACCCACAGATTCAGAGGGATATTGACAGAGGGAGGGACAGAGAGAGAGAGAGAGAGATATCACAGATCTGGTTGCTTACTCTTTGCATGCCTTTAAGGGAGCCTGGAACCAAGATTGACCCTTGGCCAACCCCTTGGAATGTGGCTTTTAGAATGTTCTTTATGTTAGTGATTGATGATTTTGTTGTTTACACCTAGAGCAGTGGACCATGCTATACCAGCTTGTCAGGTGGCTTTGCACAAATATCAAGATAGATAAGGTGTCCCGTTCTCATTGCTGAGGTTCTGAGTCTCAGTTACAATGGCTAGTTGAATTGCAGGATATGCCTGTAGGGTCAGCACCCCATAAAAGCCTCCAACCCTGAGATCTGAATGGCTTTCCGGGGCATATATACTCCACACATGTCAATGAATCTCATTACAAGGGAAAAAGCACATTCTCTGTAGCTTCATATGAGAAGGGACTCAGAAGCCCTTTCTAGCCTACCTGTATTTCACCAGGACATATATTTGTCCTGCTGTTTTGCTCTGTATTAGTTGCTGTGAGATATCTTCTCCATGAGTATAACCTGCTATTGAGCCTGTAAGTCCTTCTAGTGAATCGCCGAACTTGAAGCAATTATGAGAGTATCAAAGCATCATATTAGTAGCCCTATAATCTACTGGACAAAATTCCCCAAATGTTCAAGTTTAGAAATTTTTGCATTTTGGGAATCTACAAATCCAGACATAATTATCTGAATTATATGGCTTACTTACACCAGGAGTTTTATCTAAAATGACTAAGTAATATTTAGCATTTGTTACCTCTCCAAAATTATTTTATTTATCCCATCTTCTATAACTTGAATCATTGGGTCTTGTATTTCATTCTATAAATGATGTAGGGTAATATTTGATGTTAACATTCAGTTTCTGTATAAATGTTCTGTATAAAATTCTGCTATGTTTCTGCTAAGGGAGTAAAATTCCTCATATCACACTCAAAACATTTTTGGATGATCTTTTTGTGCTGGATGTTGTTTTGCTAAAATCTGAATCATGCGTATATACATTCAGTTACAGCCAATATTTTTCCTTATATAGTCTCTGCAGCATTCATGTTTTTTTTCAAATCAGATTTTAATTTCAAAGACACACCACTATTATTGAAGTCTTATGAAAACTACTCAATTAGTTTTCTATTGTGGCATAACAAATTATCACAAGTTTAGTGACTTAAAGCAATACCCACTTACCAGTTCACCGTTCTGGGTAGGTCAGGAGTCCAGGCACATTGCAGCTGGGTTGTCTGCTTCAGTTCTCACAAGACAAGACTGAAATTAAGGACCGACCAGCTTCATCCTCACCTGGAGTTCAGGGTCCTCTTTCGTCTCACTCAGGACCTGGGCAGAACGCACCTCCTTGTAGTTGTAGGACTGTGGTCCCTGTTCTCTTGCTGGTTGTCAGCCAGGACCATACTTAGCTCTGAGGGGCCATTCTCAGTCCCTTGCCACATGGTACCCTTTGTCTTTAACCAGCAATAGAGAATCTTCCTTGTGCTAGAGGCCTCTCACATTTGAAATCTCTGTCTCCAGGAAGAGCTCAGTCCCTTTTTAGGAGCACATCTGATTAGGTCAGGCCAACTGAATGTAACCTCCCTTTCTTAAAGTCAACTACAGTAATCTAGCCATAGGAGTGACTATTCTATTACATTTACAGTTCAGTCCCACACTCAAAAGGAGGGGATTACACAGGTTGTATACGTCAAGGGGCAGCAACCTTGGGGACCAGTTTAGCATTCTACCTTCTGAGGGAGGAGAAAAGGGTCTAGAGGCAGGAAACCTAAGGCTGATTCATGCCAACTTCCTAGAGTTAAAT
>NW_012104209.1:1721900-1723315 GCF_000951045.1 Mandrillus leucophaeus | reverse complement strand
GCTTGTCTTGAACTCCTGGCCTCAAAAGATCCTCCTGCCTTGGCTTCTGCTTCCCAGAGTGCTAAGATTACAAGTGTGAGCCACTATGCCCAGCCCTGGGAGGCGGAGGTTGCAGTGAGCCGAGATGGTACCACTGCACTCCAGCCTGAGCTACAGAGTGAGACTCCGTCTCAAAAAAAAAGACCACAGAAGATTTTGCTGCCTCTTACCGAGAACCACTAGGCTAGACTAATTAGAGATAACCTAATCAGATCAAAAACTTTAAAAATGTTTATTGTTTATAATAATAATAAGGTGTGAACCAGGAATGAAGACTCCTTACTTCATCCTATAATGAGAAATGACAAACATTACAGTTAACATCGATGCCTTTACTTTTAGAAACTGCAACAAATTCAAATCTGATTCAGGCTTTCTAGCCTATTGCAATTCCCTTGGCCCATGGTCTACATGGAGTTGGAAGGGCCCATGTAGCCCATGACCCACTATACAGCTTACTGGGGAAACAGGATCCTATTGCTCAAGCTCCACCAGAGCAGACACTTCATCTATCTTATTCAAAGATGTATTCTCAGAACCGTGAACCATGTTTCATATTGGATATTCAAAATTTACTTGATAAAGAGGCTGGGTGCAGTGGCTCATGCCTGTAATCCCAGCACTTTGGGAGGCTGAGGCAGGTGGATTACTTGAGGTCAGCAGTTCGAGACCAGCCTGGCCAACGTGGTGAAACCCCGTCTCTACTAAAAATACAAAAATTAGCCAGGTGTGGTGGCACGCACCTGTAATCCCACCTACTCAGGAGGCTGAGGCAGGAGGATTGCTTGAACCTGGGAGGTGGAGGTTGCAGTGAACTGAGATCATGCCACTGTACTCCAGCCTGGGCAATAGAGCGAGACTTTGCCTCAAAAAAAATTATTTGATAAGGATATGTAATTCTCCAATTAATATTTGAGATCCATACAATCCTATATAATCACCTCCCTTCCTTTCCTCCTAAATTGTAAAAGTCATCCATCTTTCAAACACTAGGTGGTGCTGGTCAACCCACAGGCACTAAAGGCTCTTTTAAAACTGCCACATGGTGTCCCTGTTGAGCACCAATCCTGTATTTCCTGCATTCATTCATTCATTCATTCAAGATGGGGTCTTGCTGTGTCGCCCAGGCTGAAGTGCAGTGGAGTGAACGTAGCTCACTGACTGCAGATCCAAACTCCTGGGCTTAAGTGATTCTCTCACCTCAGCCTTCTAAGTAGCTGGGACTATAGGAGCACACCACCATGCCTAGCTAATTCTTTTTTTTCTTTTTTTTTTTTTTTTTAGAGATGGGGGTCTCACTATGTTGTTCAGGCTTGTCTTGAACTCCTGGCCTCAAAAGATCCTCCTGCCTTGGCTTCTGCTTCCCAGAGTGCTAA
>NW_012104209.1:1716090-1718295 GCF_000951045.1 Mandrillus leucophaeus | reverse complement strand
AATTTTAAATAAACTTGTTAATTTTTATAATTATAAAATTTCTTCCAGCAGTTTGGGAGGCCAAGGCAGGAGGATCGCTTGAACCCAGGAGCTCAAGACCAGCCTGAGCAACATGGTGAAACCCTGTCTCTACCAAAAAAAATAAATAAATAAATAAATTGCTGGGTGCAGTGGCGCATGCCTGTGGTCCCCAGCTATTCAGAAGCCTGAGGCAGGAGAATCGCCTGAGCCCAGAGTGAGACCCCATCTAGAAGAAAAAAGAAAAAGATAGCAACAAAAACAATGGCTATAATGCAATTGACCTATCATTATATTAAAATATTTAGTTTATGTCTATAATTCTCATTTTGTTGATTATTGTATTAGTCCATTTTCACACTGCTAATAAAGACACACCCGAGACTGGGTAATTTATACAGGAAAAAAGTTTAATAGACTCACAGTTCCACGTGGCCGGGGAGGCCTCACAGTCCTGGGGGAAGGTGAAAGGCACGTCTCACATGGTGGCAGACAAGAGAAGGGAGCTTGTGCAGGGAAACTCCCCTTTATAAAACTATCAGATCTCATGAGCCTTATTTGCTATCATGAGAGCAGCATGGGAAAGACCTGCCCTCGTGATTCAATTACCTCCCATTGGGTCCCTCCCAAAATACATGGGAATTCAAGATGAGATTTGGGTAGGGACACAGCCAAACCATATCAATTAGCAAGAGTTATTATATCATAATTCACACCACTCAGAAACACCTATAGATTTAAATTGAGAACTCAGCAATAAAATTCTGGAGTAGTAAACAAACACAGATTCTATGAATTGCATTATGAAATGTCAAATTTAACATGCATTAATACTAATAAAATATTTTTTTACAAAAGAGATACATCAGCTTATCAATTGGAAAGGCAGCTCATTATTTAGATGCACAGGTTATTTTAGTATTATTTGGTCAACAAGGTCATTAGATGATCAAATTTGCTTCTTCTTTGAAATCAGCACTGAAGTTCGGTTACTTATATAATACATCAGCATTCTCAAGTACACCTATCTTCTCCTTAGGCCCTTGTTATCTCATTTTATTCTACTGCATTAGTCTCCCATGTGACCTCTCTCTGAAACTTCTTTGGGCTTCAATCCGCTCTTTATATTGTTGCCAAATTAAGTTTCCTAACACCAAGTTCTGATCTCGTCAACCACAACTGAAAAATACTTAATGCATTTTCATGGCTTAGAACAATGGTTCTCAAATGTTGCTGAAAGTTAGCATCAGCTGGAGAGCTGTTAAAATTCTGATGCACAAGCCACACTTCAATCTAATTAAATGAGAACCTTGAGATGGAGTGAGGTGGGGGGTGGGAATGAGACCCAGGCATCAGTAGGTTTGTTTGTTTGTTTTTTGAGATAGAGTCTTGCTCTGTAGCCCAGACTGGAGTGCAGTGGTGCGATCTTGGCTCACTGCAACCTCCACCTCCCAGGTACCGGTTCAAGCAATTCTCCCTACCTCAGACTCCTGAGTAGCTGGGATTACAGGCATGTGCCACCAAGGCATCAGTAGTTTTTAATACAGTCATGCATTGCTTAACGACAGGGTGTGTTAAGAGAAATGTGTCGTTAGGCGATTTCATCGTTGTGCAAACATCATGGAATGTACTTAAACAGACCTAGATGGTGTACTAGATGTGTGTGGTAGTCTATCACTCTGCAGCTACACCTTGTACCGCGTGTTACTGTAATGAATACTGCAGGCAATTGTAACGTAATAGTAAGTATTTGTGCATCTACACACATCTAAACATAGAAAAGGTACAATAAAAATATGGTATAAGAGACTTTTTTTTTTTTTCTGGAGATGGAGTCTCACTCTGTCACCAAGGCTGGGATGCAGTGGTGTGATTTTGGCTCACAGAAATCTCTGCCTCCTGAGCTAAAGAGATTCTCTTGCCTCAGTCTCCCAAGTAGTTGGTACTACAGGTGCATGCCACCGTGCCCACCACCAGGCCCAGCTAATTTTTGTGTTTTTAGTAGCACTTTGGGAGGCTGAGGTGGGCCAATCAGCTGAGGTCAAGAGTTTGAGACCAGCGTGGCCAACATGGCGAAACCCCGTCTCTACTATAAATACAAAATTAGCTGGGCATGGTGGTGGGCCTCTATAATCCCAGCTACTTGGAAGAATGCCTTGAACCTGGGAGGCGGAGGTTGCAGTGAGC
>NW_012104209.1:1712675-1714944 GCF_000951045.1 Mandrillus leucophaeus | reverse complement strand
TAGAGATGGGGGTCTCACTATGTTGTTCAGGCTTGTCTTGAACTCCTGGCCTCAAAAGATCCTCCTGCCTTGGCTTCTGCTTCCCAGAGTGCTAAGATTACAAGTGTGAGCCACTATGCCCAGCCAATCTTGCACTTAATCACAGGACTTTTATCTCCCAATGCAATGATGCCTACTGATGCTAAATCTCAGTCTCTCACAGGTCACAGTCACATACCAACTCTAGACTCTATATTAGTTTTTTGGGACTGCCATGACAAATTACCACAAACTGCATGGCGTAGAGCAACAGAAATTTATTGTCTCATCGTTTTGGAGGTCAGGAGTCAGAAATCAAGGTGTTAGCAGAGGCCATGCTCCTTCCACATGCTCTAGGGAAGGATCTATTACAGGTCCGGTAGCTCCCTGGCTTATGACTGCATAATTACAGTATTCACATGGCAGTGTTCCTGTGTGCATATCTCATTCCACATTACTCTTTTTATAAGAATTCCAGTTAGATTGGGTTAGAGGTCCCCCATACTCCAGTATGACTTCAACTAGTGACATCTGCAACCGCCCTATTTCTAAATGAGGTCACATTCTGGGCTACTGAGGGGTTAGGATTTAAACATGTGAATTCTAGGGAAGGGTACTATAGTTTAAAAATGTCCCCCAAAGTTTATGGTTGGTAGCTTAATTTTCATTGTGACAGTATTAAGACATGGGACATTTAAGAAGTGATTAGGTTATGAGGGCCCTGTTCTCATGATATGGTGAGGCTTTGTGTCGCCACCCAAATCTCATCTTGAATTATAATCCCCATAATCCCCACATGTCAAGGGAGAGACCAGGTAGAGGTAACTGAGTCATAGGGGTGGTTTCCCCCATGCTGTTCTCGTGATAGTGAGTGAGTTCTCACCAGATCTAATGATGGTCAGGGGCTCTTCCCCACTCACTCAGCACTTCTCCTTCCTGCCACGTGGTGAAAAGGTGCCTTGCTTCCTCTTCACTTCCTGCCATGATTGTAAGTTTCCTGAGGCCTCCCCAAACCATCCTGAACTGTGAGTCAATTAAACCTCTTTCCGTTATAAATTACCCAGTCTCAGGCAGTTCCTCATAGCAGCGTGAGAACTGACTAATATACCTCCTGAATGCAGTAATGCTGCTATCACAGGAGTGAGTTAGTTAATTGCGCAGTTACATGTTTGGGCTGTTTTGATGGGCGGGAGGGAGCTCCTGATAAAATGATTTCTGCTCAGTTTCCCCTCTGTCTCTCCTGTGCTTGCTTCTGCCTTCCACCCCTCCACCATGGGGTGACCCTTGCCAAAAGGCAGTGCCATGCTGTCCACTTTCCAGCTTCCAGGACTGTGAGCCGAATAAACTTCTTTCTTTACAATTTACTCAGTCTGTGGTACTCTGTTCCAGCAGCAGAAAATGGACTAAGACAGAGGGACACAATTCAACCCATTACGGGCTCCAACATAAAACCCCCAGCTCAGCCACTGTCCCTCAACGCATCCTGAAGTCCAGAGGCGCTGTCAATGCTTAGCCACGAATCTCCAGGCCCTACATGTGAGCCAGGTCATGATTTCCCCTCAAGATTTCTTCCCATGTGGGGGCCGTGGTAACCTTTTGTACAAAGGCCATGTGTCCACCCTGAGAGATAACTTAGAGTCTCAAATAGAAAAAGCTGCAGAAATTTTCCCCTCTTTTCGAAAAGCCCCTGGTTTTCTTTGGCACATTTCTCTCCTTTAAAACATGCTCCAAAACACGAAGAGAGGCATAGAGAAGTGCCAGAATCCGCCCATCAAAACAGCCCAAACATCTAACTGCAGTAGTTTGCTCATTGTTAGGCAAATGATTCAGACCGATCAAAACCAGACTTTTGTTTCAGTTTTGGAGAAGTTCTCTCCTTTCTCTGGACCCACAGCCAAGAACATCTGAGCCTGAATCTCATCACACATGGAGATACTTTGCTTAAGGGTGAAGCCCAAGCCGGGGGCAGTGACTCATGCCTGTAATCCCAGCACTTTGCGAGGCCGAGGCGGGTGGATCATCTGAGGTCAGAAGTTCGAGACCTACCTGGCCAAAATGTTGAAATCCCGTCTCTACTAAAAATACAAAAATTAGCCAGGCATGGTGGTGTGTGCCTGTAATCCCAGCTATTTGGGAGGCTGAGGCATGAGAATTGCTTGAACCTAGGAGGAGGAGGCTTCAGTGAACCAAGATCGTGCCACTGCACAGCACTCCAGCCAGGGTGACAGAGCAAGACCCTGTCTCAAAAAAA
>NW_012104209.1:1703889-1706040 GCF_000951045.1 Mandrillus leucophaeus | reverse complement strand
CTTAAAGCAAATAGCTGAAGATTTTTAACACATAAATAACCCTTTTTTTGTTTTGTATGACTGACATACCAGGAGTCAGCTATCTATTATCTAGCCAACAATCTCCAAAAGTACTTGGTACCAGAGCTCTAGCCAAGAAGGAGTGTTCTATAATAGATGGCGACATAACCCACCAGAGCCCTTCCTTTGAGGCGCCTGAATGAGAGACATTTAGAAATGTCACAGTGACACAGAAGTTGAGCACACAAAGAATTGCTGTAAGCAGAGACCAAGAGGCATAGAATCTATGAACAAACAAGACTCATGCGTAGTGGAGGAGGCAGAGGCGGTCACTAACCACAGGAGCAGTAGAAGTGGCTGAGGAGTGAGGGCTGAAGCAAAATGCTGGGGAAGGCAGCAGCTGACACCGGCTTCCACAAGGCCGTCTCCTGGGGTTGCATCTGGCTCCAGAGAGGCTGGCAGACCTCTAGAGCTCTGCTGTGTGCTCCACGATGGCTTCTTTCTCTGGGAGATTTGGCTGTGCAGCTGCTCATAGGCCTCCCATCTACCTCGCTTCTCAATGCATCCTTACAACAGACTCTGTGAACTGAGCCTGAATATGCCTCTGCCTCTAGCAAATTGGAAGTGTATAATTAACACACTATCCTTAGAGCACCACCGGCTTGAACAATGCAGAGAAGCTCCCTCCTATCACTCTGCAAACAGGCTGAACTGCCGCACCAAAACAGCGACTCAAGAAAACCACACCTACCCTCACGTTTTCTCTACTGCCCTTACCAGCATCTCTTTATTTGTATAACACTTTATGGTTTCAAACACTTTCATGCTATCGTTATCTCATTTGATTCCCATGATTTTTTTTTTTTTTTTTTTTTTTTTTTGTTTGAGGCAGCAGAGCAAGCAACAGATTCCCCTTCTATGGTTGACATAGATTTGATGATTTGTACACGGTCAAGGGGCCACTTTGAGATTTCTAAGCTCTGGAAGTTGTGTATTACAGCAAACCCTCAAAGCCAGAGGAAAGCAGTTAAAAGAACAGTGGGCCAAATTGAACTGAAGGAGAAATCAAACCAATGGGGGATGTGATGCCCATATGGCACTTTATAGTGGATGTAATCAGAGGAGCCCCGAGGGACAATTACAGTTGCCCACTGGTCTGAGGACTCTTGCAATTCATCCAGTCTAACATTTGTCCCACCTCCTTTCACTCTCAAAATTGTCCGAGTTTGAACCATAGGTGTCTTAGGATTCTCCAAGTGGGACAGAACTAATAGGATGTAGACATATAGTTATAGTTGTAGACTGATGATATAGATAGATGTATGGCCAGGCACAGTGGCTCACGCCTGTAATCCCAGCACTTTGGGAGGCCCAGATGGGTGGATTGCTTCAGGTCAGGAGTTTGAGACCAACCTGGCCAACATGGTAAAAACCCCTTATCAACTAAAAATTCAAAAATTAGCCAGGTGGGGTGGTGCACACCTGTAATTCCAGCTTCTTAGGAGGCTGAGACAGGAGAATCGCTCAAACCCAGGAGGCAGAAGTTGCAGTGAGCATCGTGGGGGTCACTGGTATAAGTCCTGGAATCCAAAGGCTAGGGAAACTGGAGCTGTTGTCCAAGGACAGGAGAAAAGGAGAGTGTATCCCAACTTCAGCAGTAGATGGAATGGATGGACATACTCACCTTTCCCTGTTTTGTTCTTTCTGGGCCCCCAGCAGATTGGATGGCGTCGGCCCACATGGAAGGTGGAACTTCCCCACCTAGTGCACTCAGACTCACTTGCTAATCTACTCTGGAAACTCCCTCACAGACACACCCATAAATAATACTTTAGCAAGTTTGTAGGCATTCTTTAATCCAGTCAAGTAAACACCTAAAATTAACCATCACAATAGGTTATATGGCCAACTCTATTATAACCTGAGGTATTGCTAGTTAACAAATTGAGGGAAGAGAAAAGTATACTTTTCTTTATAACAAGGGCAAAAGACTATATTTAGAAAAAGTATCTTTTGGAAAATTATTATTATTATTTTTTTTTTTTGAGACGGAGTCTCGCTCTGTCGCCCAAGCTGGAGTGCAGTGGCGCGATCCTGGCTCACTGCAAGCTCCGCCTCCTGGGTTCACGCCATTCTCCTGCCTCAGCCTCC
>NW_012104209.1:1700022-1702531 GCF_000951045.1 Mandrillus leucophaeus | reverse complement strand
AAAAAAAAAAAAAAAAAAAAAAAGAGGGAAACCCACGCTGCCAGAAGCAGAGCTGAGTGTTAGAGAGAGACTGACTTGAGAACATTCTTTCAGCCTCTGATGCAAAGCCATCTGATGGCTTCTTTATTACATGAGCAAAAATTCTTTTTATTCTCTTTTTTGCCCCATTCAGGCCAGTTTGAATTAGATTTATTTCTTTTTTTTTTTTTAGAAAAGGATTTTCTTTTTTAATTTAAATAACTGCAAGTAGGAAGCTAGAGGCAGAGCTCCAGGCTGAGACAAATAATAACTACCCATTCCCCAACGAAACAGTGGGAGAAGGTGGCCCCTCCACCCTTTATGGTCAATTTGAGCGCCCCTCCTCACTCTGCTGCAGCATCCTAGGGACAGGGCCCTACCTTCCCTGGGACTGGGATAGTCAGTAACCCAGCCAGCCTGCCAAGCCCCAGACCCCCTGTCTCATGGATGCCATCCTGAGGGAGGGGCATGGGTGCACAGCAGGAGGCAGAGGATGAACATTTGGTGCTGGGAGCAGCAGCAATGATGGATGCTGAAGAATGGAATATTGAGCAAGAGACAACACAACTGTCCAGTGGTAGTTTGTGAACAGAGGAAAAGATGGACACAGAACCCTGTGGGGTAGGGAAGAGTGGGAGGGTTGGGAGCTGGCAGGGCAAGCTTCTTGTTATTAGTGTCTTGTCTGAGGAGGGGGAAATAGGCTGAGTGGTGGAAACAGGTAGGGTTGGGTGAGCAGTCCCAGACCACCTCAGGTGGCTGCCACAGGGAACCTGGGCCTCACCTGGACAACCTGTGACTCTACATCTCCATCACTGCAATGTATACTCAGCCCAGGCTGAGGGCAAGGTGGCTGGGGCCCCTGTGAAGATGGGGTAGGGGTCTCAAACCCCGCCTGCCTTCCTGTATTACAAAGGGGGCTGTCCAACCTGGTGTAGGAACTAGGAAAGGTTGGGGAGGATGAAAGATGGATGTGAGCCCCACGTGGTGACAAAGACACAGGTTGTCTGGAGGCATTCTGGGAGCCACGCACCCCCCTCCATTGACCACAGGTGCTGCCTCCAGGACAGTGGAGTGGGACATGCTGGAATGAGATGGGGCTTGGGCCTCTTTTAAAGCCGGGGAGCCCTCCCAGACCCCTCTATGGGGAGCCAGAGGAAACAATGGAGGAGTCGAGAAGGAGCCCCCAAAGCAGAGACCCAGAAAGCAACGTCCCCACCAACAAGGGAGTGAGGCCACAGCAGGTGCCACAGCAGGTGCAGCAGCGTGAAGTGGGCTGTTAGCCTTGTCCAGGAGGGCAAGTGTGTGCGTGGCTGGGAGGGGTGGCTGGGAACTGGAACCAGAGGAACACTGCTGTCACTGGGCCCACAGGGGCCCTGCCGCGGTGGTGAGGACGCAGGTGGGCGGTGCAGGTGACGATGGCCTGGGGGAAGGACAGAGGCAATGGGGGTGAGCAAAGCTGTCCGGGCCCAGAAGGAAGCGGTTCCTCCCATGAGGACTCCCGTGAGATGGCCCCTTTTCCTCCTTCCCAGTGTTTTGGGCCGGCCCCTTGGTTTCCCTCCTGCAGCTGTGGTGGTTTTCCGGGTCGTGGCAGCATCCTAGGGTTTGCTTCCTTTTGATCGCCCAGGGTCTTAGGTGTTGGAACGTGCTGGGCTCCTTCGGACATGGAGCTCCCCCCTCCTCACTTCTCAGTGCCGTTCTTTTCCTGCTTGGTGGCCAAGGGCCGGCTGGACTTCCAGCTCCACTGGCTCCTCTTCCCTTCTGCACGGAGCAGGTGTCAGAGAAGAAAGGTGGCTGTGCTGCTGCGCTCTGGGATGCCGAGGGCGACGGTGCCGGCGCTAAGGGCCTGCCTGGCCGTGCCACGCAGCAAATGCAGTCGCCTGCGGGGAGCCCCAATGAGAGGAAGGCCTGAGTCCAATTTCTAGAGATTCAGAAGAATGATCACGGATACCTGTTAACTGGAGAGCACACCTCTCACCTTAAACCTTCGCTATTTTGACTTCTATATTAGCAAATCCCCAAGGGGTGATAACATTCAGTGTTGGGATGACCTTTCTGTGGTCAAACAAAGAAAAAACCCTCTTTGTGCCTCCGAGTCAGGCCTGGCAGTGTAGCCATCACAGCTGCAATGAGGAGGACTTGGACAACATCCAGCAGTTGAGACTCTTGTGGCCCTGTGGACAGTAGAGTACTAGGAAAGGCACAGGCACCTTCAGATCTGGAAATGGCTATGTGCGTGCCACCAGCGGAATTCAAACAGAATTTTCCCTGAAAGTATTCATCCAGCTGTCCCTATAGAGTAAAGAGGAAATAGGCTAAAGGTTGTGGTACAGGAGGAGATAAAATAGATAATTAATTTACATTTTTGCACTAAAATTGTAATTGAGAAATAAAAGTGAAATGCCAAAATCATATAGATTAACTATCACAGTATTAACCTGAGACAAGCTCTTAGGTTATGTTGCTGTTGTTATTTATATGCTATGTTGTCCAG
>NW_012104209.1:1698267-1699972 GCF_000951045.1 Mandrillus leucophaeus | reverse complement strand
CTTATCCACCATGATCAAGTGGGCTTCATCCCTGGGATGCAAGGCTGGTTCAACATACGCAAAGACATATCTTTAAGAAGAACTCCTGCAAAACAGCAAGCACAACCCAGTGCAGAGAAGTGCTCTGTAAGTACTTCCTATTAAAATTATTAGTATCTTCATCTATATGGAAGCAAACAAAAAGATCAGAAAGAATGATATCAAGAAGATAAAAGAGATTATTTAGGGCTATGGTGAGCATTTATTATTTTTATCTGATCAGCTTTTTTTCTTTTTTCTTGTACAGATTGGGTCTTGGTATGTTTGCCAAGGCTGGTCTCGAACTCCTGGCCTCAAGGAGCCTCCTGCCTTGGCCTCCTAAAGTTCTGAGATTATAGGTATGTGCCATTGTGCCCAGCCCCACTCAGTGTTTTTTCCTCTCTGACTTTGGGAACAGTAATGTTCCTTCTTTTGAGGACTTCTCCCAGACACTGATTCTATGAGCTTTTGGGCAGCTGCCAATCATGGCATTGTGCTGTCCTGGCCACCTAGGTGGACATGTGATCCAGCCAGGCCAGGCTTAGCACTTCCTCAAGATTAATTGATCTGATATGGGAGGGAAAAGTCCTTCCTCTCCTTTAAGGAAAATTAACCAAAATGAAATTAAATAAATTTTCTAAAAACAGACATTTGCCAATCCATGTTGAAAAAAATAGATCTATATTTCATACCATTTACAAAAATTCCAAGTTATCAAAAGACTTAACAAACCTATTAAAAGAAAAAAAAGGAGAATATACTTAAGTTAAAATTAGACCTTCTAAAACATTATATAAAATGCTAACGCCTTAAAAATGGTGAATAAATGCAATGTTATCAAATTTCTGAACTTTTACATAACTAACGTCATTGTAAATAAGGTTAAAAGACAACTAGAAGACTGGAAGGAAGTATTTGCAACATACACAACAATCAATGGATTAATACCTTATTTATTTATTTAGAGACAGGGTCTCCCTCTGTCAGCCAGGCTGCAGTGCAGCGGTACAATATAATTCCCTGTATCCTTGACCTCCAAGGCTCAAGTGATCCTCCTAACCTCAGCCCCTGGAGTAGCTGGGACAACAGGTGCATGTCACCATACCTGGCTAATTTTTGTAGACACAGAGTCTTGTTATGTTGCTCAGGCTTGTCTCCAACTCCTGGGCTCCCACCTTGGCCTCTCAAAGTGCTGAGATTACAGGTGTGAACCACCATGCATTGCAATGGATTAATATAAAAATCAGCAAAGAACTCATAATCCATCAATAAGAGAAAAACAAGAATAAGAATAGACGATTCACAGAAGAGGTGGTATAAACTCTGAACAAACATATAAAAGATGCTCAACCTTGCCACTTATCAGAGTGATATCAAACATAAATTTTTATGAAAAGTTCTATGAAATGAAATAAAATACCACTCCTGTGTCACCTACAATATTAAAAAAAATTCAAAATTTGATAATATTAATTATTATATTAATATACTTGTGAAGGGACTTTCTCATACACTATCGGCGGTAGTAAAAATTCCGTAACATTATAGAGTGCAATTTTAAAATGCAGTACTTGGCCTGGCATGGTGGCTCATGCCTGTAATTCCAGCACTTTGGAAGCCTGAGGTCAGGAGTTCGAGACCAGCCTGGCCAACATGATGAAACCCTGCCTCTACTAAAAATACAAAA